>NW_006399764.1:13346315-13348098 GCF_000299155.1 Elephantulus edwardii | reverse complement strand
GGAAATTATTAGCAATCTCAATCTCTTCTTCTCCATTTATCATGGTACTACCAATTGGCCCACTGGTGAGAATCTGTCTTCTTGATGATGAGCTTCAATCCATAGCTTCAATCTACAGTCTTTGACCTTCTACAGCATATGCTTCAGGTCCTCTTCAGTTTCAGCAAGCAAAGTAGTGTCATCTGCATAATGCAGGTTGTTGATGAGTCTTCCTCCAATCTTGATGCCACTTTCCTCTTCATAAAGTCCAGCCTCCAGAATGATCTGTTCCGCATACAGAAATCAAATCCTTATGCACATCAAAAAACTTTTCCAAGCATTATGCTTAGTGAACTAACTCAGTCTCATAAAGACAAATACTATATAAGACCATTATTGTAAAACAAATATGAGGATCCAAGCATTGGAGGAGTGGTGTTTAATCATAGGGTCACACAATTTGATGGGTGGAGGGAGGGATGGGTAAAGAAAAGGGGAAAGATCCAGTGTGAAAAACAATGTGTATGAACTTTGTCTGTAAACCAGTATAACATTTTTAAAAGAAACAACTTCTGCAACTGAGTAAAAAGGAAGACCCCAGGCTAGGGAAAAATATTTAGCAACGTCATATCTCATAAGGGACTCCTATCTAAAATTTACAGAACATTCCAGCATCTCAACAAGAAAAAAGATAAACAGCCCAATCACAAAATGAGCACAAAATGTGAATAGACACTTCTACCAAAGAAGGAGTTAAGATGTTCAACAAACACATGAAGAAATGTTCAAAATCCCTAGCTATCAGAGAGATGCAAATCAAAATAATGAAGATATTATCTCACTCCAGCAACAACAGCAAAGTTTAATAGGAGAGCAAACAATAACGGCAAAGATATGCAGAGACTGGAACCCTCCTAAACTGTTAGTAGGAATTTAAAATAGTATAAGCACTGTGGAGGATAGTAAAAAGTTGAAACCAGAAATACCATTTGACCTAGTTATATCCCTCTACTGGGAAAATATCCTAAAGAAACTATGACTCAAACAAATGTATGCACACTCAAATTTATTGCTGCATTATTCACATTAGCAAAGAGCCCAAGTACACATAAAAAAAAAAGAATGGATAGAAAACATAATAGGATATTAAGCAGCCCTGAAAAACAATGAACTTGTAACTCATTATGCAACATGGATGAATCAAGACATTATGCTGAGTAAAGTATCTCAGTCACAAAAGGAAAAGACCTTTTGCGTAAGATTGCATAAGACCCCATAACGGCCACCCAAGCAGATATATGCACACGCATGTTTACTGCGGCTTTGTTCACAATAGCAAAGAGTTGGAAACAACCTAAGTGCCCATCAACAAACAAATGGATAGAGATACTCTGGTATATTCAAACAATGGAATACTACACTGCATTGAAAAACAAGGAACTCACGAAATATTATTCAAAATGGAGAACATTATGGTGAGTGAAATATCTCAGTCACTAAAGGACAAATACTGCATAGTCCCACTGTTGTAAAATGGGACTGACACTGGGGTTGAGGGAGGAGACTGAGAAAGATGGGATAAATTATGTATATTGCATTGAAAGAGATGAGAGAGAGAACTGTTTAACAGGTATATATGATTAGGTATTATTGTCATGAAAGGAGTTCAGAACAAAGGCTGCATAGTGGAGGGACTTGGGGGGAGGTATTGTATAACAATGAAAGAATTTTTCTTTTACTTTTCAAAGAGAAAAACAAACTGGAGTGGAGGGTAGGCAGGGAGAAAAGTGCAACAATAAATGAA
>NW_006399764.1:13337592-13346215 GCF_000299155.1 Elephantulus edwardii | reverse complement strand
AATGAAGGAATGAAAACCCAAAATCCCTGTAAATGTTCATTAAAACTAATAAAATTTAAAAAAAAAAAGACATACTTCCTCATGAGTCTTCCCACAGTACGGTAGGTTGGGTAGGAATTTGAGCATGTTGTTGTCAGATGTCATAGGGCTTGCTTGGATTCATGACCCTGTGTACGACAGATTGAAGCCTTGCCTGATCTTGAACCATCTTCACAATGTTCATCAGGTTGATGCTCAGTGTCTCTGTCACTTTGACAGCCCATCTTTTTTTTAAAAAAAATTCTTTTTTATGTTGTAAACATTTTAATGATTATTATTGTCAGTCCATCTTGTTGGTGGACCTTCTTGAGTGTCTTCTTCTCCTTTGCCGAACCTCTACTATTTCAAGCATCATGTCCTTTTCCAAGGTCTGGCCCCTCTTGATAACATGTCAAAATATGTGAAATGAAGTCTCACCATCCTTGGCTCTGAAGAGCACTCTGGCCACACTTTTTCTAAGACAGACTTGGTTGTTCTTTTGATAGGCCATGGTATGTTCAATACCCTTCTCCAACACCATAATCCAAAGACACCAATTTTTCTGTTTTCCTTATTTATTGTTCAACTTTACTAGCGTATGAAGCAGTGGAGAACACCATGGCTTGGTTCATATACACTTTAATCTTTAAACTAACATCCCTGCTCTTACCACTTTAAAGAAGCCCTTGGTAGCAGAGTTTCTGAATGTTATACATCTTTTTAACTTATTGACTGCTGTTGTCATTAGTGTTGCTTGGTTATTCAAGTAAAATGAAATCCTTCACAACTTCAATGTTTCATCCATTTATCATGAAGTTGTCTATTTATCCAATTGTGAGGATTTTTGTTTTCTTGGTGCTGAAGTATTTATTATCCATACTGAGTTATTTAACTCTTCTTCGCTTTCTGTAGACCAGATTACATTAAAAGTATAATGCACATAGTTCCTTCAATCCTGATATTACATTCTATTTTATATAGTCCATTTCAGGTAGAAAAGGTATAAAGAAAGGATACAAACCTGATGCACCCCTTTTCTGATTTTAAACCATGTGGTATTTTCTTGCCCTGTTCAAAAACTGCTTCTTGTTTCAAGTGCAGATTCTACGTACGTGAGCACAATTAAGTGTTCTGGAATTGTCCTTCTTCTCAATGTTATATATAGTTTATTATTATTCACATAGTGGAATACATTTTCATAGTCTACAAAACACAAGTAAACATCTAATATTCTCTGCCCTGAACTAGGATCCATTTGGGTATCTCAACTGTCAAACTCTGGCTTTGGAAATAATGAGGCAGGACCATTTATTCATTTATTTCTTGAGACACATTATTGTAACATTTTCTGTAGGAACTGCTGGAATACAGATGTTGGCATTCAGGATTCTGTTTTGGAATCCCTTACATGACAGAAAGTAATAGAACAATTAAACCACTTAAGTAATAGCATACAGTAAGGGTCAACCCTCTTGGTAACCACAGCCAGGAAATCAAGAGATGAATTGCATTGGGAAAGTCAGCTGTGAGGGACCTCTGAAGAGTACTGAAGAGCAACGATGTCAGGCTGGAGACTGAGGTGCACCTGATCCAGGCTATTGTCTTCACAATTATGTGCTATGTGTCAGAGAGTTGGACAGTGAATAGGGATGATAGAAAGAGAATTGATGCCTTTGAACTGTGGTGCTGGAGAAAAGTGTTGAATATATATATCATGGACTGCTAGGAGAACAAACAGGTTTGTCCTGGAGAAGGTGAAGCCAGAATGTTCCTTGGAGTCAAGGATTCTGAAGCTTCGTCTGACATACTTTGGGGATGTTGCAAGAAGGGACTGGTCCTTAGAGAGGGACATTATGTTTGGCAGAGTGGATGGGTGGCACAGGAGAGGAAGACCTTCGATGAGATTGATCGATTTTGTGACTGGAGTGGTGGGAATAAGTGCATTTGAGATGGCTAGGTTGGCACAGAATAGAAAGGAGTTTAGAGCTCTGTACATAGGGTCACTATGAGTCGCAAGCGACTCAATGGCACATAACAACAACAACAACAACAACAAGGGTTAAGGGGGAAAAACACACAAAACTACATACTAGACACATAGGTTATAAACATGCTAAAGATCAAGCCCAGGGTCAAGTACATTCACAGTACTGAAAAAGGGTTGTTGTCATTTTTGTACAATCAAGTCAGAGCCAGTTCACAGCTGACTCTCTAGTAGGTTTGCAGAGGCAATGTATCACTCAGGGGAGATGGTTCATCTTTTTCTCACAGAGCAGCTGATGAACTACATGCCTCTGAGGGCTGGCAGTGTAACTCCATACCTCTAAGCCACCAGGAAAGGCTAATCATGTTGTATTACTTAACCCAGGTGGTGTTTATATGGTTGTCATCACTCAAACTATTATCATTTTTATTTGTATACTTTTTTCTCTATCATTTTCTTTTTGATGTTATGGCTAAAAAAAATTTAAGGCTTATTAGTGAATCAATCAATGTAATCTAACTTAGCATGAGCTTAAAATAGTTTCCCACTGGGGGTGCAGAGAGAAGGGTGCAACAATGAATGAATGGAATTCCAAAATCTCTGTAGATGTTCATTGAAATGAAAAATAAATTCATTAATTAAAATTTTTCAAAAAACTAAAAAAAAAATCGTTTGCCACTGTGGGACTCAGAAAGGCTAGCACACTTTTTCTAGGAAAGGTCCAATACTAAATACTTTTGGACATACGGTATCTGTTACAGTTACTCATCTTTGCACTGCAGTGTAAAATCCATGTGGATAATATATAAATGAATGAAAATATGTGTTTCAATAAAATATCTTTTGCTCTTTCTCTCCAACCATTTAAAAATGTAAAAACCATCCTTATGTTCCCTGTTGTGTCTAAGCAGACAGCATGGAGTTTGACCTGAGGGAAACAGATCGCCAACTCTGCAGTTAGCTGATGTGTGGGCAAACCCCATTTCTAGGCCCCCATTGAGGTGCAGCCTCAGCGAGAACCCCTGCTCCATCCTTCCCCTACCTTTATACGTAGGCAGACACTCCATCCGATCGTGACAGGGATATTTGCTATCCGGATGCTTGATGGGGGCCACTCGGCACACAGAGTGAGGGTTGTAATCTTTCTTATACGTCGTGAGCAAGTCCATGTTCTCTCCACTAGGGACAAACTCCTTGGGCTGGGGGCCCTTCACCGGTAACACCTTCTGAAGCCCATAATCTCTCCTGTACAGAAAAGAAAGCACATGCCATTGGGTCTTTGGCTGAAAACAAGGTTCATGTTTTCCACTGAACTCAATTCTAGAAATGTTTTCTGAGGACCCATCTCCTCCAAAGTTTCCACCTTAGTTTTTATTTCCTACTTCAAGAAAGGGCCCAGCATTACCTTCTCTCCCAAGTCAGACACCTGGCCATCACCTTTGCCCTGTCTTCTGCCCCTCCTCACCCCCAGACAGTCCATTTAATCAGACTGCACAAGTGTAACCTTTTCCATCAAAGTTGTCTCTCGTTCAAATGCCTACCACCTTCTCAGCTGGATCACAGAACAGCCAGGACTTCCTGCTTAATTATTTCCACAACTGCTTCAATCCTTAGAGCATTGTCAGAATGAAACTCAAATTCTTTCACCCTCTAGTTAAACATCTTCCAGATATAGCCCAAAATCTCTAGCACAATTAATAAACTTTTTAGGACCTAGCCCCTGATTTATAACCAGCCCTATGCTGAAATGGAGGAGGACTTGAAATGCTTGCTGCAGAAGGTCAAGGACCGTAGTCTTCAATATGGATTGAAGCTCAACATCAAGAAGACAGAGATTCTCTAGGCCAATTGGCAGCACCATGATGGATGGAGAAGAGATTGAGGTTGTTAACAATATCAGCTTGCTCAGCTCCACAATCAACACTCTTGGCACCAGCAATCAGGAAATCAAAAGACAAACTGCACTGGGGAAGTCTGCTGCCATGGACCTCTCCAGAGTACTGAGGAGCAACGATGTCAGTCTAGAGATGAAGGTGCACCTGATCCAGACCATGGTCTTCACAATTACATGCTACGCATCCGAGAACTGGACAATGACTAAGAACGACAGATGAAGACTTGATGCCTTTGAGTTGTGGTGTTGGAGAAGGGTCTTGAACATACTACAGTCCACCAAGAAAACAAATAGGTCTGTCTTAGAGAGGGTGAAATCAAGTTTTTCCTTGGAGGCCAGGATTTTGAAGCTGTCTTGCATACTTTGGGCACGTGGCCAGGAGGGACCAGTCCTTGGAGAAGGACATCATGCTTGGAAGGGTGGAGGAACAGTGCAGGAGAGTAAGATCCTGGATGAGATGGATTGATACAGAAACTGGGGCAATGTGTCAGAATCAGTGAGAATGGCTCAGGACAGGGCAGGCTTCAGAGCTATTGTACATAGGGTTGCAATGAGTCTCAGGTGACTCCATGGCACATAACAACTATCTCCTCTACAAATCTCAAGCCACCTTATCCACACTGCCCTCCACCCACACTAAAAGACATAAAGGACTTCTGTCCTGGATCTCCTGTCTGCATTGTCTTTATCTCTAACTCCCTGGCTTCAAAGATAATTTCTGCTTCTCAGGTACCTTCTTCGCCAGGATCCCAACAGCACCTCTTGATAACATTTCCCTGCTTCCTCTACTTGAGATTACAAAAAAGAAAGGTGGGCAATAGATTGGAACACTGGGCCTTTTCCTCCTCTGCTAGCCAGGAGCACGTTTATTATCCAAGAGAACATTAAAACCAGAGGGGAGCTCTGGCAGCCCATTGGTAAGGAGTTGTCAACTCAAAGGCAGGCAGTTCAAATCCACCAACTTCTCAGGAGAGAAAATCTAAGTCTTTGAAAACCTGTTGGAGGGTCAGCTATGAGTCCTGTTCCAACTCAAAGACACACAACTATATGAAAACAATGAGATAAAGGTTTGTTTTCATCAAAAAGCATCAGTCTCTTCCCTAAACATTTCACAGTCATTTAAAAAGACCAAGATGTAAAGTTGAGCAACTCCAAGAATCCCCCCGGGCAGCCCCAGGCTTGGGCCCACATTGCCCCCAGGCCAGTCTCAACTTCCCACCTCTCAGAGTAAACACTTTTCAGTTACGGCTTTTGCTAGACACAACAGACCATTTTTGCCTGGAACTCTTTTATCTAACTGGACAAGGGGGAGGTAGATTTTCCCTGACCACGCTAGCCAGAAGAGCCTCGCCAAGGGAAAGGGAAGATTTCCGGACAGGAAAACATTAGGCCCAAACACCAATAAAAGCTCCTTCCAGGCCAAAACCGGAGCAGCATTTCCGAGCCATGCTTGACTAGCAAAGGTAACACGCTCCAGTGTAGCTTGTCTTGCATGACTTATGCACATGGCTGTCAATAAACCTAAACCAGGCCCTGAAAATTCTTGATGGGATGGGAGGAGAGAGGAGGGGGCTGGAGAATGTATCTCTCTGGGGTTCTGTGGGGGAAGAAGAAGATGCTTCCGCTGAACTGCTGGTGACATCCACAGGGAAGATTAAAAAACATAGTTTAGCAAGAGCGACAGAACCTTCAGCCTGAGCTCCATTCCCAGGGACCTAGTGTCAGTGGGCAGCAAGCGGAGGCTGCATGGCCAGACACTGACCATGACTTGGGCGCATGCAAGGGACAGGCTAACAAGAACCCAAGGCTGGTCCAACACTCCCACTCTTCTGGGTGTCTGAGCACCTTCTCAGTGTATATTCAAAATGAAACTGAGTGCAACAGATAACTGGGGGGGGGCTGTAAAGAGAAATGGAAATGCCTGGAAAATCATATGTTTGAAAACCAATTAACTGGAAAGCATCTTTCTGCACAAACTTCCATACGGAGAACAATGTTCTGGAGAGAGGTTGGGCTTCCTCCTACACAGAGGGGTGCAGCGTGGTCTGGAGGCAGCCTGAGACTGCACAACCTCACACGGCCTTATGTTCACTGAGAGTGACCCACGGGTTCAGTCCTCTTCACTTCCATTCCCAACTTGCCAAGCTGTCTTCCACAAGAGCAGCCGGGAGTGTCCGTCCACCAGTTATGGGCCCAGCTCGCTCAGGGACCTGTCTTGAGGGAGCCATGACCTTCGCTTCTGTTGTTTCTCCTGCCGACAATCACTCCTTTCCTCTCAGGCATGCTAATAGAACCTTCAAGGCTGCCAAGCTCTCTGACACCTAAATGTCCTTAAAGCCCTTATCTTCTGCAGAAAAGAATTCCTAAAAGTTTATGACCAAACCCACCAGTTCATTTGAAGTAAGTCTCTCAAAAAAACAAACATTAATGCAGCAAATACTATGCTCTCCACATTTAGGGAAACCTATTTTCCACCAACCTCCCTTCTCTATACAAAACCAAACTCCTTAACAGAAGCATCTCTCTAAGCTTGGTTTAGGAATCTGCTATAACTAAGGCAAACAATCTTGGAAAAAGCAAAGATCTGAAAACAGATTAATGACTAGACAGAAAATTTCATTTAAAATCTGGTTCATTTACAGCAGTCACCAAAAAAAAGTTATTATCGAGACAATTCTAACTCCGAGTGACCCTATAGTTCTATAGGATGGGATAGAACTGCCTCGTAGGGTTTCTAAGGTTGTAGACATTTACGAAGCAGATTTCCACATCTTTTGCCAGCACAGCAGGCTGGTTGTTTCAAACCACCGAACTTTCAGACAGACGCTAAGAACTTAGCCACTGCACCTCCAGGGCTCCTTGATTTAATCAGAAACAACTCAGAGCTGACCTTCCCGCATGTTTCCAAAACCGTAAATCGAGAAGATCTTCTCCCATCTTTCTTCCTTCAGAGCCACTGGTGAATTCAAACTGACAGAGAGTCTCAGCCTTTTTGGTCAACAGCACAACACCAGAGCACCCTTTACTCATTTATAAGCTCCATAGGAATAATTCTGTAAATACAGACAGTGTTCAGACAGAACAAGTTCCATTTATATATCTACCCTTAGGTCAAATTTATTAAATTGGAACTCTCAAACATGATTTCTAAGTTAACCAAATGTTTATCTTAATATGATATGCATTTCTATGCATAAAAAAAAGTTAAAGAAACACTTTCTGATATACCAAAATATCTAACAACATCATCATCATCATAATAGGAAGGTCTAGTGGCATGGTGGTAAGGAACTGTGCTCCCCAAAAGCACAGTTCAAATCCCCCAGCTGCTCCTCAGAAGAAAGGCGGGCACTCCCCTCCCGGGCAATTTACAGTCTCTGAAAACACACTGGAGGGTCAGCTATGAGCCATTTCTAACTCAGTGGCAGATAACAACAATAACATCATCTTGAAGTAGCATCTGTTTGTTATTTTGGTGGGGGTTTTTGTTTATTTGTTTTGGGTTTTTTAAATTTTTTAAAAATTTTATACTGATTTATTTACAGAGGTTTTTCACAGAAGATCCTTCCCATTTCCTTCAAACTGCCCCTCCCCCTCCCCCCAGCCCCGTTTGTTATTTTGAACCACTGTATGTACCTCAAATGTTTGGTGAGGAGTGGTTCACAACTATATACCATATGTAAGTCGGACATTCATAACCTGGGACTGGCCAGACATAGAATGTATCAAAATTGAACTTAGTGAGAATTTATGTTTCCTCATTATGTTTTTATGTTGAGAACATTGGCTGTAAACCGTCATTAACCACAACCTTATGGCGTGTCCCCAATCTCACATAATCTTACAGCCTCTAACTCCATGGAAAAGCCAAGGCTTTATTTTATTCTTCCCAGAAAATGTTCAAATTTAGCAACTTTTTAAAAAAAGACATAATACTGGATCTCTCCTCTATTCCTATACCCTGTTACCTAGCCTCTGCGCCCATTAAGACAATGAACACCCCCTCCCCAAAAAAATGGTCCAAAATGTACATTTCCTTTTAGAGAGGCAAGTAGCCATAAAAGTTATATGATTGGAAGGACAAGAGTTAAACTCAGAGTTAAGTAAAGGTTAAAGTGGCCCTGCTGGGGAAGTCATAACAACCTGACTTCACGTCATTTGGCAAAGCTGAATAAAGTACTAGACACGAGTCTGACAAGTGGAAGAGAGAGAGACACCAGGGTCAATGAGCCTCAAGTCAGAAATGGAGATTTTTCAGAGTGACAAGGAGGTTTTTAGCCTGTTTTTAATGTTTACAACATGTAAACTTAAAAATTTACTAATACGTTCACATAATCAATCATATAAAAAATAGAATCTATGTTAAAAGGAGTGCCTCTTCCTCTTGCCCAAACCAGATCTCTTCCCTTCTGCAATGAGTGGCTTCCTCCTTCCTTGGGAGCACAGCCTTCACTGGACTCTCGTCCCAGTTCTCACCCTATCTTTCTCCGTTCCAGAAAGGGTTGTCTACAAGTATGGACTTGACCTTCTCATCTGCCATAATACGATCTAGTCACGCCTTGTTTTCATCTAGGCCACCAACTACATCACCTTATTTCCAAACCCAGTCACCGTTTCCCCAATCCTTCTTGGACGCTCGGAATAAAGCCCGTCCTGTCATTCTCCCTGGGTTTTTATAATACTGTTCCTTATGACTTGACCTCCTTCACAATCTCCTCCAGAGATTT
>NW_006399764.1:13336871-13337492 GCF_000299155.1 Elephantulus edwardii | reverse complement strand
TTTTATAATACTGTTCCTTATGACTTGACCTCCTTCACAATCTCCTCCAGAGATTTTTTTTCTTTCGTCTGTTGATGAGTTTAATTTCTCTAATTCAAATTATCCCATGGATGATCAAAAGAAGAAATAAATCTTATTTCTTTCTAAATCTTAAAGACAGTACAACCAGAGTGCTCCTTAGGGGCAAAGATAGTAAAATTTTATCTCACTTACTTTGGGCATTTTACAGGAGGATCCAGGCCTTGAAGACAGATGTTACACTGTCAAAAAGTAGAGGACTGACAAGAGAGAGGAAACCCCTCAGAGAGGTCGGCTGACACAATGCCTACCACAAAGGACTTGGGCATGCAGAGACTGGGAGGACGGTGCAGACTACAGCAAGGTTTAGATCTGTTGTTCACAGGATCGCAACAAGTAGTAGTCAACTCAACAGGACCTAACAATAACAATGCAATTCTAATACTTCCTAAGTTCTATAGGCACTTTTTCAAGGAAACCACAGAAAATTATTTTGTCAACCTAGGCAAATTGAGGGCTCACCCCTTATACTATAAAAGACTCCTAGACTCAAACACAGAGTTTGATACTTGCCTGTTACAGTGATGGGACACTTTGAGCCCC
>NW_006399764.1:13310831-13332890 GCF_000299155.1 Elephantulus edwardii | reverse complement strand
GAGAACAGAACAAGAATAGACAGGCAATGAACACTACACTGGAAGAAGAGAAGGAGAGGACCATGTATGAGAGGAATGGCCAACTAACAGGATATATATGACAATTCATAAGCTGGAACAAGATATGCATTACAAAGTGAACTGGGAGAGGGGGAGGGAGGAAAATGTGTATCAATGAATAAATGAAAGCCCATCCTTTCTGTAAACTTTCACTAAAATCACAATGAGAAAAGGACAGAAAATATTCTTCTAGTATATAATCAATCCTTACAGTTAGTAAGGAAAGAACTACTCGCAAAACAGCCTTTTGAAGTAGGCAAATAAACCAGCTCTTGGCTATCTTCGAGCATTTGTTCATACTTGTGCTATCTTCATTTCTTCTAGCACTGTACATCAACACTGTACATACAGAAGTTACACTTCTACAGCCAACTACCAAGAGACATTTATTTTCTGCTTCCATACATATTATTATAGGAAATTTATATATTATTATTTTCTGCTTCTACTACATATTATTATAGGAAATACAGAAATTAATTTATATATTATTTTTTCTGCTTCCACTACATATTATTATAGGAAATACAGAAATGAAGAAGTACAATGAAGAAAATTATTCATACTCTTACCACCACAAAGCCAGCTCCTACTGACCCTTTGGTGTATTTCTGTCATGTTACTTTTATATAGGTGGAAAACGGGTATTTGATTTGGTTTTGAGTTTGTTTTGGTTTTGCAAATAAAATGTTAAAAATCTGGGGGGAAAATAAAAATAAATGCTGAAACCTTAAACCCTCTACTTGCCTCAATCTAGCTAAGAAACAAAATTGTCTTCGTATGTTAATGAAGCCACACCAGTGAAGAATGTGTCCTAAATCTAATTAACTTCTTTTTTACTATTGTTCTGGTTTGGGTTTTGTAAAATCTTACCCATCTTTTGATCTGAAAGATTGTTTTTTTTCTTTTTTAATTTTTTTAATTGTGATTTGAGCAAAGGTATACAGGAAAAGTTGAAACTCAAACTCTTCCGAGTTATACTCAAAAACCTCACAGCTGACCCTCCATTGAGATTTTAGAGGCTTTAAGTCACACCAGAAGAAACTGTCTCCTCACTCCCTCAGATTTGCTAATGGATTCAAGCTTCCAGCGAGGTGCCACCTTTGAGCTGATCAATGCAATTCCCTACCCACTACGCCATCAGAGCTCCCTTTTGAGTTTTTTACTGAAAAAGACAGAAACCATGTGAAGATCTTTTACAGACTGAAGAACTGAGGAATGCCCAGTCTACTGATGAAAAGAACTCACACACCGAGACCCTAAATTGGACTGTTAGCTTCTAGGATTGTGAGAAAACAAATTTCTATTATTTAAATCCCCCACTCATGTACTTCTGTTATAGCAGGACATGGGAACTAAAATAAATATCCATTCTCTATTAGCTCTTCCACCTTTCATTGTTATTCTTGAGTTGTTTAAAAAAATTGTCTTGTCACTCCTATGACACAATGGTTAAACACTTGACCATTCACCAAATGATCAGCAGTTTGACTCCGCTGGCCACTCCCTCAAATAATTCATGGTATTCTGCTTCCATAAAAGTGGACCACCTTGAAAGAATCCAAGGGAAGTTCTACTCTGTCTTGATGAGCTGGATTGACTCTAAGGCAACTGGTTTGGTTTGGTTTGGTTTGGTTTGGTTTGGTTTGGTTTGGTTTTTACACTTGTGGATATATTCCCACTCAGGAATAGAATTTTCTTTATTATGTGAATGAGGCCATATCAGTAAGGTGTGTTTTAAGTCAATCACCTTTGCCATAGAATCTAACAGGCAAAAGCATAGAGGTGTGAAGATAGAAGGAGCATGACATGAAAATCACCCAGGAACCAGAATCTTCCTTCTCCCAAAGCCAAGCCAGAAAGAATGTTTTCCCTCAGGCTTGCACTCTGAATTTGGACTTCTGGTCTCCTAAACTGTGAGAAAATAAATTTGGTGTGTGGTGTTTCTGTGACAACAGTCCTAGATTGCTAAAATAGTTAACCTTGGTTTACCAAAGAATGTTGTTCATCATTGAAGGAGACCGTATCCTCTTGCCTCAAGTCAGACCTATGAAGTCTGAAAATGATTCCATCTTCTCTGCCTCTCCATCCCAAGTTACTCCTGGTCCCACTCCCTGCAGGAGAAAAGTCTAACAGCATCTTGAAGACTCACCTCTTTCTTCTGTAGTGATTCATGATGCCCAGTGTTAGGGAGCTGGTGTAGCTAGCAGAAATAATGTCCCGAAACGAGACCCAAGTGTTTTACATGGTGACATGCCTAAGAGGAAATGAGGCTCGACGTGCATACCTCTTGGTCATAAATTGAACTATCTGAACTAAAGGAAGATCATTCTGAGAGAATCACCAAAGGCTGTAAGAAACGGTTTCAAACTAAGCAGGCTGGAAATCATGAGCATCCCTTCAAGGCACCTGCTGTAAATCCCCCAGATTTATGGTAAGCACTGAGCGCAGCTGTAATCACACCTCATGCTGGGGGGATAACCTTCCCAGAAACCAGGTGATTTTTGTGTCTGGGCTTAATCACAAGCCAAGCTCTGGGCCACATGACTTTTGCATTCAGCAGGTGGCAGTCCTCAAAAACTCTGGACAGAGAAGGGGCGTTCTGGGAAGAGGGTTTTAAGGGCCACAGAGGTAACTCTCTGTGTGGACACAGCCAGTACGCCCTTTATCCCAGCAGATTCTCATGAGACACAAACTTTGTTCCTGGTCTTTAAAAGGCTGGTGCCCTGAGTGGTAGGCAAAGGTCTGAGTGACATTCAGGTACAGGAGAGAGAAGAAATGCCCTTCTGCTCCTTGGTTCTTTTGGGGATAATTATTTCTGCTCCTTCCCTCATCCCCCACAGGTAATGTTTTCCCCCCTGCCACATTTTCTTTAAAAGGTGGCCTAATGACAAAGAGCTCTACCATTGATAGGTACAAGGTCTGAATCCACCAGCTGCTTTTTGAAAGAAAGAAGGCAATCTCCTCCTGTGAATCAGTACCTTTGAGTTGTGGTGCTGGAGAAGAGTATTGGACTTATCACGGATCACCAAAACAACAAATAGGTCTGTCCTGGAGAAGGTGAAACCAGATTGTTCCTTGGAGGCAAGGACTTTGAAGCTTTGTCTGACATGCTTTGGCCATGTTGCCAGGAGGGATCAGTCCTTGGAGAAGGACATCATGCTTGGAAATGTAGAGAATCCACGCAGTAAAGGAAGACCCTGGATAAGATGGATTGACACAGTGACTGTGGCAATGGGGTCAGGTGATCAAATGGTGAGGTTGGCTCCGGATAGGGAAAGTTTCGGAGCAGATGTTCATAAGGTCTCTAAATGTCTTAGTTGACAGCATGCTGCTCTGCAGGTGAACCATGTGGCAGTCAGCTTCCAAGGAGATTTACAGCGGAAAGCCCTGAGGAGTAGTTGTACTGGGGCTTCAGAGTCACTGAGTTGGAGCCATCTCGACAGGAGAGGTATGACCATCATTAGCAGCTTGTTTTGGAAATTCCTTCCGTATCTGCCTTCCTCCACTTGGAGCTCATCTTGACCTGAATGATATTTATTGCTCCTCTGTTTCTGGCAGGGGCAGAGGGGCCTTCTGGGTGATATGTTTATTGCTGTAAGCGACACAAGGCAAGGATAATTTAGGGCAGGTCAGAGGGTGAAGTTTTTGTTTTGCAAAGAGCCAGCAGGAGGAGGGACGGAGGTGGGGTCCCATCTGGGAGACCTCAACTCTAGGTGACAGGCAGGATTCCGGCTCAGAGGACGGTCTCTCCTCATTGTCCTAAGTGTGTGGGTAGAAAATAGCATCACTCGTCAACCAGCCCTCAAAGCCTCTTTTCCTGTACTGCCAGGAGAGGAACTATGACCCTGACACAGCAGTATCTGGCGCTGTACGCCATGCTTCCTACCCCGCAATGAGCTTTTGTTTTCCTACTAGAAGTCCAGCACAGAGCAGCTGGACCTAAAGGATGCCAACTGCTTATCACTGTTCCATCTAACCTTTCTACCAGGCAAGTACCACTTAGCCATGTGCCAGGAGCTCTTCACTTAAAAGGAAAAGTAAATGCTCAGAGAGGTCCACATTTCTGGAGGGCTTTAAAAGCCAGTTGCTTTCAGGTGGATTCCAGCTCATGTTGACTCTGTGTGTTCAAGCAGAATTGTATGTAATGCAGAGCGTTTCACTGGCTGATCTTCTGCAAGAAGACTGTCAAACCTTTCTTTGCAGGTATTTCTGGGTGGTGTTGAATCTCATCTTTTGTTCAGCAGCTGAATGTGCTAACTGTACCACTTGGGACTCTGTTGTGACCTTCACATGCATAAATAACAAAAGATTCAGAGGAATGTGGGTTCCTTTTGTTTCTGGCAAAATGAAGTCCCAGAGGCTTTGAGGCTCATATTGTTTGAAAAGTCTTGGGTTAAAAGCATAACAGAATTTCCAACGGATCCTAATCCAGAAATACTACACGTAAATCATTTAATCTAACCGATCAAAATCGACTTGATTCAAATCCAGCATCAAGCAAAGGGCCGTCACTCCTCCTACCTCAAGATGGTCTTACTCAGTCCTTCCCATCAAACTCAAGAATTCCTTGGCTTCTTTCTCCACCTCATGGGTCCTCCGCCCGTAACTGACAGGGACTACCTGTGGCCCAGGGTTTCATGCCTCCCATCTCTAACTGCAACAGAGAGAGTGTCCTGGGGACGATCATCTACAAGCCAAGGAACCAAAGAACAACAAGGGGAGAAAGTGAGGTGGAGTAAGTTAGGACTGTCTGTTTCACCTGAGCCACCTGGAACCTTTCACAGAAAAGCACAAAATTATGAGGTAAATGGGAATCATTTGGAAGAAAAGCTACCATGTGCTGGGCACTTATAATAGGCCAACCTGTGCTGGAACATTTGGCATACATAATGTTCTCTCCTCCTCACTAAGAACTACACACTCGGAGACTTGGCCCAACTGTATTCAGAGATGATTTGACTTCACTGAGTCACAAGTCAGAGATTCCAACCGGGAGGTTGCTAGCCTGGCTACCAACAGTAGATACGGCTAGGATCAGGCAACCTGACTCACTCACTCATTGTCCTCGAGTTGGATTCAGTTCTTGGATGGCCCTTCAGTTAGTTTCTAAGGTTGTAAATTGCATGAGAGGAGATTGCTGCCTTTCTCCCCAGGAACCATTGGGGGGGGTTCAAACCTCTGGAGAGGCCCAGTCTTTGCATTAGCAACACAACTCCTTATAGACTCTGCCACCAGAGCTCTCCCTCTTGCAACCTGGAGTTGATATAATTTGTCCTACGCTCTCAGTATAGACTTAGTGGTAAGAAATTGCACTGCCAACACAAAGGTATGCGGTTCGAATCCGTCAGCTGCTCCTCAAGAGAAAGATGATCAGTCTCGTCTAGTGAGATTTAATGTCTCTGAAAACCTGCTGGAGGGTCAGCTATGTGACTCGACAATAAACAATAATAACACCACAAACATCTCTACAACCCTAATAAGTTGCTCAAGTGGATCTAAAGAATCTAAATTTGAAAGGCAAGAAGAACTTGAAAGTCTAGTCTTGGTTCATATTTCTTGAAGAACATTCCACCAGCTGCCACTGAGGTGAGTCTGACCCGCAGTACCAGAACAGACCATGTGCTCCACAGGGATTTTACTTGGTTTTTTCGGAAGTCGCTCGCTAGGTTTCTTTCAAGTTACCTTTGATGATGTCAGACCTCTACACTTTGGGTTAGCACCCTCGTGGTGTAAGACCCCCAAGATGATAGCTTTGGTCATCCTTCAAGCCCAGTAATCACTCACACATGCGTCCATGGCTCAACTTTTGGCCTAACAACTGACAAGTCTATAAGGTAAACTTGAACACCAGAGACAAACGCCCTCCTTATCACAATCAACTCTGAGAGATCTATAGAGCAGCACTTGTCCAGCAATAACACGCAGAAGGCCGGAAGGAGTGCAACAGAAGGAGAACTGCAAACAGCAAAATCAAGGAGGCTTTGGGAAGAGTGCTGTATTACGGAAACTGCACTCAATGTCACAAAACAAAATGCGTAGGAATTGCTGAGTAGAAAACAAATTTGCTCTGTAAAGTTATACCAAATAATAATACAGTTTAACAAGATTTGCTTTCAGCAACAGAGTACATTAAAATACTAATACAGGATTTGACACTGTTTAGTAAACCATTAGTACTTTAGTATACATCCGTACTGTACACATCGCTGCTTTAATGCTATCCCATCCCTACCATACTCCTCGCCCTCACCTCGTCGTGGTCAGGCTTTCCATCGGTATGGATCCTTTCCTGAACTCGAGCCTGGGCTTGAAAGACTCTCTGGGCAGGTAAGAATGATAGAGAGGGTAGTTGTCGGTATACTCGGAGAGAAGACACGATTTGTCACTTTTATCATAAATCTTCGTAGGGATATGTGGACAGTGATGTCGCCTATAAGAGAAAAAAGCAATTAAGATGTTTATTTTCTCAAGGAGAATATACCCAGTTTGATTGTGCTATGTCCTTAGAATTTTCCCAGACCTCTAAAACCCTCTACCAGTGACTGGCATCGGAAAGAATTCAACCTTTATAAAACAACATCAAGAAAATAAAAATTTTCACTGCTGGACCTATAGATGACATCATGATAGATGGAGGAAACATTGAAATTGTCAATGACGTTGTCTTACTTGGATCCACAACTCAGTACACTTGCCACCAGCAGTCAGGAGATCAGGAGACATATTGCACTGAGAAAGTATAGTCAAGGACCTCTCCAAATTATTGAGGAGACATGATGTTAGTTTGAAGACTACAGTGTGCCTGATTCAGATCATGATCTTTTCCGTCATTTGCTTTGAATCTGAGAGTTGGACAATGAATAAATATGACAGAAGAAGAATTGATGCCTTTGAATTGTGGTGTTGGAGGAATGTACTGAATATCCCTTGGACTGCCTAAAGGACAAACAGGAGAAAGTGAAAGCGAAGCCAAGGTGCTCCTTAGAAGCAACGAGGATGAAGCTTCATGTTGCATTCTTTGTCCATGTTGTGAGGAGAGGCTTTTCCCTGGAGAGGGACAAAGTGGAGGGTCAGTGAGAGAGAGGAAGACCCTCAACGAGATGGACTGGCACAGTGACAACAGCAACGGCTCAAGTATGTCAGAAATAATGAGGCTGTCACAGGATAGGACAAGGTTCAGATTCGTTGTTCATACGGTCACTATGAGTTATAATGGACTCAATGGCATCTAGCAACAATACAGATAAAGAAATTCAATTCCAACTACTCTTTAAGTCTCTGATAGTCCCACTGAACTTTCTTCACTGTCTAAACAAAGGAGTAACATCAGATAAAAGCAGAAAAACAAAGTCTATTGCATGCTGGACCTGGAAGAACCCTAGAGTTCGGGCAGTCCTATCTCTTCAGTGGACAGATGTGGACACTGTGTCCAGGAGAAGTCCAGGGGCTATCCAGGGTCACACAGCTGGTGAGCAGCAGTTTCACCTCAGGTCCCCCCATCCCACCCACGTAATGAACTTGCAATCCAATTTGAACCTCACACTTCAGATTCTTAAAGGATTTACAGCTCATTTTCACTCTCTCCCAGTAGTTGGGGACCTATGACCTGTCGCAGCTGCTGGTAGGGAGGAAAACACTTAGAGCAGAAATTTCTTAGTCAAGGAGAAGGGAAAGGGGCCAAGGTTGACAAACCTTAAGTCACACAAGTAGCCCTTCTATACCAGTCGTTTATGAAGATTCAAGGGCCTCAGAAACATCAAAAATCCAGAGATGCTAGAAGCGGGGACTTCTCAGGACCTTATCTTTGGAATTTTTTTCTCACCTTTAGAGGTTCCATAAAGCCAAGTCCATTAGATTTGGTCTAAAGGATGAGGGGAAGGTAGGGATAGGTGAAGCTGATGAATGATGTGTTTGTTTAGTCATAAACTTATGTTATAAACTCAAGTATTTACTTAAAATTTGTTCTCATATATTGAAAACTATAGCCAAAGGACAAGGGGGCCCAGTGGTACAGGAGGTTAAGCACTGAGCAGCTAGCTCAGATGCGTGTTTCAAACCTACGAACCTCTCCAAGGGAGAATGGTGAGGCAGTCTGCTTCATAAAGATTTACAGCCTCTGAAACACTACAAGGCAACTCTACTTTGTCCTAGATGGTGCTAGGAGTTAGAATTGACTCACAGCAATGGGTTGGGTTTTTTTTCTTTTAAAGGCAAAAGGATGAGTCAGAATGCTTTTATAAACTTCAAAATAAATCTCATCAACACACATAGAACACTTTTATGCCCATCTTGAGACAAGACACCTCACACTCCCTAGCTTACTCTATACTAGATAATCTCCAAAGAATCAGACTGTTAGGCCACTCATAGTGATTGTACTTAAAACAGCATGATAGCCTGACATGCACCATTCTCTGCTGTGCTTAAATCCACTGTGGTCACTGTGTCAATCCATATGCTTGCTTCTAAGGAACACGCTGGCTGCCCTTCTTGTAAGACCGATTCGTCTGTTCTTTTGGGAGTTCACAGTATTTTCAATATTCTTCCCCAACATCACAATTCAAAGGCATAGGGATCCAAATAGCATGGAAGAAATCAGAATAACTCTAGTTTATATTCCATTCATGATACTAGTGAACTAAAAGGATTAGAAACAGAGGCTGTTTGGTGGTGACCCTCCCTTCCAGGGCACCAGATTCCAGGTAAGAGAAGGCAGGATTAAATCGCCTATGAGTCAAGAACAGCAAATTTACAGATTGTCAGGTATAAAAATGAAAACTAGACTTCAACTGGTGAACCAACGTAGGTCCTCTAGCAGTGGCTGTAAGGAAAAGATTCAGAGGTCACATTCAATAGAAATGGGAGAGATAGTCTGCATCAATTAGCTATGTCTGCCAACAGCATCAGTTTAGAGAGGGGGGCACTGGTCATGGAGGTGGAAGCTTAACCCTATATATTTGTGAAACCCAGGGCAAATAAAATTCCATATATCACATGTCTTAATATGCTACACACCAAGGTACCACACTCTAAAGGAAATAAGCTGTAATCTTCTACTATGACAAATCTCCTTTCATGATTATCTTAGAAAAGGAGGTTGAAATTTAGACCTTTTGAGCTCCTTAGAATTACGTGTTAGAACAAATGTTAGAATGTTAGAATGAATTTTAGAACAGATGTTAGAACGTTAGAACTGATATTAGAACATTAGAACTGATGTTAGAACATTAGAACTGATGTTAGAACGAATGTTAGAATGGAGAGAAGCAGTCATGCCCCTCTTCTCTTCACATCTCCATTGAAAGGAGCCTCTCATACTTCTGTAGATGTCCAGATGTATACCCAAACTCTATTCATTCCTTCCCACAAACAGCTGTCCCTTAGTCATCCTTTGGCCTTGATACATTAATCATATGCATGGCTCTCAGGAGAAGCCTCACACAGGAAGTGAGCCTGGAGTCATTAGACTAGGAAATTAAAGGGTTTCTAATATTTCAAATAGGGCCTAAAAGGGGGGTTGTGTATGTTCAAGGTAGGCACAGCCTCCTGGCTCCATCTCATGGGGGAGGAAATAATCAAATAATAGCAAAGCAGGGTCCTCTGAAGTGTGAGATCCACTTCAAAACCCCTCTTGTCAGAGTTTAAGGGGCTGCTGACACCAGACCACAGTACAGGTCAAGATAGGTAGATTTTATCTCACACATTGTGCGTGCTTCAAAAGGGGCTGTTGATGTTGTTGTTAGATGCCATCAATGAGACTACAGAAGAGGCTAGTCCTTGGAACTAGGTCAGCCACAGAAAGTGAAATAAATGGACTAACAGTGACTGCAATGCAGGGCTTGGGCGCAGCAGCGATTGTCAGGATGGCACAGGATACACCAAGGTTTTAATCTGTTATATGTAAGGTAAATAATCTCAATCTATTCACCATCTATCATGATGCTGTCAGTTGGCCCAGTGGTGAGAATCTTTGTTTTCTTGATGTTGAGATTCAATCCATATTGAAGGGTGCAGTCCTTCAATTGAGACTGATGTTGTTCACAGCTTCAGCTTGCTTGGCTCCACCATCAACACTCTTGATACCAGCAGCCAGAAAATCAAAAGACAAATTGCATTGGGAAAAACTGCTGTCAGGGACCTCCCTAGAGTACTGAAGAGAAACAATGTCAGTCTGGAGACTAAAGTCTGCCTGATCTAGGCCTTGATCTTCACCATTACTTGCTTTACATCAGATAGCTGGACAATGACTAAGGATTGTAGAATAATAACTGATGCCTTTGAGTTGTGGTGCTGGAGCAGAGTATTGAATATATTCATGGACTGCTAGGAGAACAAAAAGGTTCATCCTGGAGAGGATGAAACCAGACTGCTCCTTGGAGGCAAGGATTCTGAAGCTCTATCTGACATAATTTGGGCATGTTGCCAAAAGAGGCCAGTCCTTAAAGAAGGACATCATGCTTGGAAGGGTGGGAGGACAGCACCAGAGAAGACAACCCTGGATGAAATGAATTGACTCAGTGACTGCAGTAATGAGATAGGCTTGTCATAGACAATGAAGTTGGCTCAAGACAGAGTAGGGTTCAGGGCTCTTGTACATAGGGTAACTATGAGTGGCAGGCAACTTGACATCACATAACAACATAAGACTGCTATGTGTCAGAGCCACCCCTACCACACTTAATAATAACAAAGTCCAAATTATCTGCTTTACAGATGAAGAATTTGAACATGGAAGTTGAAAATTCACATAACTAACAAGAAGCAGCATTACAGCCAAGACCCTCGTCTCATTCCTGTGCTGTCTCTATTATTCTATATCGCCTGCTTCAAACAAGAAGACAATCAAAAAGCAAGCCCATTATCACCATGTGCAATTCCCAGCACCCCTCCCCTGGGCTTTTAAGGTTGTAAATCTCAAAGGAAGGAGACTGCCTATCTTTCTCTCAAGGAGGTATCAGTGGATCTGAACCTCTCCGTCCTCTGGTTAGCAGTACAATATGCTGTGCAATTATTAGAAAAATGCCTTACTAAAGAGCCCAAACCATCAAGAACCCACAAATTCTCAGTGGTTCCCCCCACCTGCCCTGGACAAAGGAACACCACAGGTTCCAAGAATAAAGCCTCACCCCAGATCAGATAGCACAACCGAGACTAAATTGTCATTTCAAAAGGGAGCAAGCAAGTCCAATTTGCAAACTTCCCCGGATTTATTCCAGTGTTCCATCTCCAGTGAAAAGTGACCGCAGTGGACAGATTGACTCTCCAGTGAAAAGTGACCGCAGTGGACAGATTGACGTGGATACAACTCTCACAAAGTAAAACTGATGAGTTTACATGATCAACAGTGTTTAACACGTTGCTGCACACTTTTAAATTGATGACCATGCTTAGAAACTTTTTTTTTATGTATTACCGTCATTTGTGGCAACGTGTTAAATCAGAAAACAAGCTGCTCATTTTGAACCAATTAGCATAAGTGAAAAATCATCCACACAAAACTGTGCTAACAAAATCCACAAACATGCACACTCTCATCCATGGCTAGACTCTTGGCGAAACCAACACTCTCATCCATGGCTAGAATCTTGGTGAAAGCAGCAATCATTTTAAAGTTCTATTTGCCAGGAGACATTTTCAAATCAAACTGCCAAAAGAACAAACAAGTCTGTCTTTTTTTTTAAATTTTTTTTTATTGGGAAAAACATATTGGGGGTACAAGGAGGTGAGGGTTGGGGGCAGAAGGGTGAGGATGGGCCAGGATGCAGTTGCAGAGCTGTACAGGTTGGTCGGTGGGGGGAGCAGGTGAAGGAAATGATGAGGGTCCAGTGGGGACCAGATGCTACAGAGGAATGACAAGCATTTTCCAATAGTAATTAAACCAACTGTCTTATTGATTTGGGAATTGGATGCCGACTCTCTGGCTTCTTCATGCTGAACAGGGGCGTAGATATAAAGGGGGGAAGGGAGGACGCTTTATCACCTTACTGGTGGTCTTGGGTTACAGCTGCTTGCCTTCTTGCTCCTGAGGGCCACGACGGCTCGCCCCGGGCAGAGGGCCAAGGGCAGCCCACCCCAGGCAGAGGGCCGCGACGGCTGAAGTAGTCTTTTTTAAAAAAAGAAGAAGAAAAAGTGTGTGTGTGTGTGTGTGTGTGTGTGTGTGTGTTTACACCATCAAACTGGATCTGAATGGTACAGGAGACTGCCCCTCCTTCTGCAGCAGAGCATGAAGTAGAGTCTGGGTGTTCCCCCACCCCCACCCCGAGGTGCCTGTCGGGGCCTGGGTTTCAGCTGTCCACACCACAGCAGTGGGCAACAAGCTTAAAGCCCCTGATGGCTCTGGGCGCTGACAAGTCTTAGAGGAAGTACAACCGAGGTGCTCCTTGGAGGCAAGGATGATGAAACTTCATCTGCTATCCTTAAGACATGTTGTCAGGAGGGGTCAGGCTTTGGAAAAAAAGACATCATGCTGAGAAAGACCAAGGATCAGAGAAAGAGAAGACGACCCTCAATAAGATGGATTGATGCAGTGACTGTTAACAACGGGCTCAAGCAAACCAAGATTGTGAGGATGGCACAGGACAGCGCAGGGTTCAGATATGAAGTTCAGAGGGTTCCTGTGAAGTGTCATTGACTCAGCAGCAACTAACAATGACAATATACCAAACAGGGTGTCAGGGCAGAAGGTAATGGTGTTTTGTGAACTTATCATCTTCTGAATTGTGGGCTCTTATCATTTATTTAAATATGTGTAGAAAATAGGCTCATTCTTTTTGCTTCGTATCACTACCTTAGGTTGACAAAATGAAAGGTTGACCTTAAGTTACATTACTGAAATATACATTGTGATGGAGTCAAACACCCTTTTTCAAATCCTGTCTCCTCAGTCAGTCATTGTACTCACTGGGAAATAAGTCAAGGGAAAGTGGAAATGGAAAGTAACTGTCTTAGGAAAACCTAAGTAAGATACCCTAACCTATCCCTAACACATACACTGACTTTCAAAGCAGAACATAAGATATCGTGTTCAGGGGGGCCATGAGGTATCTCTGTCAGTAATATTTCAGCATGACCCTTCTGGCTGCAGAAGATTACCTCTCAATGACAAGATGCCAAAAATCCTCACCAATGGACCAAAAGGCAACATCAAGATTAATAGAGAAAAGATTGAAGTTATCAACAATTTCACCTTGCTTGGATCCACAATCAACACATCTGGTACCACCAGTCAAGAAATCAAAAGACATATTGCATTGAGAACATCTGCTGTCAAGGACCTCTCTAACAAGTACGAAGGTGCATCTAAATGAAGCCCTGATCTTTTCAATTGCTTGCTTTGCATCTGAAAGACAATAATGAATAACAGAAGAATCAGCAATGCCTTTAACTTGTGATGTTGGAAAAGAGTACTGAATATCCCATGGACTGCCTAAACAACAATTATGTCTTGGAGAAGGTGTAATCAGGGTGCTTTTTAGAGGCAAGGATGGGGAAACTTCATCTCAGACATTGGAGGCATGTTGTTAAGAGGGACAAGTTCTTAGAAAAGAGACATCATGCTTGGGAAGGGGGCGGATTAGAGAAAGAGAAGAAAACCTTCAACAAGATAGACTGACACGATGGCTATAAGGATAGGCTCAAATACATTGGAGATGATGAAGATGGTACAGGATAGGAGGGCAAAATCCAGATCCTTTGCCCTCTATGTGATCCTCTGTCACTATGAGTCACAGTCAAGTCAAAGACACCTAACCTCTGACCCTGGCTGGGAAGCACTGGGCCAGAGGCTAATATCAATGAGGAATCAGCAAAGATTTCTCCAAGAAGATGAAGCTTAGGCTAGAATGAGGGTCTGTCCCTGTCAATCCTTCCAGATTCTGCTCTTTACGTGAGAGACATTTCTCACCCTCAAGCAGGGATGTGGAATGAACTCCTGCTTCCAGAGACCATCCTGGAATCTCCATCAATAATTTTAAATCCTTTGCAACTCTGGGATGAAAGTACATTTAGGAATTGGGACCCTGGCAGGGAATTTGGCAATGAGCCTCCCAGAGTCTTATAGTCATAGACAGAAACAAACATGCCAGATACCAGGAACCTTCTTTCCAATTCTCAGAGGGCCAATCCTCTGGTGGAAAGAAAGTATCACCTAGGGCTGCCGGAATGTTGTACAGCTCCTATTCTCCAAGTTCTGGCTACAACCACACTCCTTTTCACCTCAAAAAATATTCTTTCAAGAGCCCTCTGGAGCCCCTAGGCCTGGTCCTGTTCACATCTCCATGCTGCTCAGAGTAGCTTCTGGCAAAGTTGTCTTGTACTCCATGCCACAGCTCTGAATGGGCCCTCACTATGGCTATTGAAATCATCAACAATGAACAAGTTTCATTATCAAGGTCTAGCCCATGGATCTGCCCCTAAAGTGCCCTTACAAACTGCAAAGAAGCATACCAGCTAGTCTCCTAGATGCAAAACCTTGCTTTGTAACATTTCCTGGTTTTGGAGGGGGTGGCTATGGGAAGTCTGAAAATACATCTTTGAAAGCTAATTCCCCCCCCCCCATATTTCAATAAGCCTTCAAGAAAGGGTAGATCTGCTGTTAGGGACCTCTCCAACATGCAAAAGAGAAAAGATATCTGTTTAAAAACTGAAGTATGCCTAATTTAATAGCAATGACGATGACCAAGAGAGAGCTATGTTGGCCTAGTGGAAGGAAGCTGTGCTACCAAGCCGAAGGTAGGTGATTGTCATCTGTGGCCCTCGGCCAGGTTCAAATTGTCTTCCTGTCAAACATTCTTCTAGGTGGTATAGCACTGGTCTGTGCGTTGCTGTACAGAGGTAACTCGTGGTTGCTGTGATGCTGAAGCCTGTGACAGTGATGTGCCAATCGTGGTAATGGGTACCCATGGTGGACAGTGTTGGCTGGAGCTTCCTGACTAAATCAAGCCTGGAAGCAGGAGCGGCATCCACCTCCAAAATGGCTTGCCTCCAGAAACTCTATGTACGAACAGTGCTCAGGCTGTTCATTCATAGGGTCGCTATGAGTCGTCTACAACTCGATGGCATTAAACAACAACATGCCTAATTTAAGCCATACATTTCATTTACTTCTTATGCATCTGACAGTTGGATAGTGAATAAGGATGGCAGAATTGATGCCTTTGAATTGTAGTGTTGGCGTAGAGTATTGAATGTCCCATGGAATTCCAAAGGACAAACCTCTCTTGAAGGAAGTACACACAGCTGGAGTATTTCTTAGAGACAGGGCTGTTGAAACTTCTCATACCATGATGTTGTTATGTACTGTTGAGTCAAAACCGACCCATAGCTAACCCTCCAGTGGGCTTTCTGAGGCAGATAATTGTATGGGAGATTACGCATCCTTCTCCTGTCTCATACCATACACATGCATAATTTGAGATAGACTGCGAACCTAAATTTGAAAGTCAAAATTATAAAACATTTAGAGGAACACATAGGAAGAAGGTTTTGTGACTTAAAACCATTTCCTTTGCTGGCGAATGGATTGTAAGGCATAGTGACCCTACAGGACAGGGTAAAACTACCCCCTAGAGTTTCAAGAGTGTCCATTTTTACAGAAGAAGGTTATCAGATCTTTCTCCACCAGAGCAATTGATGACTTGGCACCAATGAACTTTTGATGCATGGAGAGCACAGGGGTCCTTTCTTACTTCGAGGCTGTTGATTGGTAGATACTTTCAAATTGATTATGATTCATAATAACTCTGTGAGTAAGACATCTGAGCCTTGCACCATCCTCCAAACCTCAGTCACACTCAGGCCCACTGTGGTAGTCACTGCGTCAGTCTAACTCATTGATGGTCTTCCTCTCTTTCACTGGACTGAGAGGTCGTCAAGGATTATTACACAGGTCACAGAAAGTAATAACCTTAAAATAAGGAATTGGAAAGTTAGACTTCATCAGAATTAAAAACATTTGCTCAGCAAAAGATATCAATAAGAAAAAATAAGCAATCTTTATTTGGGGAAAATTACATATCAGCGCTTACTTACCACTGGGAGTGAGGGAAGGGATTAACCAGGAAGGGACATGTGGGAACATCCTGGAGTGCTGGGAAAGTTCTAGATCTTGGTAAAGATTTCAATTACATGGATGCATGAATTTTCTAAAAATCAGCAAGTGCGAGCTGGTGGGGAGGGGTGGGCAGGGAGAAAAGTGCAGCAATGAATGAATGAATGGAAATCCAAAACCTCTGTAAATGTCTGTTAAAATTAATAATAAAAAAGAAAAAGGGGGGAAAAAGAAAAAGAAAAAAACATGTATCAATTGGTATTGCAAAAAAAACCCAAAACTTTATTCAGCTCCTCATCTGTCCTACCTCTCCTCCTCCAGTCTGTCGTACTGTGGGAGTTTGTGTGTTGGTGTCATGCTAGAATTTTCGCCATAAGCATGTCCAAGGATAATACGGTCAACAGGTTTCAGTGGAGCATCCAGACGAAGATAAACTAGGGAGCAAAATAGCAATTCTTTCTGGCTAAGTGGTTAGTGAAAGCATTGTAACTAAAATAAAATGAACAGCAGTGGAAAATCGTCTGACAATCATGTTGGAAGCTGAGTCCCTCAAGTTGAAAGGCACTTAGACTATGATAATATGAGAGCTATCACCTCCAAGTGTAGTCTAATGGCATGGACTAGAGGAAAGCTTTAGGGCCTTCATTGCGATGTGTTACAACCCAAAGGGAAGAGAAATAATAGCAAATATCCATTAATGATTAGGATATGAATGTATGGGGGTAAATCTAGAAAATTGCAAGTTGTCAAAAATTACTTAGTACTGATTAGGTTCAGTATCTCAGGCATAGATGGGCTGAAATGGACTGGTACTGACCATTTTGAATCAGACAGCATTATAGTCTACTATGCCAGGAAAGATAAAAATGAAGAAAAATGGCATCATGGTACTTGAAAAAAAAAGTTTAAAGATCTACCCAGAAATACAACACTGTCAGTGACAGGATACTATCCATACACATACAAGGAAGATCACTTAATACAACTATTATTCAACCCTGCATGCCAACTACTAATGCCAAACACAAAGGAATTGAAGATTTTTATCAATTTAAATCTGTAATTGATCAAACACACAGTGATAACTACTGGTGATTAGAATATGACAGTTAAAAACAAAGAAGATCAGTAAGAAGCTAGAAAGTATGGTCTTAGTAATAGAGACAGCAGCCAGAGAGCACACAATAAACTTTCACAAGATCCATCATTTACTCATTTCAAATACTTCACCAGAAAAAAATACATAGAAATTAAACTGACGTATATGAAAAGAGACCATGAAGAAGCTCAGTTTCGTTGGACAGAATAAGACCAGGGCAGATTATAGAGCAGACAATTGCTCATAAATAAGTTCAAGTTGATGCCGAACAAAAAAGAAAACAAGTTCGAGAGAGTTAAAATACAACCCTGAACATATCTCATTTGAATTTAGAGATTATCCCAATGAAAAATTTGGTGCAATGAACACTAATGACTGAAACCAGACAAGGGGTAGCACATCATGCATAAAGAAAACAAAAGAAAAAGACAACAAAGAAATGACCAAAATGGATGCCAGAATAGACTCTGAAACTTGCTCTTAATCACAGAGTAGCTAAAGCAAATGTAATAAACAATGAGGTAAAAGAGCTGACCAGAAGATTTTGGATGTTCCAGAAGACAATGTAAAGTATAGAAATGTGAAATGTGCAAAGACGTGGCATTAGAAAACTGAAAGAATTGAAAAACAACTCCAAACCTCAAGGACACCATGGGACAGCATTAAACAGTCCAGAACAGCATCATCAAAAGAAGACAGAAACAATGCATTGAGCCACTCTACCAGAAATACTTGGTTGGCATTAAACCATGTAAGTGACTGTAACAATGGCTTACACAAAGCAACAAACATGGGGGTAGTACAGCACCTGAGTGTGAGCTGATTGGATTTGGCCTAGTATTTAAAAAGTCTTTTGGTTGCCAGTCTGGGGCTGTTTCCAGGATGGGAAGATGAGTGGAACAACCTGATTCTGCAAAGGTGTGTTTTCTGGTTTGGGATTGAGACTAGGATGTGGCTGTTGCTCACAACAGGGTGTGAGCTGGTTGGATTTGGCCTCATATTTAAAAAAGCTTTTGGCCCCTTGGGTTTGTGGCCCTCAGAACCTGCTTTTTTTATGAATCTCCCAAATAAAACAAGCTTGAAAGCAGGAGTGGCATTCACTTCAAAAAAAAAACAAAAACTTGCCTCCAGAAACTCTATGAACTTGGAGAAAAGATGAAAGTTTTGTGTTCAAGACTTTCATTCATAGGGTCACTATGGGCCATCTATGACTACAGCACTTAACAACAACAGAACCTGGCAAGTGTCTCATTCTGTTGTACATAAGATCACTGAGTTAGAATTGACTCAATGGCTCCTAACAACAGCATTATTTGTAAATTTCATATTAAACCAAATATTAAACTGTAGCTAATGATACACATGCTGAACTATGTAAGGAAGATGTTACTGATCTCTACCCTCTACTTTGAAATACAGAAATCTGATGGGCAGTTTATAGTGGGAAGAATAGATGAAAAAGTCTGTAGTATTAATGGAAGAGCTTTCTTGACTGATTCATGGCCATTCACTTCAAAATTCTTCATGCAACTTTGTTATTTATGCTTGGATTTTTCTATAATAAAATGTGGAATAAGTGATATTTTTTAAAAAATAATTTTTTACAATCCCTGATTTCTAATGTGATCTTGGCATCAAGATTGTTTAAGAAAATGTCCATATTTTCAGAGAAGTTTAAGTGAAGTATTCAAGAGTTAAATTGTTATAGAGCCTGGTGACTTAGATGGAGGTGGGAGGTGAAGTAAATGTGGCAAAATCTTGCTATTAGTCTGGGAGGTGGACACCTGGGGGTCCATCTCTCTATTCTCTTTGCAGACCTAAATTTTCATAATTAAAGAAATATGAAAACAAACCCTGGAAAGGAAGGGCCTACATGAAACCACCATGTATCGCTTAAGCAAGAGCTTCCCCCCGAGGCGAAGACGGCTTTAGTCCAACCACCTGGGACAAAACAGGATCTTGATTTAAGCTGATGATAAGTGCAGAGCCAGCAACCAGAAGAAGCTTCCCTTCTCACACTCTGAAGTCTGTGTCAGCTGCACTGGGCCTGTTCCCACATGGCCTCTCCGCGTCCTCCAGCCAAACACAGCAAGCACACATACTTGCCTGGGGTTTCACTCTCTCCTCAAGAAAGCCAGGGCCCTGTGATTTCCCATCAAGTCCACAGCTGCGCTACACAAATCTTCCCAAGACTCTCTTCCAGGTGCTGCAAAAAAATAACCAAAACCTCTCTAATCTCTGACTTAAAACAATAATTGTCTTCAACCCACCAGCTCCTCCTCACCAGATCGGGCTGCTCACGTAGCCTTCCAGGACAACAACAGCTCATCTTCAAGACTAGACTGCATACCTCCTTGAGGGAAGGGTGGCTGTCTCACTCACTATCCTGTACCCAGTCAAACACAAAGCCTGGCACATGTATGCACTTAAAATATTTCAAGATATCATAAAGAAAACAAAGTATTGACAACAACAAAAATATTTTGGGATGGAGGGGTGGGTTGTTGTAGTTAGGTGCTTTTTAGTCCACTATGACTCATAGTGACCCTGTGAACGACAGATCTGAACCCTGCTCTCTCCTGAGTCGCATCACCTGATATACTTGAGCCCATTTTTAAAGTCACGGTGTCAATCCATCTTGTTAAGGATCTCCCTCTCCTTTGCTGACCCTCCACCTTTCTAAGGAGGATGTCCTTTCCAAGGACAGGCCTTTCCTAACAATATGCCCAATATATGTGAGATCCTTATCTCCAAAGAGCACGGTGGCTATACTTTTCCTAAAACATATCTCTTCTTTTGACAGTCCTCGGAATATTAAGTACTCTTCTCCAACACCACAACTCAAAGGCACTGATTCTTCTTTTGTCATCCTTAGTCATTGTCTAAACTTCCAGATGCATATAGCAATTGAAAATGCCATGGCTTGAATCAGACGCACCTTAGTCTTTAAACTGAGATCACTGTTCCTTAACACCTTAGAGAGATGCTTACCAGCATAGACAATTTCTAAAACACGCAGAGTTTACTGTATGAGTTCTCACACGTGGCCTTGTGTTATTCTTTTGCAGCCCTGAGAACAAAGCAGGGTGGAAGTCATTAATACCCTTTACTGCATGTTCATCTCGAGCATGAAAGCAAGGCCCAAGTTCAGGAGTTGTCCAACATCACAGGATGGTCCACAGGGAAAGGGTGAATTTTGATGACTCATTTCCATAACTCCTAAAAGGTTGCTCTCTTCATTGTATCAAATTCCCTTCTCAAAACAGCTCTATTTGATCGATCAGAACATCGTATATTCCTCCACCCATAAGAGCAAACAGCAGGGCTGGAGATCACATGGCCTCTGATTTCCCAAGCTTAAGAATGAGCCAGACCCAGCGAGCCCTCCTCTCACTTGGAAAGCAGGGAAAGAAAGTAAACAGTTGGCTAACTGCCACCATACATAAAACCCCAGATGTTTGGCTTGATGCTTGAACATGTTAAATGTCTGTTATAATTAATTAAGGTAAAAAGATAACAGTTGTGCTATACACTGTGTTCATTTCCACCAGCCAGCTGACATCAAGCACTCAACGTGTATTTGCTTCATAATTTCTCCCTCCACACATAACCATTTGCTCATTTTACATGAGTAACAATGGAAGCTCGGTGTTTCCTGGGAATGTTAGGGGACCTGCTAGGATTACCCTGAGATATCATCTTTTAAGTTCAATTACTCCCAAGCAATAGTTCATAAACAACTCTTTCCTTATTATTACTATATATACATATATATAATTTTTTTTTGTATGTGTGTATGTGTACCATCAAATCAGATCTGACTGGTACAGGAGAAGATTGCCCCTCTTTCTCCATCAGAGCATCTGGTGGATTCAAACTGTATTCCTCTGGGATTGCAGTGTAGCTTCTTGCCACTAGGCTCTAAACAACTCTTACTGTCCCAGCTTCAAGTTTAGGGTAGGAACTATAAGTTCTGGGTGAGTCTGTGACTAGACGCCCCGGCCATCAGCAGGAATCACAGCTGCTGCTCTACCCTCACACTGGTCTACAGCACAGCTCCAGCCTTGACTCTGAACCAGTGATGACTTGAGTGGGTCCAAAAGACCCCAAGTGCAGCCCTCCAGGCAGAGCTCATCTCTTCCAGAAGTGACCCAAGGCCACGACCCATGTCTCTAGAATACAACCATGTCCGTGATGTTCTATACCAAATTACTCAAAGTCCCAAAAGTCTTTGAAAACATTTAAAAGTTGCTATTGGGTCAACTCTGACTCAGCAACTCCATCATGTCAGAGCAGAACTGTGTTCTGAGGTGTTTAGTAGCAAAGTTTTCTGAAGTCAATCATCAGGCCTTTTTTCTGAGAACCCTCTAAGTAGATTCAAACCTCCAACCTTTTAGGTAATAACCGAAAGGTGTTAATCATCGGCACCACTCAGAAGTCTTCTGAGGACCTGCCATGGAGTTGGCTTTGACTTCTAGGCCAGAGTAGAGCCCCGTTGGTTTTATGTCCCTTTCCAAGGCCTGAGCTCTCCTAATAACACGCCCAAAGGATGTGAGGTGAAGTGTCATCATCATTGACTCTAAGAAGCACCCTAGTTGCCCTTTCTCCAAGACATAATTGTCCGTTCTTTTGGCAGCCCATGGGATATCCAGTACTCTCCTCCAACACCACTACTGCGAATTCCTCTTCTCTCACCTGGGCACCTCACGAGAGGTTATAGATGTAGTATTGTGTTGAGTTTCAAAAGCTAGTGCTAATGGAATACTATGTTGCATTGAAAAACAAGGAACTCATGCAATATTATTCAAAATGGGTGACCCTGGAGGACATTATGCTGAGTGAGGTATCT
>NW_006399764.1:13303346-13310551 GCF_000299155.1 Elephantulus edwardii | reverse complement strand
GCAACAATGAATGAATGGAATTCCAAAATCTCTGTAGATGTTCATTGAAATGAAAAATAAACAAACTAAATTAATAAAAAACAAAACAAAAAAAAGCTAGTGCTGAGGCCCCTTGGTCTCCATGTTGACTCTTCAGTGCCGAAGGTCTCTCAATGTCAAAATTTCCGGGTGTCTTTTTTTCTCTAAACATGATTCTGACTCACGTCATGGGAATAGGCAGAAAATTGTCCTCCATTCTCCCACCATCTCTGATCTGCCCCAGCCTCCCTCTCCAATACCATGTCGTTTACCACCTGAATAACAACAGAAGAAGAAACTTTGACCCAGTGGCCTTTTCATGCTGGCATATTGTAGAATAAGATTTTCAGGCAGAACAATCTGAGTCTAGCAGCCAGAAACTGAGCCAATGCCTGATTCACACAGAATTTTCCCAATGCCTGCTACTGATTGTATAAACACAAACCGTCACAAACACAGTATTCCCTGCGCCTCTCTGCTACTTGCTTCAATTCTGGAAACCTCTGGAATCTCAGCTGATATCAAAATTTCAACAACTGTTGTTTCTTCCATCAAAAAAAGATTTACCCAGTGCTAATCTACAATTTTTTTTTCTCTACCTCCAGGGGGCTTTTCAAAAATTGAGCCAAATCTCTTGTAATGTCATTAAAACACAAATAATAATTTAAACAATGAATGGAATGATTTCAGAAAAAGAGCCTTATTTCACTAAATTTATTCCTTTGTGTCCTATAAATAGTTTTAGACCAGCATTTGATTCTTAGGGACTGAAGTCACTGTTATAAGACACTCCCCATATGCCCCTCTCCTGCAAAAAAAAAAAGGGGGGGGAAGTAAGACAAGGAGTTTAATTATTACCACAGCTGAACAGCTGGATGAATACGTCACTACTGTATGTTCACTCAAATATGCCAAAGCTGCCTCTCGTTTCAATAACGATTTTTCTCTATTCTCAGATCGGTAGCCTAGAGAAAGCTTTGTTAAATCACCCATTTTCCAACCGTACTTCCCCTTTATCGCCTTCTTTCTCAAAATCAAAGTTTACTGATCGTGTGGAGTCCACTCAATAAGACGTGGCACTGTATAATGGCATAGGCAATCTACTATGTTCTTCTCAAAACCCAGTCATCACGTTAGAACTGAAACCCAGCTAACTCTTAGCAGCTTTCTGAGGCTGCAAACTGCACAAAACACCCATCTTTGCCCCACTGAGTCACCGGTGGATTCAACCAGCAGAGAGGCACTGCCTTTGTGTTAGCTCTGCAACTTTCTATGGACTACACCCCCAGAGCACCCCTTCTATTCTCTATCTCCTAATAAGTATGCAATTTTACACTTTCTGACCAAGAACCTATCACAAAATCTCCAGGTTCTGCTTTGTTACTTTGACAAACACAAAGATTTGGGGGGTAAAGAACTAAGCTCTATATGCAATCTGTACTTTTAACCCCCTCTTTTTTTCATCCATTTCCGTTAAAATCAGAACTTGTTAAACCCCTTGGGCTTCTGGAAGAATGCAGAGGATTTAAAAGAACATTTCTGACGAGACCTCCCAGATGCTGGCAAAGTCCTAGGGAATGAGGTGTTAGAGGAGAAGAGACAGATATACACACACTATTGGTGTTAATTCCGTTCTCGGGTTCTGAGAAGAAAAAAACTCTACAAAAATTAAAATTCTCTTTTCCTCAGTACAAACACGGAATTAAAAATGCACACATTTCTATCTGACTTGTTGAAAACTATTCATGGTAAAAGCCTTTGCCTTTTGTTCATAAGTGGACAAAATTTACACTCCGACAGACTGACCCCACATGCTCAGACACAAGACAGCAGGAGAGTTTGCCATTAGGATCTTCCAACACATGGCGACCCCCTGCGTGTCAGAATGATATTGCTGAAGATTTTCAGTGGTTGTGTTTTCACAAGATCAGTCACCAGGTCTTTCTTCCAAGGGCCTCTGGATGGACTTGTGCCTCTAACTCTTCCATAGCCAAGCATAGTAACCATTTGCACTACCCAGGGAATTCCATAACATCAAAAGTTAGGATTTACTGCATATTAGAGAAGGTGAGGGCGGTGCAGGGTTCAGATTTGTTATTCATAAGGTTGCTGTGAGTCACAGTTGACCCAAGGACACCTAACAAAAATTGTTGTTAGACTCTTCAACAACCAGCATTACGCAGATGACATAACCTTGCTTGCTGAAAGTGAAGGGGGCTTGAGACATTTCCTGTAGAAGATCAAGGACTACAGCCTTCAATAAAGGTTGTATCACAACATCAAGAAGACAATAATCCTCACTACTGAGCCAACAGGCAGTATCATGACAGATGGAGAAAAGATTAACATTATCAATGATTTCCTCATACTTGGATCCCTTGCTCCAGCAGTCAGGAGACATATTGCATTGCCCAAGTTCACTGTCAAGGACCTCTCCAAATTAATGAGAAGCAATGATGTCAGTTTAAAGATTAGCATGCCCCTGATTCAGACTAGAATATTTCAATTACTTGCTAGTGTCTAAGAGCTGGATAATGAATAAAGATGACGGAAGAATTACTGATGCTTTTGAGTTGTGGTGTTGGAGAATACCACTGAATAGTCCCTGAACCACCAAAAGAACAGGTATATCCTGAGGAAGTGCATTCAGGGTGCTCCTTGGAGGCAAGGATGGTGACACTTCAACTCACGGACTCTGGGCACATTGCAAGGAGAAGTTATTTCTGGAAAGGGGTATCTTCTGGGAAAGGTGGAGGGTCAGCAAAGGAGAGGGAGATCCTCACTGAGATGAAGTGACACGGGGACAGCAGCAATGAGCTCAAGTGTGTCTGAGATGGTGAAGAGGACACAGGACAGGACAGGGTTCAGATCTGTTGTTCACAGGATCGCTGTGAGTCATGCTTGACTAGATGACACACACCTAGCAACAGCAGCAACAATTATGTATCAGGCACAGTTCTTAACTTTTTAAATTATCTCAATTTTTACAATATCCATTCTCAGGCCAGAAAGTCTACACAAGACTCAAAGCCTGAGGCTGTGAGTCCTGACACAGGAGACGCACATGGGGATGGGAAAGCCCATCAGAGACCCAGCACAGCCCAACAGGCAGAGGGAGCACAGATTCAGAGCCTCCTCTGCACCTTCAAGAAGTTAGAAGGGTTGAGGGGAGGATTTTCCCAGCTTCTACCAAATCCCACTCGTTCCCTCATACCCGTCTCTCTGCTTTCTGCGGGAAAAGATGGGTACTCTCCTTCCGTGTTATCTATGGGCTGAAAGCCTACTGGAGGGTCAGCTATGAAAGGGGTTTTAACTTGATGTCACAGAACAACCACCATCACCAAATTCTCATCTTTCCCTTATACTTTCCCCCTAGCACACCCCCATCTCTTTTCTCCTCCTTAAGACCAATTATGATCTTGAAGATGGTAATCATTTGCAGCCCAGAAGCCACCTGGGTGTGGGGTGACCCAGTACATTGAGAGAAGACAAAAAGAGAAGAATCAGTAGGCCCAGGGACTCAAGAATCCCAAGCTCAACAAAGTGATAAGGGGAAAATGAAACTACCTCCCAGAAGGCCTCTCACTGGCTGAACTTGGGCCATGAGGCCCCCAGCTGCAAAGGCAACTGCTACAGCATGGTCACCACGGGAAGAGGCAGGCAAGAGAGACGTGGCTTAGAAATGGTGTTGAGTGACCAAGAGAACCTGCTCTCAAAGGGAGTCTAGCAACATAAGTACATTTGTGGACTGTCAACATGGTCCAGATAGTTAGCACAAGTAAGGATTAGTGCAAACTCAATTAAGATGACAACTGACTTTACAGACCTATAAAGTTAGTTCTACATATGTGCATTTACAGCTGCACACTATTAGAGAAGAATTAATCCAGCACCTTTAGACACAGTTGTCATAAAACTATACATCCCAGTAGATTTGCACAAGAAATGTCATGCAATACTGCAAGCCAGATGTCATTTCAGAAGACTCAGGTGGACAGAACTTTTTCTTCTGGAGTATTTGTCTTACATTCCATCTAACACATGTGTGAAGACACACACACACACACACACACACACACACAGGAATTCAAGCCCAGTCTCGCACTGTGCTTTGCACCTGTTGTCATTGTCGCACCTCCTGGTTTCTGTCTCATGTATTTGACTGCCTCACCTATGAATAGACTCAAAACCAGAGTTTCATCAGCTCATTGGCTGCTGAAGCCCTGTTCCCCACAGTTGGCCTTTTCTTCTGGGGCCTTTCAGAGCAGCTTATGAGTGTGGAAACCTCACAGAAACCATTCCACATAAAGAAGATACTTTGGTCTGAACGGTTACATTTTTATTCTCTGATGAGCTTGATATGGCATTCTTCAATTCAACAATGATCAGTAACTGCCCAAGTTTCTTAATTTCTTTTCCCCTTATCCATTTAATCATTCCTTCATACAGTATTCATAAAGCATCTATGCCAAGCCTTGTACCAAAAGAAAGAAAAATAGAGCACATGTCGCTCACCTGAAAAGCTCTGGTTCTATTATTACCCTTCTTCCTTCCTCAACATATGTGCTCAAGAGTAAGCATCTCAAGTGTAAGATGGCTAAGTGCAGTGAGGCAATAAGAAGCAGGTATATGGAACTGGTGGGGAAGAGAGATGGCCAGGGTAGTTAGAGATTATGGTTACAGTGAACAAGTAACATATTATGAACCAAAAGACTCCCATTTCTCATTGGGAAAGGAGGTTTCTAAACATAAAAAGACTATTACAAAGATTCCTGAGACATTTGTGTATGTATATATATGTACCTGAGTGCACACTGTGGTGTCAGAAACTTTGAATATTAGTTTTTCTATCCATTGTGTTAGCCCCTATTTGGGGCAAGGTCTCCATCTCCCTTAACTGTGCACACATGGTCTTAAAAATCATCAACAGCTGTGGGACCAATATAAGAGAGTGTTTTCCACTTTATTAATTATGAATGATGGTTGGTGGTAGAAAGGAGGTGGAGAAACCGTGGCAAGGTGTAACCTGAGGAATCCTAAAGATGGAGCCATGATTAAAGGTTTTGCTTGTTGGATGATTAAGGAAAAACTGACTTGCAACTGCTCTGAGGTAAAGCTTGCTGGACAATTAAGGAAACCAGAGGTTTATTTGTGCTCTGAACTGAACCCAGACTTTCACTTGTTGACTAAGCAGCAATCTGAACTAATTGAAAAACTGTCCAGCTGTTAATCTGGTTTGGGATTGCTGGACTAAACATGAATGTGTGATATTCTTTGTCTCCCCCACTTATTTCCCTAATAAGTCGTACAACTGTGAATAAAGTCTGTGAGTTAATTTGCAATGAACATTGGACCCAGTGCTTGGTAGAAACAGAAGCATGTAGGGTGGCATGTCTGACCATGTAGCTATTTGCCTGGAACTATGGATACTATTGATGGGGAAAGTTCCCTTTTATAAAGCAGATAGAAGTCAGATTTAGCCTACACATTGCTCCATATACACCCATACGGTTATTTTCTAGCTCTAGGATTTTTTTTATAGTCCTATAATCAATTAAAAAATTGAGCAACCAAATATTTATTTTTAAATATCCCCACTAAAAGAAATCAAGAGTGCTTCATTATGCAACAATGAACTTTTTAAAAAAGAAAGTGAAGAGGGATGTTAGGGAGGAAAATGTGCAACAGTGAATGAATGAAAATCCAACTTTTCTATAAACTTTCATTAAAATCCAATAAAATAAATAATTAAAAATGCAAAAATTATTTTAGAGCATGAAAAAAAGTGTTTCAGGAAATAATCAATTTCAGGACTGGGGCAGGAAAAACATAAGATGATTCTGGACAACTATTTTTTTTATGCCACAAAGTAGGGAAATGCTTATTAGGTGACAGAAGCATGTCAAAAGGATATAGGAATCAGCTTAAAGAAGTTCAGAGTGGAATAAAAACAAATTCACATTAAAACTCATTGAATTAAAACATAACTCATGAGTCCATTCTGAGATGGATAGATTGAAAAGAAGAGAAAGCTTTCAATTACGGTGGAGTGCCAACTAATGAAGATAGAAGGAAAAATGAATCTTGGCGATGGTGCGGTCAGGTGGGAAATACCCACAGATCAAGGTTTGATGAGGAAGAAGATAATAGTCCAATATCAAATTATCTCTAAATAACGAAAATATAGAGAAGATGTGACTTTACAGTGGAGAAGCCTAGTAGATTCTAAATTGATTAAAGAATTTGTGTTAATATCAGTTGAAAACTGAGTCAATAGCAGGTGCCTCTTAATGTGATGCACTGACGAGAGATCACCATTATTTTTGTGGTTTCTTTTCAAGAATACATGACCTGAATCATGAGCAAAGTATTGACTCAACTGGGTAGAGAGTTGGCCTACTGAATGAGAGATTTAGCAAGAGCATGAAACAGAAGATTAAGAACAGTTCCAGATTAAACAAGAGATAAGATCGCTGGTTACAAAACAGCTTCTTACATAAAATCCTGCCTAAAGAAGAAAAAGATATTGTTGGTACACTTCTCTGTATCTCAACTGGACCTGCAGACTAGACACATAGTAGTACTGTATTAGTGTTAGTTTCCAGAGAGAGATGCATATGTTACAGTAATGCCAGAGAGGATCCTGGTTTATAGAAACATTAGCAGTCATATGTCAAGAAAAGATGAAAGGGATACAGAATTCTTTCTACTATTTTTGTAATTCTAAGTTTATGATTGTTATTCTTCTTTTTCTTAAAAATTTATGATATAACACACACCCATTAAACAAGTTAAATTGTACTAAAAAAATTATGATATACACACCTATGTCATTTTGTAGCATCATTTATAATAACAAAGAGATGGCAATAATTCAAGTACCCATCAGTGGACAAATAGTTCAAGAAATCATAATGTATTCACCCTTTTGAGTATTATGCAACTTAAAGGATTCACAAAGCATATGTAACATGGATGAATGTGGAGGACATTATGTTCAGTGAAATAAATCCGTCTCAAAAGGACAATTACTGTGTAAGATTATTAGGGAAAACTAAGGAAAATTTTAGACATAGAAAGAATCATTCCCGGCGACCCAGCGCGAGGGCGACGCAGTGCGAGGGCGACGCAGCGCGAGGGCGAGGCCGCCAGCCGGGGGAACGCCATCGCCAGACCGGGGAACACCG
>NW_006399764.1:13286267-13293470 GCF_000299155.1 Elephantulus edwardii | reverse complement strand
GGGAGCTATGGTGGCCTAGTGGCAAGAAGCTGCAGTGTAATCCCAGAGGTACACAGTTTGAATCCACCAGATGCTCTGCTGGAGAAGGAGGAGCAATCTCCTCCTGTATCAGTCAGATTCGATTTGATGGTACGTACACAAAATAATAATAATAATAATAAAACAGTGCCTCTTCAGAGCCAACTCGCTTCATCACAAATGACACCAAACCAAAACAAAACGTAAAGAAAGCACTTAGTGCAAAGTTTGTTGCTGTTAGGTGCCATCAGGTCAGAACCAACTTATAGCCGACCTCTAGTGTGTAAAGCATACAGGAGACTATCTTTCTCTCAAGGAAGGTAGCGGATTCGAACTGCCTGCCTTTCTCTGGATTGGCAGTGCAACTCCTTGCCAGCTAGGCCCCCAGAGCACCCTAGCACAAGGCTCGGGACCTGAGAACCCGCCATTGTTTGATCCTTCTCTTCCCTCATCACTGCTGTTACTACTCAGCAGCCACGGAGCCCGGTTTATTCCCTCCAGTGAGGTCATCTTCATGGAATAAATGAAACATCCTTACGGAATGCTATTGTGGTTGTCTTCTTTTACAAGCTGGCAGGAGACAATACCACCATAAATAAGTTGTCTACACAGATGGAAGACTCCACCACATCCTTTTTCACAATTATAATACCTCACAAGTATGTCTTGAAGAGAGTGTAGCCAGAGTGCTCTTTGGAAGCAAGGATGATGAGGCTTCACTTCACATACATCAGGCATGTTTCCAGGAGGGGCTGTTCATTGAGAGGGACGTGAAGCTCAGAAAGGTGGAGCGTCGGTGAAGAAGAGAAAGAACCTCAACCAGGTAGATTGACACAGTGACTGCTGCAATGGGCTCTAATGTGTCCAGAAGTGTGAGGATGGCACGGGATAGGTCAGGGTTCAGACCTGTTGTTCGTAGGATTGCTATAAGTCGTCCTTGACCCAAAGGCACCTATACATAATACCTCAGCTGAAAACTGAAGCTCATATTTCCTCCTAAATTTAATCTTCTGCTGTATTTTATCAGCCCTAGGAAAGCAGACTCACTAATAATTACTCTGCACATTGGGAGCTCTGGTGACCTAGTGGTAAGATGTGCTGTAATTCCAAAGGTGCATGATTCAAATCCATCAGGTGTTCTGTGGGAGAAGGATGGGCATTCTCCTCCCATGTGATTAACGGCCTCTGAAAACTAGAGCTGTCAAAAGAGCAAACCATATGTAGATATGAATAATAGAAACTCCATCTCGTGGGGTTGTAGTGAAGGTATGATTAGTCAAAAGGCAAAAAGCTAACAGTGCTTTGCCTGGCATTTAGTGAATGAGGAATATAAGGAAGACCTAAGAACTGATGCCTTCCAACTGTCATGCTGGCTAAGAATATTGAATATATCATGGGCTGCCGAAGGAAAAAAACTAATTTATCCTGGAGGAAGTAAAATCAAGATGCATCCTAGAGGCAGGGAGGGAAAACTTCATTCCACACGGCGGACATGTTTTCAGTAAACACAATACTTTTTTAAAAAGCAACTTGCCAGGAAAATGAGGGTCAGCCAAAGAGATGACCCACAATGAGATGGACTCAGGTGGTGCTTGCAGCAAGGGGTGTGGCCATGAGGCAGGCTGTGAGGATAGTACCTAACAATAACTATCATTTCTTGATCATTCACTGCATGCCAGGCAAAGCACTGCTAGCTTTTTGCCTTTTGCCTAATCATACCTTCACTACAGCCCCATGAGATGGAGTTTCTATTATTCATATCTACATATGAGATGTCAGATACTTTAAGAGGGATACTTTCAGTGCTCAGGTCTTTTGTTCATAGGGTCAACAATAATAACGACAACATAGAGAGCTACGTTGGCCCAGTGGATAGAAAATTATGTTACCAAGCCCAAGATGGGTGATGTTAATTTGCAGCCCTCAGGCCTGGTTTAAATCTTTTTTTTTTGTCAAACATTCTTCTAAATGGTCTGTGCATTGCTGGACAGAGGTAACTCATGGTTGCTGTGATGCTAAACACTGTGACACTGACGTGCCAAATGAGATAATGGTTATCCACGGTGGACAGTGTTTGGTGGGACTTCCTGATTAAAACAAGCTTGGAAGCGGGAGTGGCATCCACTTCCGAAATGGCTTGCTTCTGGGAACTCTATGAATAGTGCTCAGGTCTTTCATTCATAGGGTCGCTATGAATCATCTATGACTCGAAGGCACTTAACAACAACAACATATGAGATGTCAGATACTTTAAGAGGGAGCTGTGGTGGCTCAGTGGTAAGGAGCTATGCTGCCAACTCAAAGGTTGTTGGTGTTGTTGTTATGTGCCGTCAAGTCGCTTGCGACTCATAGCTACCCTATGTACAACAGCCCTAAACTCTGCTGTGTTCTGTGCCAATAGCACTGTCTCTGACACTCCCATCCCGATTATCCCAGTCACTGAATCAACCCACCTCATAGAGGGCCTTCCCCTCCTGCGCTGTCCCTCCACCCTCCCAAGCATGATGTCCTTCTCCAAGGGCCGGTCTCTCCTCACAATATGTCCAAAGTATGTTAGATGGAGCCTCAGAATCCTTGTCTCCAAGGAGCCACCCGGTTTAACCCTTTCCAGGATGAATCTGTTTGTTTTCCTAGCAGTCCATGGTATTCTCAATACTCTTCTCCAGCACCACAGCTCAAAGGCATCAATTCTATTACAATATTACAATGAACTCAAAGGTACACATTGCAAATCCACCTGCGTCTCCACAGAAGAAAGAGACACAATCTCCTCTCCCTCATAGGCTAACCCTCACTGGGTTTTCAGAGGCTGGAAATAGCTTGGAAGGAGATTGCCCATCCTTCTCCTCAGAGCAGCTGGTGGATTAGAACCTCCTACCTCTGGTCGTCTAGTGGTAAGAAGCTGTGCTGCAGTACCAAAGGCATGCAGTTTGAATCTACCTGCCGCTCCATGGAGAAGGATAAGCAATCTCCTCTTATTCCGTTAACTGCCTCTGAAAATGCACAGGAGGGTCAGCCATGGGTCTGTTCCAACTGAATGGTACGCAACTACCACCACTACCTTTGTGTAACTCCTCCCTTGGTAGAGGGATAGAATCCAAATTGGTAGCAAGTGGTCGAATTCCAATGTCTGTTGTTATGCTTCCTACTAAATTAAAATGGAGCTCTGGTGTCCCAAAGGCAAAGTAGTTGCCCTGCCAACTCAAAGGCAGGTGGTTTGAATCCACCAGCTCCTCCCCGAGAGAAAGATGGGCAATCTCCTCCCATGTGATTTACGGCCTCTCAAAACCCACTGGAGGGTCAGCTAGGAGTTGGTTCCAGCTGAATGACAGTAAGTAAATGAGTGGTTGACTAGATTATAGTTATTAAGTAAAAAGTTCTTCACTGAGTATCCTTGAAAGAACTTCAAGAACTACATTAGCTCTTTGGAATTCTAAAATGTAATTAATTGCACACATATTCCTGAGAGAAGGCCTAAAACCTAAAAATTAACAATCTAGGCTCAGGGACAAGGCCTTAAATACCTTTACAAGCAGTATGTCACCACTTCCCATCACTGCCTTCAGCACTCAAAATAAGGTCCTGGTACAAAAAAAGCATTTGGCAATATCAGCTCAGACAAAAGTCTCGTGAAAAAAGTTTACAAACTCCTACAGGGCCTCCACAAGAAAAAAAATTGATAACCCAATCATAAAATGGGCAAGAGACATGCAAAGCTTTTTCAGAGGAAGACATTTGGATAGCCAATAGACACATGAAGAAATGCTCAAAATCACTGGCAATGAGAAGTAAATCAAAACAACAATGAGACACCATCTCACTCCAGTAGCAATGGCAAAGTTCAACAGGACAGCAAACAATAAATGTTGGAGAGGATGTGGAGAGATAGGAACCTCATACACTGTTGGTGAAATTGTAAAATAGTACGACCACACTAGAAAACAGTTTGATGTTTCCTCAAAAAGCTGAACATAGAAATTCCATATGATCCAGCGATTTCACTTCTAGAAATATATACCCCAAAGAAATTAGACACAAAAGGAAATTTGTACCCTGATGTTCATAGCAGTGTTATTCACCATTATAAGAACACAGAAACAGGTCATATGTCTAACCACAACCAAATGGATTGAGAAACTGTTGTACATTCATAAGATGGAATGCTATGCAACACTTAGAAACAGCAATTTTGAAAATTACTACATAGCTTGAGAGAGACTGGAGGGCATTAAGCTGAATGAACTAACTCAGTCTCGTAAGGATAAATATTTCATAGGACCATTATTATAAAACCAGAAGGATAACTAGTAAAACAGGTATGGGACCCAAGGGGAGGAGTAGGAACAGAGGTGGAGATCTGGCAGAGATCTAGAAAGACAGGGTAATGGAGAGCATAATTCAATGGTAATTGATTTTATAAAACATAATGGATGAGAATGATTGTATGAAACACAATGTGAATGAAGGATAGTGTGAAACACAATGTATACAAACCTTGTATGTAAACCAATATAATGTTGTTGTTGTTGTTGTTGTTATGTGCCGTCGAGTCGTTTGCGACTCATAGCGACCCTATGTACAACAGCCCTAAACCCTGCTCTATCCTGTGCCAATCTCATTGCTTCTGACACACCCATCCCGATTACCCCAGTCACTGAATCAATCCACCTCATAGAGGGTCTTCCCCTCCTGCGCTGTCCCTCCACTCTGCCCAGCATGATGTCCCTCTCCAAAGACCTGTCCCTCCTTACAACATGTCCAAAGTATGTCAGGCAAAGCCCCAGAATCCTTGCCTCCAAGGAGCAGCCTGGTTTAAAAAGTTAAATTTTTTAAAAAGGAAAAAAAAATAAGGACCTGGTACAGAGTCAGTTATCCAACTGCCTCGCTTTAACCTCTGAACTTTCTTGGTCATTCCCCCCATCCCATGGAGATGCAACGATGAGTGATGAATTTTTAAAAGCCCTATTTTTAAGCAACATGTGCAGCGGAGCACCATTAGCAAAGTCCAGAGCCCAGCCCTTCACGCTGTTGCCTTGCTCAGACACAAAAACCAGGAGAGGCAAGCCACGTCCAGCCTTCTCGCCCCAGAAAACCAAAACATCTGCAGCTTCTGGACCGAAGCTCGCCTGCTGGGGAGCAGATGCCAGCCCCGCCAAGCCCGGCACACCTGGCCCTTCCTGCCTGAGCTCAGCTCCATTACCAAGGTCACCTGTCACACAGTCCTCTGCTTTATAAACAGTCTCACATTTTCATAAAAGCTGTTGTGCACGGAGAGCTCTGGAAACAGAAACCTGGTCTTCAGTGGGCAGCTACACCTGCAGACGCCCCATTTGCTGGCAGAGCAATGGCTGTGGAAATAAGACCTCATTCTTGCCATTTTGGCATGTCTACTGTGTGGTGGGCATGGTTCTGGACACGTGCATCCCTCACCTCACAGTCTGCATCAAAGCTCAGACAGATACTATTGTTATTTAGCAGGCAAGGAACCTGAGGTCGTATCAGAGAGGCTAAAATCAGATTTGTCCGAGAGCCAAACTGTGACCCCGTGTTGAGCCAATGCAAATGCCCTTACCCATCCTTCTCTGCACGCTCCCACTTGCTCGTGGACCTTAGCTGGTTTGTAAAAAGAGCTACTTAAGTTGGTAAACAGGAAAGTCTTATCAAGTCTTAGTGTCTCCAATAGCTGCACAGGAATACCATTTCTCAGCACTCAACTAAATAGCATAGTTTGGGGTTTTTTCCTATCTTCGCGAGGGAAATTGGGATATTTCTCAAATACACTTTGCATGCTTCATTCAAAGTCATTTTGAAATATCTCTTATTCAATATTCTCCAACAAAAGTTGGTTCAGGGCACTTGGCTAGACAGAACGAAGATCCTCAAAAGCCTAAGATCGTCTTGGCCTCCACAGAATTTCCAGCTGATTGAGAAAATAAACATACAAATTGCTTACTACTAAAATAAGTCTTTCACAGCGTGCTAATGGACCTCAGAGGAAGAAAACAACAAGTTCTTGCTGTCGAGTGTAAGGGGAAGGGAGAAAGAGAAGTGATAAAGTCAGACCAGGGGAAAGAAGTCCAGATGAGGAGGACAGATTTTTCCACGCAAGGAATGAACGGGTCAAGGTGAAGGGAGCATTTTAAAGCGAAGACTCCAGAAGAGAAGCCACAGGGCATTAGATGAGGGTTGCATGCTTTCCTTTGAGTCCCTGGCCTGGGTATATGTGTGAGGCTAGGATGCCTTTGCACTGTGATGTTGGAAAAGAACACTGAATGTTGCATGGGCTGCCAAAAGTACAAACAGATAAGTCTTGGAGAAGGTGCAGCCAGAGTGCTCCTTAGAGGCAAGAGGGCCAAGTTTCCTCTCACATACTATGGGCTTGCTTCTGGGAGAGGCTATTCTTGGAGAAGGACTCGTGCTTGGAAGGTGGGATGGTGAAAAAGAGGAAGACTCTCAATCAGATGGATTGGCACAGTGACTGTGGAGTGACCACAGCAATGGGCTCGAGTGTGTTGGAGATCGTGAGGCTGGCACAAGATAGAACAGGTTTCAGAGCTGCTGCTCACAGGGTCGCTATGGGGTCTGCTCGACAGACCTAACAACAACAGGAAGGAATCCAGGAATGGCGGACGCACCAGTAAGTACTTCAGCGTGGGCAAAAGGACGCTCAGTGAAGGTTCTGGATTAGCAAGGTGACTCGATCAGCTGAAGATTAATCTGGCAACAGTGTATGGACCAGAGAGACGGTAAGATGTGGGAGACCAGACAACTGTCTGGTTATAAGACTATAAAAAGAACGAACTGTTGCTGATGTTACGTGTCAGCAAGCTGGAACTGACTCCTAGCTGACCCTCCAGAGGGTTTTTGGGAGCTGTAAATACCATGGAAGGAGCTTGCCCATTTTTCTCTCTCAGAGCAACTGGGGGATTTGAGCCACATGCCTTTGGGTTAGCAGCTTAAGTTCTTACCCATTAGGCCACCAGAGCTCCCCAGGCCTGAACTAGGACTGTGAAAAAGGGAGTGTTAACTTAAGAGCTAATTTACAGATATTGGTGATGGTTGCACAACATAATTGTACACATGGTAAGTACTGCATTGGCCACTGTTACTTCACCAGGATTTGGTCACAGGCTGGATCTGGACCTGACAGCATTACTGTATGAAGCAAGGGGAGGGGAGGGGGGG
>NW_006399764.1:13276772-13286167 GCF_000299155.1 Elephantulus edwardii | reverse complement strand
GAGAGAGGGACTTGGTCCGAGAAATTAAGCCATTTACGTTTTGGACATTCTGGTTCACTTAAGAGCAATACTTTAGGATTAGTGAATAACAATAATTTTAAAAGTTAATTTAGGGGGAGAGGCCTGAAACATTTTAGTTATTTCCATCCTGTGAGGCCACGGAGCTAATTCAGAAAGCCGTGTTGCTGGCAGCTTCCGGTCTAAATTTCTCAGAATCAACAGAATAAAATGAAGCCCAGTTTTGTGCATTCAAAGTCAATGTCCAGTGGGAGATGGAAACCGTGGTGGGTTGTAGTCGGAACCCAGTTTGCCAGGAAGCTTCAGGAGATGAAGAAGTAATAGCACCTCATTAAACCTCCAGAGACAAAGAAACTTGTGTGATATGGGCACCAATCACTCAGCCCATAAGAAAGGCTGGCAAAGGGCAAGAGCGCTGCCCCAGCTCCACCAGCTCAGAGCAGCCATGACAACAGAGGACACGGTGTGCGCTGCACCAGAGCTAATGAAACGGCACAGCCAGGCTGGGCCGTGCCTGCCTCTGGGAACTGCCAGACCCACCAACCCTCTTCAGTTTATTGGCAAGTCACAGAGTTTTAAAATCCCTCATTCTCAATAATATTGAAAAGCAGTCATACATATATGTTTTGTGGGGGAAAGGGCCAAGCATGTGTATGTGTGTGTGTGTGTGTGTGTGTGTACATATCAGCATGCATATATACATTCCCAAAGCACAAACTTGGAAAGAAAGTAGAAAGAAAAAGCACCCCCTCCTCCCAATCCCCCTTAGTCACCGTTTTGTGTATTATTTCTTAACCTCTTCCATGTGGATTTTTAACATAGTTGAGAATTTTTCCTCCCACCTTTAAAAGGTGACTATGAACTGTTTACTGGAAAATCAATTTGTTCTGTAAATTTTCACTCAAACTGCAGTTTGAAAAAAAAAAAAGGAGGGGGGGTGAAAAGAAATAAGTAAATAAACAACAAACTATAATGTGGCTGTCCTGGTAGAGTAATCTCCAAGAGGCCAGGAAAAAATTAGCTCAAAGCCTCGTGAAACTCCAAGCTGAGCAGCGCTCAGGCCCAGGCACCTGACAGGAAAGGCAGGTGCAACGTGTTAAACCAACTTCAAAGTCTTCCTTAAGAACCTCTTGAAATGGATCTGAGAACACGGACAAGAAATCACTTTAACAGACATCTTCCAAGCCTCTCAGTAATTTCCTGTGATTGTGATAACTCAGGGGTTTGCTAATGGAAAGAATAGTCACTTAGAGAGAGGAGGGAAGAGGCATTTCCCACCCCCACCCACAGTCATAAAGCATCTTGCAATGTCCTCATCCATCCCCTGCCTGCCTGTCAATCTGCAGTGACTTGCTTGTTGCTCTGATGCTGGAAGTCATGTGATGATGGGTAACTCAGACTCCAGCAGAATCTCGCAAGGGACAAGTTTCAGCAGAACTTCCAGACTAAGAGTGACCAGAAAGAAGAGCAGTCTATCGAAATTCACCAATGAAAACTCTACTGATCACAGAATGTTGTATAAGATGTTGATTCACTTACTTTGAACACATCATCAGGAGAGGTCCCTTACTGGACAAGGTTAAGTGGAGCTGAATTGACCGGATGGTTGCAGAGATGAATAACATCAAATGACTATGATGTTATAATCAGAAAGCAAAGATGAGTAACACATAAAGATCATGAAAACGTCACAGGACAGAGCGTCCTCTGTGCCACCTGGGATCCCCCCAAGTTAGAGACAGCTCGAAAGCAACTTACAACAACAATATTCTTATGAAACTTTGATAGCTACGCTATTTAATTTGAAGTCTATAACCCTAAGCAGGGAGTGCTGGTGGCCTAGTGGTAGGAAGCTGCACTATAATTCTGAAGGCACACAGTTCAAATCCACCAGCACTCGGGGATGATATAGTTGGCCCCCTAAAGCTGAATTGGAAATAATGGAAACCCACAGACCTCCAGGCCATGGCACCAAGTCAAGAAAACATCTCTCTACAAAACAGTCTGAAGGATATAAACATGGCACATAATGGAATTCCATGGTAATTTTTATCAGGCAATAAAAATGCCCTCCCCAGAGAGGGCTCTAGAAGGAGCACAAAACGGGAAGCCGTGGCAGGCGCTCTGACACATCAAAGCAGGCAGCCAGCTGCTGAGAACACGCTCTCCCCAAGCACCTGGAAGCACACGGATGGAAAGCCAAGGGCCTGAGCCACAGCCTCCACAGGCACGGGTTGCTGGCCAACTTCCAGCACAATTGCCACAGCGGTGGAGGTGGCCCCAAGCACAGCTTTGCTTCTGGTGACTTTGCGTAAAGTCTCAATACCTGAGAGGAAGCAATGAGTTGAGATGGGTGAGCTGAGTCTGTGGACTGGACACTGAGAAGCATTCCACTCTCCTACAGTAACTTGCTGGGTATCTTTTCAAAGAACTGCTATTAGAACACTTTCTGAGCAGTGGTCTTCCTCCATTTTACTGCTGTCAGCCAGGGCGGGGATAGTTTATGGAGAGACAGACGCAAGGTGTTAGGATCCTTGAGCTGAGAGTCCAGTTAGAACAAATACTCATGCATCTAAATCACAAATTTGATGGCTGTATTTGCATAAACATCCACTGAGCGCAGAAAGCTGAGCAAATCAGCTGAAGAAAATAGGAAAGACTTCAGAGAAGAGGTGGCCTGGGAGCTGGGTATCTAGTAAGATGGACCATAGTGGAAAGGATATTCAAGAAGAAGACACATGTCAAAAGATTGTAATGTAAATGTAAAATGTTGTCAATGTCAGTGAATTGCACAAATGGAGAAATTTTTAAATTGACATATGTTCTGCTGTGAATATTTCCAGCAATAAATCCATAAATTATTAAAGAGAGTCGATGTCATGAGACAAATGGTAAATGAAGTATTAAAAGGAAAACTAAGTTGCTCTGTAAATTTTGACTCAGATCACAGTGAAAAGTTAAGGGATGTCAGCGGCGGAAGGTTCTGAAGTTGTGAGATAGGAAGATGCATTTCCAGAATCATAGATGGTCGTATAGTTCAGGAACATAAATGAAAGGTGAGAAAGGCTGGGAGATGAATTTGGACAAGCCAGCAGGGGCCAGATCTTCAGGAACCTTGACAACCAAGGAGTTACCTGCTTAACCTGTCGGTGCTAGGGGCCCATGGAAGAGCTCCATACAGGGAAGGAATGAAAAGACCACCTGTTTGTAAACGTTGTTAGGAGGTTATTGCACTAGTTCAAGCAAGAGACTTACAGGTCCATGGGCCAGAAAGGGCTATCCAGAATGAAAAGAAGGGGCAGATAAAAGACAAATGTCAGGAAGACCTGTTGAGACTTAGGATGTTTGGATACTCTTGCATTGCCACAGTGAACCAAGGCAGGCCTCCCCGAGCAAGTATTTCCAATGGAAAACTGGATGTTGGGAATTCACTTACTTACAGCATGGCAATTGAAGCTGAACTCTAAGTAGACATGAGATGGAATTGTCTTGGGGTTTGGTTTTTTTGTTTGGTTTTTTAGCTAACCTGACCCCAGAGTTTGGTTGAAGAACTCCTTGACTGGACCCTCCTGGCAGAGCTGCCCAAGGACAGAGCTGACGGCCAGCAGCTCAACATGGCACAAGAGGACGTGTGGTGAGGGGAGGCGGTGACAGCCTTTCTGTTCCGGCAGCTGCATTCCAAAGACTAATGAGAACAAGGTGCAACATGGTCTAACAATTTTGTTACATTCCTTAGCAAAACAGCACTTCTTTAAAAACACAGAGACAGCCGGTTCAGAGACTCCACCAGGCAAGACACATGTCAGGGAGAAAGCATGCGAAAATTTGGCAGGTATGTGTAACGTGTCAGTAAATTAAGCTCCGTTTATTTTCACAGAACCAAATGGTCAGGCTTGCTCATGGTTTCCTACCAAGAAGCAAGAATGACTCCCCAGAGAGAGCAATCAAAGTGCAATTAAAGCAGCCCAGGAATTTTTTAAGAATACTATCCTTTCTTCACACATGGCTGCGCCTTCATTTTCAGTACAGATCTTTTATGCAGAGAAATCGTAATAGGCTTTTCCAGGTTTAGGTCCTCCTGTGATAACATGTGGTCATAAAACAGGTTTTTTAAAAAACAGAAAGCAATTGGTTTAGTTAAGACGAAATGCCTTTCACAATGTATCCATTCATTTATCCCTTTAACTAATAATGGCACTGCTTGTTGAGTTGGCCAATTTCAAATACCCGTCAACAGAAAATCTACTTTCCTTCTAATGGCGATAATTTTCAGCCCCTAGGCAGGAATTTTATCACTCGGAGGATATTCCATTAAGGTTCTATTTGAGTGAAAGAGGGGTTTTTTTAATAAAAAGGAGGTATTGTAACAGGATGATCCAAAATTTTTTAAATGTAGCAATTAGTTTAAAAAAACCCAACTCAAACACCAAGGACCCCAACAATATAGGGAGATGTAATTTTAAAACACGCTAAACTGAATGGTGATGATGGATGTTATCTGCCACAGAAAATAGCATTGAAACTTAACCTAGGAGGAAAGAAGTGTCACATTGTCCTGAGGCTAAAGGCCACTGAAATCATCTTTTTCAAAAGAGATGGTCCCACTACATTTCTAGAGAGTGGAACGTGTTTCATTTAACACTATCTGTAGGATTTCAGAGACATTCAAGAGTAAGAAGTGAAGGCAACAGAGTGGCCACGTACAGTTTTGCAGGCTGTGTACTGTATAAGATGGCACATCTAAGGAGACACCATCACTATACAGACATTGTCAATTTGTATTCATTTTTTAAATGATCTTCCAGTATATAACAATAAAGAGTATTGCTCTAGGAAAATCAGCATGGCTTTTTTTTTTCTGACAGATTAAAGTAAAATGCCTTGAAAAATGCATACCTGGTTCTCATTTGTACAAAAGCTTCATGTGGCCTAGCACCCGCCCTGACAGAGAAATTATGACTAATAGGCATAATACGACAATTCAAGTGATTTTTCTGAAAGGAATTGCTGCTTTGAATCAGCTCTGCAATCCAATGAACTTGCACACATGCCTTCCATAACTATTAAATAAAGGAAAAGCCACCTAGTGACCATATGACAAGATCAGCTCAGGTGATATTACAGAAGACAGTGTCATTATATGACAGCTGAACAGACCAAATATCTCACCACAGGGTGGGCTGGGTGGGACGAGAGAACAATACACCCAGATTCCACATCCCCAAACTCGGGACAGCACATGGCCACAGGATAAACAGCTAGACCAGAGACCCAACGAGCAGAGAAAGCCCACTGAGAAAGGCCAGTTCTCCTGGGATTAAAGCCTTGACATCAATCAGCGGCAGACACTTCATCTGTCATCAGGCATTTTTCACTTTTCTGGAAACTGGGATTCACAGCTGTCATCCAGAGACAGAAATGTCAGCCACATCTGAGTCTGCAGGCACTCTGTTTCTTCAAAAGGCAAAAGAAATGCACCCCCTTCCCACACCTCTAACAACTAGCTGTGTCATAACCACCACCTACAAGCAGAAATCTGCTCTGCAACTCCTCTCCGAAGCTGACTCAGGCCCAGGCTCACCTCAGGACTCGTGTCACTCTCAGAGAGGACAAAGAGCAATCGGTCCAGCCGCTAGGAGCTTCGTGTGTATGTTGTTGCTCTAAAGCCCCACTAAGGGCTCAGTATTTAAAGCTGGTTGAGTAGTTGTTCAAACAGAAAGGAACAAGCTGGCATGAGGGCTGGTTGCAGTGGGGGGGGAGGTTGTTGTACCATCGCGTCAGACCCACTCCTAGCTAATCCTCCAGTGGGTTTTCAGAGGCAAGAGAACTGCATGGGAGGAGATCGCCCATAGTTCTCCCACAGAGCAGCTGGTGAACTCAAACCGTGTGCCTTTGGGTTGGCAGTGCAGCTCCTTACCTCTAGGCCACTAGAGCTCCCTTGATGGATGGTGGTGGTGGTGGTGGTGGGTACCATCGAGCTGAAACCACCTCACAGCTGACTCACAGTGGATTTGCAGAGGCAGTAAATCACGCAGGAAGAGACTGTCCAGCTTTGCCCCATGGAACAGCTGGTGAATTAGAACTGTGTTTCTTTGAGTTGGCAGCACACCACCTTACCAGAAAGCTACCAGAGCTCCCTATGGGATGGCAAGTCCTTAAAAATATTCCTAGAACATGTACGCATACATCTATCCATATGCAGGTGCAGGCTTTTCTAATGCCCTTGGGTCAGATGTCTAGTTAAAAGAGAAAGGAGTGGGATAGCATTGGGGACAACTGCTGCTGCTGTTCCTGGGTGCCCTTTAGTCGACTGTGGCTTTTATCAACCTTACGCACAACCGAGTGAAGCATCCTCACGAGCTCTGCTGGCCTTGAGCCCGTGGTTGCAGCCACTGCAACAGCCCATCTATCAGTCCATCTCATCGAGGGCCTTTCTCCTCTTCACTGGTCCTCTGCTTCTCCAACCACAATGCCCTTCTCCGGGGACTTGTCCCCACCTGCCCAAAGTAGACAAAGTCTAATCAGCCTCACGTCTAAGGAGGACTCAGGTTACACTTTTTCCACGGCAAGTTTGTTTCTTTTGGCAGTTGGAGGCATGTTCAGTATCCTTTGAAGCACTTCAATTCAAAAGCTGATGCCTTTCGAATTCTCCATTGTCCGTTCCGTGGTCCAGTTTTCACATCCATATACAACAACTGAAAATACTGTGGCTTGGTTCAGGTACACCTTATCTTCAAAGTGACATCTTTATTCTTTAGCACTTTAAAGATGTCCTTGGCAGGAGATTTGCCCGATGAATTATGTCATTTCATTTCTGGCCTGCTTCTTCCATAAGGTGATCATGGATCTAAGTGAAATGAAATCATTAATAACTCCAATCTCTCCTCCACTTAGCCTGACACTGTTTACTGGCTGAGTTGTGAGGATATTTGCTTCCTTAATGTTGAAGCGTAATCCATGCTCAAGACTTCAATCTTTAAGATTCATAAGTAGATGCTTCAAATCTTCTTCATTTTATGCAAGTAAGTTTGTGTCATTTGCAGATCAGAGGTTGTTAATGAGCCTTCCCCCAAACCTGTTGCTATGTTCATGTAATCCAGTTTCTCGGATTATTTGTTCAGCAGACAGACAGAATTGGTGCAAAGAATACAATCCTAACACTTCTGCCCTGATTTTAAATGGCAATTGAAAATTGCTTGGGCAAGTACAATTTCATCTTTAAAATGACACCCTTGCTCATTAGCACTGTAAAGAGGTATCCAGAAACAAGTTTGTCCAATCAAGTCATCATTGAATTTCTTAACTGCTACTTCCATGGATAATGTTTAAGGATTTAAAGTTAAATCATCAACGCCGCCAATCTTTTCTCCATTTATCATTATATTATTTATTGGTCCCATTGTCGGATTTTTATTTCATTTCTACTGAAGTATAATTCATACAGAAGGGTTTGAGTCTTCAATTGTTTTGGTAAGCGCTTCAAGTCTTCTTCAGTTTCAGAAGGCAACTTTGTGTCATTTGCATTTTACAGGTTGTTGATGACTATGCAGTCCTGATGAAATCAAATGACATATCGCATTGAGCAAATCTTCTGCCAAAGTGTTAAAGTGCAAAGATATCACCTTGATGACTAAGGTATGTCTGATCCAAAACACAGTATTATCAGTTGCTTTACATGGATATGAAAGTTGGACAATGAATAAGGAAGACGGAAAAAGAATTGAGGTCTTTGCAGTATGGGTTTACCAAAAGATTAGACATAACTGACTTGAACAAAGTACAGTTGGCATGCTCTTCAGAGCCAAGAACCATGAGACAGCTAGTCCTTGGAATGGGGACATCATACTTAGAAAGGAAAAAGGCCAAAGGAGAGAAAGACTCTCAATGAGATGTATTAGCCACATGACTGCAGCAATGTGCTTAAATACAGTAAATATTGTAATAATGGGACAGGATTTGTCAAGGTTTCATTCTGTTGTACACAGGGTCCTTATGAGTCAGAGGTGAGTTGACTACACCTTACCACAATGGTTAAGGAGTCATTTATCCAAAGATGCCATTTATCTTCTGAATGCTTCAGGTTTCTCATTCTCAAAATAGGGATATCTGATCTTAAAGGCTATAATGAGGCTGGAACAAGAGAGGAAGTCAGGAAGAGGAGGAGGATGTGCCCCCATAAACAATTATGTCTTTTGCCATAAAAATCTAAACAGTACCTGGCTACCATTACTGTGTATTTTGATGAAAGATTCTGTAGCAGAATGATGGTCAAAAGGGGAGAACTGCAGAGCAGAATTTCAAATTCTCACTGATTCTAGACTCTCTGGAGCTATGGAGAGTAGACACAACCCTGAAACTATTGCCTTGAGCTCATCTTTGAACCTTAAACCAAAAGTATCTCTTAAAGTCTTCTTAATATCAAACAACAGTATAGTTTAACTAGTTTAAAATGTCTGCCTTGAGCATTATGTATTTTAATGACTACTTGTATGGAATCAACATGACAATAACAATGTAAGCAATTTATACGAAACTTAGGAGGCAAGTAAATTTATACTAATGTGGAGAAATAACGCAAATGAAGAGATGTTTGCATAACTAAAAGAATGTAATCAAAGTCATTGAATTATACATGTAGAAACAGTTGAATTGGTGTATGTTTTGTGTATATTCTCAACAACAAAGTATTAAAACAATAATAGGTATCAATGTGGGGGGATGGGATATTAATGATGATTATGTTATGAAACATATGTGAATATATTTTTAAATTAGAAAAGCACATTAGCATCAAGAACTAGTATCAGAACAACAAAAGCATTCTTTAAACTTCCCCATGTGGCTTAGACCATGAATCACACAAATTCCCCAAATGTCCTTGCAAATTCTAAGAAGAATAAAACCACTCATAATTAGACATTTGGTATGTGTTATGCAAGGCTATGTGGACAAGATTTAAAAAATTCATCTTACATCTGTACAGCATGCTAGAATTTACTACATTTTTTCAGATACATTAAATCATATAGTAAAGCTGTGTAGTTTGTATTCTGAACCTACATCTTCTAATACACCTGGGCTCCTTGGCTAGTCAGTGTGTATTCTATATGAGCAACCGTAACATGTAAGCAAACATACAATACTGTTCCATTAAATTGGTATAAGGACTTAAATTAGAGTGTTTTTATATTAGTAGCTGTATTTTACTTACATGATATGCAGAGCTTTGATCAAGAATAAAATTCCTATACCCCAAAGAGACCATCCAAGCAGATACATGCACGCCCATGTTTATCACGGCTTTGTTCACAATAGCGAGGAGTTGGAAACAACCTAAGTGCCCATCAACAAACGAATGGATAGAGAAGCTGTGGTAT
>NW_006399764.1:13244586-13276322 GCF_000299155.1 Elephantulus edwardii | reverse complement strand
CAAAAAACAACAAACAAACAAAAAGAATAAAATTCCTAGTTAAAAACAGCCAAGACTCTTAGGAGAATCTATGATTCAATTTAAAAAAAAAAAATAAAAGTTGTCTATTTTACTGGGTTACTTTACAAAGTTTGTATACATTGTTTTTCACACCAGATCTTTCCCATTTCCTTTACCCACCCTGCCCTCCACCCATCATATTGTACACTCCTACCCTCCCACCCTCTCCCATCCTCACCCCTCTATCCCTCCACTCCTTGGATCCTCATACTCTAAAGGTCTTATACAATATTTGTTCTTATGGAACTGAGTTAGTTCACTCAGCATAATGTTCTCCAGTCCCTCCCAAGTTAGGTAGTGATTTACAAACTCATTGCTCCTGCATGCTGCATAGTATTCCATTGTCTGGATGTACCATATGGCTCACTTTACACTGACTTTCAGATCATACAGCTACTCAAGTCAAGATCTACTTGAACCACACTGACAAAGGAGATTAATCAGAACTGGCTTTGACAAGCACTATGGAAATTGGAAAATTAAAACAGACATTCAGGTGGGGGGGGGAAGAAGAACGAACTGGGGAGGAGGGCAGAGAAAACAGTGTAACAATGAATGAATGAGAACCCAAAATCTCAGTAAATGTTCATTAAAACGAATAAAATTTAATAATAATTTTAAAAAAGATCTCCTTGAACGTATTTTGTGTAAACACACATATTACTTACCTACCAACTATCTAGTTATCTGGCATTCCACAATTATGACAAAATCTATCTATTTTTCACAATACTGGCATTTAGCTAGCAGTGGAGACCCCTGAAATGTGAGGCAAGCTGACTATGATGGTAACAGTCATGTGTGCACCTGGCCGGATTGGTTTGACAGATGTATAAAAATATCGCTGTCCCCACTTTGTGATCTGAAGTGGTCATGCTCCATTTTCACGTAACACCGATTTTCACACAACAGCCTACTCTTTGAGACCAAACCATGTTGATAAGTGAAGAGTAAATATAATTATTAATCATATAGTGACAAGAAAAGCAGAAAAATGTCTTTGTATTCTCCTTTGGAATTCATGACAACTTTCTATTTAAAGGAAATAAGATCATTAAGCTTTGAATACACAAAGAGCAGTTAGAGAATGGTTCATTTTCATTAGAATGAAATCTCTCCTATAATTTATCATGGAAAATGGCATATATCCCAACTCCTTTTAATAAAATCATCTGAGAATGGCTTTGAGAGTATAAAATTAATAAAACAAAATTATGCCAAAGTATAATATTCTGTGCCTCTTTCTTTCCCTGCCCCATTGCTTTTTAAGTGAAACTGGAGAGCAAACCTCTCATCCGATACCAAATGACTAATTCAATTAAGCTCAAACTGAAATAGTGTTTTGTAAGGATATTAATACAGTCTGCATTGATGTTTATAAAGAGCTTAGAGACTTTTAGGTTACTGATGTTATCTAAACTCTAAGTGCTCAAATAGCTATAGTTATTAATGTAGATTTATCTTACAGAATTTCAAAAATATACATTTAATTTATAGAGATGCCCAATTCAAAGTAAATAAATACTAGCAACATAAAATCTATTTTAGCCATCATGCAAATACATGCTCATCTCATGATACTTCATTCTTCAAATGTTTCGGACTTCCAGACTTTAAAAAAAAAACCCACAAAAAAATCATTCAAAAAAACAAACCTGAGAATCACCAAAAGAGCTAAGTGGTGGAATATCAAGTTCACCTTGGATCATGCTGACATAGTTTTGAAATTGGGCTGTCACTCAAAAGGTCTAGCTACCATAAACCTGGTGGGTGCTTTCTATGAAGCACAATTTGTCTTTCTGGTCCATAAGCAACCATCTAATCACATGATACGGTCAACATTTGGGTCAAAGTTCTTGTAGATTGTCCTAATTGAAGATACGAAACATTTCTTTACCTGTATTATTTCATCTAAAACTCAAAAAAGTCTCAGGGAGTTCTGGTAACCTAGGGGCAAGAAGCTGCACTGTAATCCCAGAGGTACACAGTTTGAATCCACCAGATGCTCTGCTGGAGAAAGAGAGGCAATCTCCTCCTGTACCATTCAGATCTGATTTGACAGTACACACACAAAAATAATAAAATAAAATGAAAAAAAAGTCCCTTGGCCGGGTGTTATCACCTTCACTTTGCAGAGAAGAAAGTGGGTGTTCTGATAATATTGGTCCATGGCTACAAGATGTCAAGTGTCAAACAAGGGGAAACCATGTAGGATCTCAGATGCGGCCCATCAGCCACACAATAGGCAGGATGTATCGAGTTTCACTTTTATTCTTTTGTTTCTAGCTGTTCCGTCCGCCTCCAATTCATAATGACCCATGCACAGCCCCAGGCCATCTCCAGGATCCAATCAGACCATTTTGATGGAAGAGCTTTCGTTGACTGATTTTGCAAGTAGCTCACCAGGCCAATCTCCTAGTCCATCTTTTCTGAATGTTCCGTTGAACCCTGTTTGGCACCAGAGCAACAACACTCAAGCCTTCACTGACAGGTGGGTGATAGGTGTGCATACCTGCGCCGGTCAGGAATGAAGCTTGGTCTCCCATATGGAAGACAAGAATTCTACCACTGAATCACCAGTGTCTCATGACTTTTCTCCTAACAGCCGCTAAAGAACCCACCTAAAAAAAAAAAAAAAGCAAACCCAAGCACCTCCTACTTCCAATAATGACTGAATCCACTGCCATCAAATCAATTCCACCCCAGAGTGACCATCGGTTTTCTAAATATATAAATCTGTATGATAGGAGTCTGCCCATCTTTCTCCCCCGGAGGAGCTGGCTGATTTGAACTTCTGGCTTAGCAGCCCGGCACATTACTCACTATTCTCCCAGGGCTCCTTCCTACAATGGCAGACAAGGAAAAAGAGGAAAACCAGTAGGTACTTAAAGGCTCTTATACATAACCAAGGCTCCCAGGTAAAATGAATACCCATTAGCACAAACCCTCCTATTAGGATGAAGCACTTTTGCAGATTATTATTTTGTTGTTTCTAAGCTTGATGAGAAAAAAAGAAACCCCTAAATAGAATGAGATTCCTGTGGGAAAATACGATTCCTTTCTAAAGTAGTACAGTCCAGGTCTGAGGAAGGCAGGGTGCCTATGTAATCTGAATGTTAAAGGGACAAAAATGTGTGAAGGTCTTACCAAAGTGATGCTGCTGTTGTTGCTGTGAACTATCAAGTCGGAACTGACCCATACCTGACCCTCCAGTGAGTTTTTGGAGACAGTAAATTGCATGAGACAAGAGTGTCCATCCTTCTCCCATGAAGTAGCTGATGGATTTGAACCACATGCCATTGGAATTGCAGCACAGTTCCTAAACACTAAGTCACCAGACAACAAGAAGTCACCAGAGCTCCCTTAATCCTCAGAGCCCCTGATTTCTCATTATTCCCTTCTAAAGACAAGAAAAATCAATCAAGCTAGCTCCAATTGATGGTGCAAATGATTAACATGTCCAATTGCCCTCCCTAAAATTGGAAGTTCAAGTTCACCTGAGGCACCTCAAAAGAAAGACCTGGGACCCTATTTCCAAATAATCAGCCACTGAAAAGCATGTGGACCACAGTGCTGCTCTGACATACAGGGAGTTGCCATGAGCCAACGTCCACTTCCTGGCAACTGGTTCTATAAATCTCTATACACATACAGAGAGAGAGAGACAGAGACAGAGAGAGAACTGAACCCAGGTGTGAGCAGGGCAGTTCCAAGTGAGAGGCTCTGGGCTGAGGAACAGGCATGTTGGGAGCAGCAGCGGGGGACAAACATGGCAACTGCCTCAACAGTTACCACTGTCCAACTGATTTACTAAAAGTGTACTTTCCAAGTCTCCTCACACATCTGCTGAGTGAATGTTCACCATCTTGTCCACTGTGTATACAACATTGTGCTGATGTCTTGCAGGAAAGTTGTATATGACAGTCTTAATGTATCAAGAGCTCCAGTGGTCCTGAAATCCCAAAGGCACACAGTTTGAATCACGACAAACTTTACGTTATACCAGATAATCTTCATATTGTGTATGTTAGCTATCATGTTGTCTATAACCTTCATGTTCTAAGATAATCTTCATGTTGTACAGGATAACCTTCATGTTGATAACATTCATCAGAATGGACCATAAGGCATAATTTCAAAAAGATATCACCTTGGTGACTTTTGTAAACAGTCTCCAGTCATGAATCTCAAATGCCCCACAGATCCTATGAAAATAGTAACTTTAAGCTATCCCTCTTTTATGTATGTGGCACATTGTTGCCATAAAAATTTCCAAAGTCTTTTATGAACCCAGATCTTTAAGTTGTATATGATATCCCTTACGCTTATTTATTTTTGAGACCACTAAGAGGTAAGTGTGCTGCTTTACTGGGAAGTCAGCATCCAACAGTTCATTAAAAGATATACCTTATATTGTATTATTGAGTACCTTTGAGTTGGAACCAACCCATAGCTGACACCCTGGCAGGTTTTCAAAGGCAGTTTAATTGCACAGAAGGAGTTGTACATGATAGCCTTTTTGCTGTATAAGATAACTTTTATGTTGTATCTGATAACTCTCTGATTTGATATTTATATAATAAAGAAAAGTTATGTGATGATGTAGTTATCCCCCACGATGTGCTGTGATATGATTAACCTTGAACCAATATAAAAGTATTAGGATGGGCTGCAATGACCTTAATCTGGACCCATCCTTGATGCAATGTGGGGAAGCTCTCCTCAGAAGCATGGTCTGTTTACACAGAGACACAAGCTGCTACACAGCAAACCAAGCTGCTAGCTTTTACCTCGTCTGGTTCCCACATCTGGCTCATCCTCTGACTCTTTGGACGTGCACCAGAAGCCTACATGCATCTTGCCTTTTTTCCCTTCTGATCTTGCGTTCATCAGTCCCTTCCACTGGCTGAGTCAAAAAAAGCCTCCATCCTGACATCTGACCCATGGGCCTGGGACTTGCAGGCCTCTTCAAGTGCATGTGTTGAGTTAGTTCCTTGAGATAAATCTCTCTTGATAGACAGTTTTTCTTCTCCAGAGAACCCAACCTAAGACAGTGGAGGAGAGGGCTGTATCCCTTGCAATCACTTCAGTGAAAGCCTCAAAGACGTATGAGAATAGAACAAAGCAAAGAGCACTGTGAAAACAGCATGGCTTCCATTCCAGTTCACGGTGGCTTCTCAGAAGAGGTTGTGCTGTGGCTAGAATTTCATCAGAACAGACCATAAAGCATAATTCCAAAAGATATCACCTTGGTGACTTTTGTAAACAGTCTCCCAGGAGCTAGGGGAGCTGTGCAGATGAGTGTGTTTGTGGTTGTGTGTGTTTGTGAACATGTGCTATTATGTGTACTTTCTTTCCCTTAAGCTATCAAAGATTTTGGAAATTTTTATGGCAACAATGTGCCACATACATACAAGATGGATAGGTTAAAGTTACTGTTTTCTTAGGATCTGTGTGGCATTTGAGATTCATGCACCAGTGCACTATCTGGAAAGATTTAGGGCTTTCGTAGTAAATTATTTATTAGTTGTTATTTATACTATGTGCTCACTGGCAGACCACCCAGGGCTGGAACAATAAAAGCAGTCACGCTGCATCTCTCCAAAATAAGCAAAAGACCAAGGGGGCTGCCTCAGATGTCACCACTGAAGGGAGGCTTCAGGCAGAGATGCTAACATGTGAAGGAGGCATCCTAATCCACATCCAAACTTTGGGAAAAGAATGTAGCACTCAGCTCCGGATAAACACATCTCTTTGTCTTGTCATTTTGCTGTCATCTGGAGAAGAAGCGGGTGCACCCAGAGTCCCTCTAACCCTTCGCCTCGGAATCTTGGCTATTCTGAAGGCTGAGACCTGTGAGTAGTGCCCCACTGACCTCAGCACATGAAGTGAGGCTAACTGCAAGCTTTGAACTCTCTGGATCAGACACATCCCAGCATCAGTTAGGCCTCTCAGTTTGTCTCAAATGAGCTAACAAGGCTTTAATAGATCCTTAGAGAAGCAACACTTCAAGAACAACTACTCATTGTCATCAAGTCATTAACTAACTTACAGGGAACTATCCCTGCATTGAGTTTCTGAGGCTGTAAAATAACCTGAGGAGACTGCCCATCTTTCTCCCACAGAGTGGCTGGTAGATTTTAACCACCTGAGAGGTATATCCTTTGGGTTAGTGCACAACTCCCTATGGATTATGCCACCAGACCTCCATTCAGAAGATAGATTTATATTTCTTACCAATTTCTCACCACTGGACCAATTGGCAGCATCAGGATGGATGGTGAAGAGATTGAGATTGTACACAGCTTTAGTTTGCTTGGCTCCATAGTCAACAGTCTTGGCACCAGCAGCCAGGAAATTAAAAGGCGCATTGCCATGGGAAAGTCTACTGTTAGGGACCTCTCCAAAGTACTGAAGAGGAGTGGTGTCTCTCTGTAGACTAAGGTGCGTCTGATACAGGCTATGGTCTTCGCAATCACTTGTTATGCATCAGAGAGTTGGACAATGACCAGGGAGGATAGAAGGAGACTTGATGCCTTTGAGCTGTGGTGCTGGAGAAGAGTATTGAGAATACCATGGACTGCTAGGAAAACAAACAGATTTGTCCTGGAAAGGGATAAACCAGGTGGCTCCTTGGAGGCAAAGATTCTGAGGCTCCATCTAACATACTTTGGACATGTTGTGAGGAGGGACCGGTCCCTAGAGAGGGACATCATGCTTGGGAGAGTGGAGGGACAGCGCAGGAGAGGAAGGCCCTCTATGAGGTGGATTGATTCAGTGACTGGGATAATTGGGATGGGAGGTCAGAGACAGTGCGATTGGCACAGGACAGAGCGGAGTTTAGGGCTGTTGTACATAGGGTCGCTATGAGTCGCAAGCGACTCGACGGCACATAACAACAACAACAACAACAAACCAGTTTCTTCCTTTATTGCTTTAACTAGGGTCATAGATAAAAACATCTGTCAATGCTACACTATTAGAAATAAGGAAAAGGAAGCGTTATCTACTTTCTCCCAGTATGACCTTGGCATTAACAGTGTATCTCCCTACAAACCACACCACCAGACCTCCCATCCACATCATCTCATGTCCAGTTATGCGGCTCTCATCACATTTGTGTTTCCAATCCCATTATTGTCTTTGCCAATAATGTTAAAGTCTCAGACATCATTGCATTTCACCCATGCATATTTCAATATGCATCTCTAAAGAATATGGAAACTCAGAAGAAATCTTGAAGCACTTACTGAAGAAGATCAAAGACTATAGCCTTCAATATGGGTCATATTTCAATAGGAAGAAAACAAAAATCCTCAAAACAGGACCAATAGGCAACAATGAAGAAAAAAAGTGAATTTGTCAACCGCTTCATTTTGCTTGGGTCCACAGCCAACAGTCATGACAGGAGCAGCCAAGAAATCAAAAGATGTGCTGCTGTACAGGACCTCTCCCCAAAGTACCAAAAAGGAAGGATGTCAGTTTAATGAACTAGGTGTGCCTGATCCAAGCCAAGGTATTTTTCAAGTCCTTCCTACACCTCTGAAAGTTGGACAATGAGTCAGAACGACAGAAGAATAACAGATGTCTTTGAATTGTGGTGCTGAAGAAAACTACTGAATATTCCATGGACTGCCCAAAGGATAAACAAGTGTGTCTTAGAGGTAGTTCAACCCAAGTGCTCCTCAGAGGCAAGTGTGGTGAATTTTCATCTCACATTCTTTGTTCATGTTAACAGGAAATACCCATTCTGAGGAAAGGAAACCATGCTTGGAAAGGAAGAGTGTCATTGATAGAAGGGAAAACTCAACAAAATGGATTGACATAATAACTGTAATTATGGGCTCAAGAATGTTAGAAATTTTTTAAAAATGACACAGGATACAGATCAGGTGTTCACAGGGTTGCTATGAGTCATAGGTGACTTGATGGCAACTAGTAACAAATATATTTAGAATATATGGCCTCAAAGCTAAGTCTGCTTAACAATAGCAATTTAAATAAACCCAAGTCTGAACATTCTTCTAAAAACTTTTTTATTTATCCATCCTTCTGTCCCATTTCTGCCTTACCCTAGGTTACAAACTTCTATATAGGGTAGCAAAACATTACTTTCTCTTCTCAAAACTCCTAATTTCTATCACCATTAACTAAACAGAGATGTGGCTCACTACCTGTTTTTGTATAGATTGTAAGCTATGAGGAATTTTTCACATCTTAAAATTTGTTGCTGTGGGTTTAATCTAAAGAAACAGTATCTCAGACACGAGACAATTCTATAAGATGGAAATGTCAGGTCCACAGTTGAGCCCAGCTTCACTCACTCTCCTCTGTATCGCCTTCTGGTGCTTTCACAGCTGTGCAGCACAGGTGAGCAATGGGACAGAGACTAGGTGGACTGCAAAGCCTAGACTTTCTGCTGCTTGCCCTCCGCGGTCCTTTGCAGTAAAAACCCACCAATCCCTGATGTGAACAATCACCTCAGGAAAAGCCCAAACTCAAAGTGCAAACCACACTGGACTTTGCACCAAGCTCGGTTATTTTCCTAAGATCTGAACCACGTGGCCACTCAGACTGAACTGACACAGATCTTTCAAATCGCACTAAGGAGTTCTGAAGGTGCTGAAAGCTACTTTGAAATCTATTGTGAATTTAGGGAGGCACATTATATTTTGGGGGGGAGGGGGCTGAATGTTGCAGAAACTGCTAAATACCTGCTCCAGTAGCTGTCTTTCATTTCTTCCATGGTATTAAAAAAAAATTTGTTTTATCTGGACCAGCTAGAAGTTGTATGAAACTTTTAGGAGCTCTCTTAAAGAATGTGTGAGGAAGGGGGAATATTTATTCTTGTTGCCTGAATTTTAGATGCAATAAATAGAGTTTATACACCCATCCAGGATCATGAGGCAAAGCACCAAAGAGAGAAAAATATAAAGATTGAAGTAACATGATGTTATGTGCCATCAAGTCAACTTCCACGCATAGCAACCCTGGAAACCGCAGATCTGGACCTTGGCCTATCCTATACTATCCTCAGCATTCCTGATACACTTGAGCCTGTCATCACGCTACTGCCATCATGTCAATCCATCTTGTTGAGGGTCTTCCTCTCTTATATTGATCCTCCACCCTTCCAAGTTCTTCTCCAAGGCCTGGCACCCCAAACAACAGACCTAAAGAATGCAAGACAGAGTTACACCATCTTTGCCTCCAAGAAGCACTCTGATTTCACTTTCTGTAGTCCAGATCTGTTTGTTCTTATGGCATCCATGGGCTGTTCAGCACTCTTATAACACCACAGCTCAAAGGCATGAAGTCTTCTGTCGTCTGTAGTCATTGTCCAACCTTCAGATGCATAGCCAACAGCTGAGAAGATTGTGGCTTGGATCAGATGCATCTTAGTCTTGAATCTGACATCATTAATCCTCAGTATTCGGGAGAGGTCCTTGACAGATTTCATTTTTCCACAAAAAGTTGCACGACTCTTGATTTCTTGGCTGCTGGATGTGAAGGATGTTGACTGTGGATCCAAGTCAGATGCAATAATGGACAACTTCAATCATTTCTACATCGATCATGATGTTGCTTATTCATCCAGGCCTGAGGAGTTTCGTTTTCTTAATGTTGAGATGGAATCCGTATCAAAGGCTGTAGTCCTTGATCTTCTGCAAAAATGCTTCAAGACCTCCTCACTTTCAGCAAGCAAGGTTGTGTTATCTACATAACCCAAGTTGTTGGTGTATCTTCCTCCTATCTTGATGCCACTTTCTTCTTTATGAAGTCCAGCTTCTTGAATGATTGGTTCTTCAAATAGGTTGGATAGGAAGGAGAAAATGCAGAATTTAAACCACAGTGTTTCCTTGCTTTGTCCAGAGGACAACTTAGTGTATGTAGGTATAGATTTTGCATGAGCATGATTTAAGTGTTCTGAGATTCCCATTCTTCTCAGTGTTATCCAGAACATTCTTGTGATCCACGCAGTCAAATGCCATTTTGTGAGCTTCCCTATCAGGCCTGATTTCTCTTTGTTGTTTTTGTGTAGGTGCTGATGACTTCACTATGATTACAGCAACCCTATCAACAACAGATCAGAACCTTGACTTATTTTGCACCATTCCCATGATCTCCAACATAATTTCCCTTAGTTGAAAGGGGGGGGAAAGGAGCTTCCATCCTGTGTTGTTGTTAAATGCCGTCAAGTCAGCTACAACTCATAGCAATCATCTGGACAGTTTGGAACCCTGCTCTATCCTGTGCCATCGTTATGCTCTCTAATATGCTCAAGTTCATTGTTAGAGTCACTGTGTCAGTTCGTCTTCTTGAGAGTCTCCCTCTCTTTCATGGAACTGCTACTTTTCCTAAGATGATGTCTTTTTCAAAGAACTGGTGCCTAGTGACCACATATCCTAATGATATGTACTGAGATGGTGTTTCACCATCTTTGCCTCTGGCTGCACTTTCTCAAAAACAGGTGTGTTTTGTGTTTTTGGCCATGGCATATCCAATACTCTTCTCCATAATTCAAAGACCTGAATTCTTCTTTGATCTTCCTTATTCCTTGTTCAACTTTCAGATGCAGATGAAGCAACTGGAAATACATTATGGCTGGACCAGGCACACCTCAGTATTGAAACTGACATCTTTAATCTTTAACACTTTTAATAGGTCCTGACAGCACATTTGCCCAATGTATTGCATCTTGATTTCTTGGCTTCTCCTATTCTGAGTGTTGATTGTATAGGCAAGTAAAATGAAACCACTGACAACTTCAATCTTTTCTCCTTCTATCATGATGTTGCTTATTGGTCCAGTGGTGAGGAATTTTGTTTTCTTGCTGTCAAGATGTAATCTATATTGAAGGCTGTAGTCTCTGATTTTCTGCAATAAGTGTTTCACTTTCTGCAAGCAAGATTGTGCCATCTGCATGACACAGTTTGTTGATTATTGTTTTGTTGTTTTTAAGTGTCATCAAGTCTACTGAAACTCATAGTGATGCTCTATACAATCGCTCTTAACTGTGTCCTATCCTGAGCCAATTTCACTGTGTCTGACACACTTAACCCCGTTACCCTAGTTACTGAGTCAGCCCATCTCATCCAGGGTATTCCTTTCTTGCACTGTTCCTACACTTTCCAAGCATGATGTCCTTCTCTAAGGACTGGACCCTCGTGGCAATATGCCACAAAGTATGTGAGACAGAGCTTTAAAATCCTTGTCTCCAGGGAGCAACTTGACTTCGCCCTCTTCAGGACATACTTGTTTGTTCTCTTAGCAGTCCATGCTATGTACAATACCTTTCTCCAGCACAAAAACTCAAAGGCATTGATTCTTCTTCTATTATCCATAGTCATAGTCCAGCTCTCTGAGGCATAGCATGTAATTGTGAAGACCATGGCTTGAATCAGGCACACCTTAGTCTCTATATTGATATCATTGTTCTTCAGTATTCTGGAGAGGTCCTTGACAGCAGATTTTCCTGATACAATTTGTCTTTTGATTTCCTTACTGCTGGTGCCAAGAGTGTCGATCATGGAACCAAGCAAGCTGAGTTTGATTAGTCTTCCTCTATCCTGATGCTTCCAACATTCTTCTGCGTATTGTCCATCATCTTGAATTATTTGCTCTGCATAGAGACTGAATAGGTATGGAGAAAGGACACGGGCCTGATGCACACCTCTCTTGATTTTAAACTATGCAGTGTTCCCTTGCTCTGTTTGGACAACTGCTTCTTAGTCTTCATTTAGTGCAAGCACAACAAAGTGTTCTGAGATTGCCATTCTTCTCAACCTTATCCATAATTTATTATCATCCACAGAATCAAACGCCTTTGCGTGTCTTGTGTAAGCCACTATTATTTCAGATTTCCTGGTGTGTATGGCCAAATCTTCCAATTCAGTGGTGTAAGCAAATGAAAGACAAAAATGAAATTAATCTACAGTGTACAACTCTGAGTAAGATTGATTTTTTATGAACTTTATAACTTTGTATGTAAACCAGTATAAAATAAATTTTTTTAAATAAAATATGGTCAATTTGGGGAAGACACAAAAGGAAAGGTAGGGTCGGTCCAATTATAACAAACAGTAAGAAAATGGGTATTGTTCTTCCTCATGGTACAAAAAGTAGGTATTTTACATTTCTAGAAAAATCTCCAAAAAATACATAAATTGAAAACTGGTTGCCTTTAGTAAGGAGACCTGGGGAACCAACTGAACTTTTTAACCATGAACTTATAGTCTCTGAAATTTTTGTTGGCTGAAATAAAAATGAATTAATGACACACATGCCATAACTTGAGCCTAAATTTCTTCTAATACTTAAAATTATATTGGTGAAAGATGAGAGGCTATAAATCATTTGTATCTTAACATAGATTAGCCTAGTCCAATTTCTTGCCAACAAAATACAAATAAAAGATGCCTTTATTCAAGTAAACGCATATTGTGAGTCTCCTGTGTGTGACTAGAAACACATCAATCAAACAATCAGTAAACAATTAGAACACAGCCTGCAATGGAATCCAGCATTTCTGGAGCCACAGAGGTTAGATAAACCCCTGAGACCATGGTCTTGAGATGATCTTCAAACTAAGTATATTTCCTGAAGCATTAGAATAAAATTGTAGTTTAACGTAATAGTAGAGAATGTCTTGAGCACAGTGTTCTTTCAAGATCTATCTATAAGGGATCAAACAGACAACAGGAACTTGAAAGATTAGACAAGAAATTTAGGGGCCAATGAGCTAATTTATGTTAATAGCAGAGAAACATAGGAGACTAGATACACACCTTGAAGGATGCAGTTAGCGTCACCATGTTGTTCGTAGGGAGCTCTGGTAGCATAATCCACAGAGGGTTGTGCTAACCCAAAGGTGCTTCTCCTCTGCTAGTTCCAAGCCACCAGCTGCTCCACTGGACAAAGATGCGCAATCTCCTCCCATGCAATTTACAGCCTCCAAAAACCCATTGGAGGCTCAGCTATGAGTCAGTTCCAACTCAGCAGCCATGAGAATGAGAGAGAATTGTACGCGGAGATGATGTTGAATTGGTGTCTTTTGTTGTGTATAATTTGCAACAACAATAACATAAAAGAAATTATGTGTTAAAAATGCAACCTGCAAATAGTGGGTTACAGGAAGAAAAGGAGAGAGGAGGACACAAGGGGCAGCCAGGGCTGGGGTCTTCACAGAGGTCTGTGGAGAGCCAGAAGGAGCCCTGTTGTCACTGTAGGCTAAGCGCTGACAACGAAGAAGTCAGTGGTTTGATTCCACCAGTCACTCTGCAGGAAAATGAGGGAGCCTTTTCCTGTGAAGATTTATAGTCTCTACCCTGTCCCTCAAGACCGCTATCGGGTAGGAATTGACTTGATGGCAGTGCGACACTGGGCTGTGGACAGTCACAGGCACTGAAAGGACAAGAAGCTTGGAGAACCCAGAAGTGGAGGAGGCCCAGGGCCTGGGTGGGGAGGGAGGGAGGAGGTAGGTTCTCAGGTTCCACTTTTAATCTCCATGCAAACAAAGTAACCTCTCACCTCCTGTCACACTGGCACTCCAATCCCACTCAGCTGCCTGCTGAGACACAAATCAGAAGGGTGATCGGGCCATTGCAGGGGACTTTTTTAAAGGACAAGTCCATGAGCAGTTCTCCAGAACAATTTCTCATGCTGAAGCAGCACCCGGAGAACACACGGGCCCAGATTGCTCATCCAGCCAACCAATGAATCCGCTTTAGTCAGGGTGGCCAAACTCACCTGCACAGCAAACAGTTTCTCTGCCAAACAAAAGCTTGCATTTTGCCTTTAAATAAACAAAGATAGCTCACTGTAACCCATGCCACACAGTATCAAAGATCATCTTTCTTCATGGCCTCTAATTTTCTCTTTTGGTATTAAGGGAATAAAAGGATAATGCAAATGAGTTTGTACTAAAGTTATTTCCTACATTTAGGGAAGGAGAGAAATGATCTTTACACATTAAAAAAAAAATCCCAGCACAGAGGGAAAAGGGTAAAAGGGGGGTTTTGAAAATAAGTCTCCCCAAACAGAGAAGAGAGTTCCCCAAGATGATGTTAGTTTTAAAGCATGGGGAGCACCCACCATGTCTGAGGTTACAACTTGAGCTGAAATTGAATCCTCGCCCAGGAATACCCAGAGATGTAGGGATGATGACATAAACAGCCCCGGAGAAGCCCCTGCTTAGAAGATGTGGCAAAGGGGGCGGTCAAGGCTGCAGCTGCTTTCCTGGCTTGCAGGGCAAGCCTGAGACCCCAGGTGGAAACTGTGAAGTAATAGAAGCAATTTGGTCTTTAAATCTGCAAGGCGAGGCGTACTCAGTCAGAGTGAAATGGAACAAGCATCAGGGAAAATGGAGATTTCTCGTGGTGTTATTCCCCAAGTGGAAGCCCTCTGCCTACTAAAACAGCTGTGAGAAAGCCTGCTCTCGGACTCCTTCGTGACCAACCCTGGTCAGATTTTCCTTTCCTTGTGCGATTTCCACCCTCTCAGAAGAGACTATCCCCCTTCGAAAGGGACTGAGTGCATCAGAGTGTGATATGTGTATCTGGACTTTTGTTTTCTTTTTTTTTTTTCTTGAAGAAACATTTTGAGCCTAAAGTAAGCCTTGTATAAAGGTGAGGCCTAGTAAGTTCATTCACACTCACTCTGCATCTTTTTCTGCCCAGGAGAAGAGAAAGGGGCTGGGAAACTCCGAGGACAGTGGAGACAGCCCTTATTCACAAACCCGGCCCCACAGCACACAACGCGGACCCACTTCTCTCCTGATGGGAAGCAGTGGCAGCCCAGGGTTCCACTTGCTGTTACTTTTTGCCTCTGGTCCTGCTAAACAGCCCATGTAGCCACGCTCCGCTCTTCCCAAAACCCCCATCTCCCAGACATGAAGCTGCGTGCATTCTTCAAGTCATAGCTGACTCCCCTGCTGGGTTGAAAGGCTGAAACACCCATTCTCCTCCTGAGGATGTGAAATTCCAGAGACTCCTTTGCATTAACTCTCTAAGGACCAGTATTCCCTTCTTAGCACCCAAAATATGCCCCAAAGGTCACTTGTAGGAGTCCTGGGAAAGGCCCTTCGTACTCTGCAAACACAAAGATTGTTGTTAGCTGCCCACCGCGTCAGCCCCCAGCTCAGGGCAGCTTCCTGAACAGGACAAAGTGCTGGCCTTTCCACTGTCACCTCCATGATTAGTACGGATGAGAACACTTGTGATCTGTAAGGTCTTTGTTGGCTGATGTTTGAAAAGAGGTCAGCAGGCCTTTATTCCTAGGTCATTTTTGTTTGAAAGTTCCACTGAACACTGTTCAGCATCATAGCATCACAAAACCTGGCAGATAAATGGCGGCTGCACGTGAGGTGTATTGGCCTGAGTCTCCTGTAGAGGAAGTGAGTATCCTATCACCAAACCATGCAGTATGCACACACACACACACCCCTTTACACGATAATAAACGGAGCCCTGGTGGCTCAGCGGGGAAGCATTCAGCAGCTAACCTAAATGGTCCCTGTTGAACTCTCTACGTGTGGCCTCACTGGAGAAAGACCTGACAATTTGCTCCTATAATGATGGTGTTGTTATTGCAGTGTAATGATTACAGCCTAGAAAACCCTGGAGGCCAGTGCCCCTCTGTCACATGGGGGCAACTCGATGACACCCAACAATGACACAAATACATTGTTGCATTAACTGGCTCTCTAGAACTGGAGCAGTTTATGACTAATAAGCATAAAAAACACAAATGTAGGCAATACACTATAACAAATTTTTAAAAAAATCTTTGTGTGTATGTACCGTCAAATGGGATCTGGCTGGTACAGGAGGAGGTTGTCCCTATCTTCTCCCGCAGAGCATCTGGTGGATTCGAACCACGCGCCTCTGGGATTACAGTGCAGCTTCTTGCCAGTAGGCCACCAAAGCTCCTATAACAAAATTTTTTTAAAACAAAAATATTTTTAAGATGACAGGATCAAAAGGGTCTGTTACGGTGAGCTCTGGTGGCCTATTGGCAGGAAACTGCACTGCAACCCCAGAGGTACACGGTTCAAATCCACCAGATGCTCTGCTGAAGAAGGAGGAACAATCGCCTCCTGTACCAGTCAGATCCAATTTGACGGTACACACATAAAAAAAAAAGGGTCTGTTACCTGAGGGGAAAAGTTTATTGAATAAATAAGTAAATTAGGTATATGATAGTAATTTAGGAAATTTTCTTTCCAAGTCATTGACATAAAAAACTTAGAGGGCAACCCTGTTTTCTCAATAAAATTGCATAAAGGAAATATTTTATTATCCAACTAACTCACTGCCATTGAGTCGGAAATGACTCGCAGCTGACCGTCCAGCTGACTGTCCTGTGGGCTCTCAATGGCTATAAATGGCACTGGGCGTGACTATCCATCTTTCTCCTGAGGAGCAGCTGGTGGATTCGAACTATCTGCCTTTGAGTTAGCAGGACAACTCCTTACCCAAGCGCCTTTATTTTATCATTCTCAGATAATATAATCATGTAGATAACATTAAACTTTAATTACATGCTAAATCTTAGACTAAGTGCTTTATCCCCATTACCTCATACAACTTTTAACTGTTAGACGTACTCACCTAGCCCTCCTGCTGGTCGACCTTCTTGAGCCACAGGACCATACACTCACACATACACAAATGGACATGTACGTATTTAATGGCCATGATACATTCTACAAAATAGGATGGGATGCTATGTGATTTGAATGTTGTGCGAACAATATATTAAAATCTTACAGGAATCTGCTCCTGGCCATCCTCCTTGTAGCCCCTGCTGCTGCCACTGCAGCTGCTATAGGAACAGCTGGCAGAGGTCAGAGAATGGATGGCAGCAGGGACAGGTGAAAGGGCAGTGGAGGAAAAAGAGCCAGAGGAAGCCAGTGAGGAGGGAGAGGAGCTCACCCAGCCCTCCTGCTGGTCGACCTAAATGAGTCACAGGACCAGCCCAGGCCCTGCAGCCTTCTGCCCTCTGCCTGAGACCCCACACCCCAAACCTTATCCTGTTTCACCTGCCTGCATCCCACCCATCGTCCAATATCCAGTCTGGACTTGGAACACCTTTAAGACCACTGGAATAAAAGGCCACTGGAGTAAAAGAGGTGTGATTTTGCCATTTAAAATTACTCCAACCTACAACCAGGAGAGAACAAAATAGATGAATGGGACCTTCTAAGAAACAAATCCCAATGCACATTTAAAAAAAAAAAACAAAAAACAAACTTCTACAACATGGTGAAAAGGAAACCCACAGACTGGGAAAGAATATTTGGTAATGACATGTCTGATAAGGGACTCATATCTAAAATTGATAGAATACTCCAGCACCTCAACAAGAGAAAGGTAAATAACCCAATTGCAAAATGGGCACAGGATATGAATAGACACTTCACCAAAGAAGATATCCAGGTGGCACACACACACACACACACACACGAAGAAATGTTCAAAATCCCTAGCTATCAGAGAGATGCAAATCCAAACAACTATGAAATAGCACCGCACCCCAGAACAATAGCAAAGTTCAGCAGAGCAGTAAACAATAAATGCTGGTAAAATTGTGGAGAGATTGGAGCCTTTATTTACTGCTGGTGGGAGTATACAAAGGTACAACCACAATAGAAGGCAGTATGGTACTTTCTCAAAAAGTTGGAAATAGAGATACCATTTGACCTAGCAATGCCACTACTAGGAATATACCCTAAAGAAACAAGAACTTCCATCCAAACAGACATATTCATACCCATGTTTACTGTTATTTACAATAGCAAAGAGATGGAAGCAACCCAAGTACCCATCAACAAACTAGTGGTAGAAAAACTATGGTATATTCATACAATGGAATACTACACAGCACTGAAAACCAATGAATTCTTAAAACATTACACAACATCAGGTACCCTGGAGAACATCATGCTGAGTGAACTATCTCAGTCCCGAAGGGACAAATACTGCATTGCTCCACTGTTACATAGCATGTCTGACATCAGGAATTGGAAGGTAAATAGGATAAACGTAGATAGAGAATGACCATTGCATTGGAACAGATAAAGAATTGTTTAAAAGGAATATATGAGTAAGCAGGTTTTCAGAGGGAGTTAACCGCACAGGAGATTGGCCAACCTTCTTTCGTGGAGCAGCTGGTGGGATTCAAACCCCCTGCCTTTGAGACTACACTGCAGCTTTTTGCCACCTAGGCCACCAGAGCTCCCTGGTGAAATAGGAATAGATTATTCAATGATGAGGGAGTGCGAGGAGTACCACTTTTAATTTGGTTTTGTTTTTCAAATGATCAAGGTCAGTTTTTAAATATCCGAATACCCAGTTATATAATTTATTGATTATTCTTGCTTTCTCCTCACCATACTATTTATTTTTCTTATTTGTATCAAACCTTTGCAAATCTTGCCAGGATTAAAAGGGAGGGGGAAAGATGAGGCAAAGATATTTTGTTCTGTTTAACCTAAACAAGGGAGAAAAAATGAGAAGCAAGCGAATGAAGTGAGACTTGGGGCCTTTGCTCTTACTTCTCTCTTAAGGGAGCTCTGACAGTGTCGGTGTCGTCCAAGGCATGTATGTAAGTCGCTAATCCAAAAGCAGCCGCTCTCTGCGGGTTCAACGCTATCAGCAGCTCCAGGGGAGAAAGGTAAAGGTGGGAATCTCTTCCCACGTGATTCACAACCTCCGAAAACCCACTGGAAGGTCAGCTAGAAGTGGGTTCTGACTCCACAGCGGTGAGGTTTTGAGTCATCTAATCACCATCTGACAAAGACTAGCTGTGTTTTCTTGAACCTCAGTAACGTCTTCAGTACTTGGAGGTGCTGTAGATTTTCACCTCCAGAAAACTCCCATCACCACTGAGGGGACGCCTAGTTTCCTGGAAATCTCCTAGGGACAGAGCAGAACCCGCCCACGGGACTGTGAGCTGGACAGAAGCATGCTGCCATGGAGTTCTCTTGCAGAGCTGCAGATGGGTTCTAAGCACTGATCTTTGGCTAACAGTCAACATGTAACCATTGTGACACAAGGGGCCCTTTATTTCACCCCAGACCCCCAAAACACTGCTGCTGTTGCTATTGATTGCCCGTCGAGTCGGGAGTGACTCATAACAACTAATGCCTTTCCATAACCATCATCATTTCTCCAAGTTCACTCCTGCTTCCAAACCTGTTTTACAACTGGGAGCGCCACCAAACACTGTCCACAATGGGACAACGTTCAGCATCACAGCAACCCTGGTTACTTCAAACAGCACACTGGCAAAGAGTGATACACAAAGTGAAAGAGTGTTCCTCCAGATATAATAACAGCACTAGTTTCACTTAGCAATGATTATGTGTCATCAAGTCAAATATGACTGCACAAAAGACTTAAACTCTGTTCTATAACTAACATCATTTCTGTACATTTGTAGAGTTTAGAGAGTTTTAACATCATCAGTAACAATTAAGACATAAATCTGAAAAATGATCCATGTCAATGAATCTACTTTGCAGTGTTGGTTTGTCTAATCACAAGCTCATCTAGAAGGCTGGAAACTCAGTATGGTGCTAACTGCACTGGCTCTGCCCACTTAGTGCTGGGTGGAAGGAAGTCACTTCACACATCACAGAAGGACCCTCAAGCAGTGTCCTCCCATAGAATTAACTGCCTCTGAAAATCCACTGGAGGGTCAGCTATGGGCTGGTTCTGACTTGACATCAAACAACAACAACTGTAAATAATGGACATTTTTGTTTACACATTGGTCTCTGTTTGCCTGGTCACTGTCAGGGCATCCCAGCTTCTGCTTTCTGAGCTCTGACATTAACCAAACTTCCACCCAACAAGAATCAGCAGGCTGTGAAGTTCATTTACAGCTTTGCCCCAGAAACAGTTCGGCCTCTCACAGCCCTCCCTCCACCTCCCTCAGCCTCCAATTGGCCTGTAGGCGGTCCCCAAGCTAGCTAACCAGGAGGGCTTCAAGCATGCATTTCATTCAAACTGGCTTTCCAGTATTTGTTTTTAATTTTAGAGAATACAGCCAAACAGTTTGTGAAAAGGTGACATCAATAGCACACAGCATGCTGAAAGTAATTCTGCACAAAATATACAAGTAAGACAGCAAAACAATTCACTTGATCCAGACACAGAAATTCAAGCATAGCCATCTTGGCCAGCCTGTCCTTGTGGGCTTTCAGAGTTTATACTGCCCCCCGGTGGGAAATATGAGGTTACACTTCCACGCTATTTCCCTTTACTTTTTACTTTATTACTATTATTTATTTTATTAGAGAGAGAACTGACCTCCTTTCTGGGTAAAAATTGACCTCTACCACTTAGGAACGTGTGCACGGTATTGTCACTTGTTTCATTTTTCAAAATAAACTGGGTATCTCCTTTTTTAAAAGGCAAGAGGGTTCACAAAATGTTAAACAATTTCATTCTTTTTTTAATAAAAAAAGATTTATATTGATAGTATATAATGCTAAAATGTATATGCTTTACATATTGAAAAATCAAGAAAAACGAAAGCTAATTCACATGATAATTGGGTTGTTGGCATAGTACTCATATTGCATATTGACTGTACACATGAAACTGAGTTATTGAAATTACCTTGACAAAAATTACTAAACATGAATATATTTGAACAAAAAACATGTATTTAATATATCACTTTTTTCTATTGATGGCTATCAATCTTTTCATCTCTTATTCAAATCTTTTGTTTCCGAGCTAATATATATTCTATGTTTACACGATTTCCCTATAAATAGTATTTTTGTATCTTTTATACCCAGGTGGTGGGCAGATTTCACTCTTAAGACAGAAAAAAATGTGAAGTGCCTAATCTGTGAACTATGTAATGCAGATTCATGTCGAGTGTAGCATGATGAGTCAGGTATAATCTCACTGCCATGAATTGATTTATCCTCCACCAGGTCACAGGGCTATAAACTTCGACAGGAGGAGACTCGTTTTTGCAAGGAGTGCCTGGTGGATTTCAAATATCAACCTTTCAGTTAGCCGCTTGGCATATTATGCACTACACCACCAGGTGGGAGCTGTGGTGACTCAGTGGTAAGGAAGTGCAATGCCAATGCAAAGGTTCGTAGTTCAAATCCAGTGCTCTGTGGGAGAGAGACAGACACTCTCCTCCCCTGCAATTTACTGCCTCTGAAAACCCACTGGAGAGTCAGCAATGGGTCCATTTCAACTCAACAGCACACAACCCACCACCACCAGCGGTCCTAAGTTAGTATAAGTCAGGAACATTCTCTCCTTTCATGTGGAAAGGAAATCAAACTCCAACCTGCTGTCGCGGAGTGCCTTCTGACTCGGAGCAACCCTTCAGAACACAGGTTTCCACGGCTGTCAATCTTCACAGAAGCAGACTGCCTCATCTCCTGCAGAGCAGCTGATGGATTCGAACTGCCGACCTTGTAGTTAGCAGCCTACCCCTTACTCTGTGCCACCAGCACTCCTCCAGATGGGAGAGAAGATTGATTAACCAGTCAGTCCACCACGTGTCTGACAGCAGAAGCCTGAATGGTGTTCTGATGCTTGACGGGTTTGAGCAGAGCTTCCAGACTAAGGTGGGCTTGGAAGGAAGACCTGGCAAAGTGCTTCTGAAAACCAGCAAATGAAGACCGGATGGTTCATAAGGGTCTCGTCGGCAGCTAAGCCTGGGGGTGTGCAACTGGGCAGCGTTTTGTGCCATCTTTTTTTTTTAATTCATGAGATATTTATTAAAATAACACATTTAGGGAAAAAATCAATACAATGTATACATCATTACTGAAAACTGTATACCATCATACAAAAAAAGGATTTTATTTTGGGAAACTGATTTCTAATTTATGGCAAGTTTCACTTTCAGAAATAAAACCACAGAACAACACGATCTAATGCAATCTTAAAGGCTGGCATGCTGAGCAAGGAATGTTCTTATTCTTTGTAGGAGTTCCTTCTTTACACTGTCAGGTACCAGGGTTTTACATCTCTTACATCTGCCCATGCTGAGAGCCAGGGTTTGAACTATGTGTTCCTAAAATATGTGCTATAAATCCTCTGCCTTTTGGAGTGATTTCAGCCACCAAGTCATCAACAGTAACGTGTTCTAGTCCTTTTTCTTTAATTACCTCTTTACAGTGTGCTTTCAACTGGTCCTTCCAGCCACATTCAATTAGTTTGGCTCTCAGCAGTTCTTTGAGTCGTTCTCTTTCTCCAGTTTCTATCAATTTTTGGTTAATTGCTGCTCTCATCTGCGCATCTTTGTTCATCTTGCTAACCACACTCTTCGGCTGCCCAGACTTGTTTTGTGCCATCTTGTGTGGAGTCACCCCAAGTCCGGGGCTGACTGAGTGGCAGCAAACAACGAAGTGTAGCCGGCAAAGCCTGATGGGTTTTGAGTTCCCAGTGCATGGTGGGGCCTGGCTGGGGAGTGAGGGTGGCTGGCCTTGAGTGTAGCAAGCTGTCTGATGAAAGGCTGAACTGGCAAAGACCCACAGTCTGAGTTTCAAAATCATCGTCAAAGCTAGCACTGTGTCTAGTCCTCGCTAGAGCAAGAGTGGAAATCGAACAAAGCCACTCACAACCCCAAACATGCAAGCAAACTCCAAGCCACCTGCCAGTGGACAGAATCTTCTGGCTTGGATTTGAGGCTCCCTGAGGGAGGCTCCGGCTCAGGAGGGTCACAGGCTCTGTGACAGGTATTATCAGACGTCTCCTCGGCCTCATGCACCATTAAAATGCTGGACTTTCCACCATCACAGCTCCACAGCGGAAAGGAAGCCAGAGAGAAGCTGAGAGGCCATGTCCTCTGCTCACTGAGGGGTCAGATAGAAGTCAGAGAACGAGACCACAAAACACACCACTGAGATGGGGAAGTAGTGAAATTTCCCAATCAGGGGGCTGGGAAAGAGGGGAGGAAATCAAAGAGCCTTTTCAGAGGAGGATTGAGAGGCGAGCCTGTGCTCCAAACCCAAGACAGTGCCTGCTGCTCCTGGCAGAGGTGATGAGAGCGGCAGTGCTCGTCAGAGCTGCTCCAACCACCCTTGCCAAGAAATCATCCAAGAGCGGCCCGATCTTCATCTCGCTTGGGGGAATAAAACAACAACAAAACCAAAACACAAAAACACACCAACCTTTACCATTATTTCATTATTTGGACAAAAGTTTAAAGAGCACATGCTTTTCCATTCAACGATTCATACACAAAGTTCTGTGACATTGACCATGATCCCCACATTTTAACATCATTCCCACTTCCTCCTTGTGTTTTCCCTTTCCACTCCTCCTTCCTTCCTATCCTTTCTTGTCTTCTGAGTTTATACCGAGGCAAATGTTGATCTTCTAGTCTCATATGGTTGATTTCTTTTTCATCAACAACCAGAAACATGTCAAAGCCTTCAGCAGCATCTCTTCGTTTTGGAGAAAACAGGTGCCTTTTGCTTCTGAGGTTGATATTCTGTCAAATGGCTATAGGGGTCTTCAAGAGAGGTCTGTGGGTCACCTGCGTCAGAATCACCAGCTTCAGTTGCAAAAACTTGCTAATTCCTGGGCCTCACGCCCACACAGTCAAATTCTATCATGGCAGGTACTTGGAACCTGCATTTTTTTTAATAGCTGCCAGTTGATTCTTGTGGGAGGTGCCATCAAGGACGACTCAGAGAGACCCTCTGGACAACAAGTCGGAACCTTGCCCTGCACACTTCAGTCTGCAGCACTGGCGTTTCCCATCTTCTCATGCAGGCGGTGGGCCCTTCAGTGGGAGGCTCTGGGAACAGCAGGAGGAGACTCGTTCCTCTGACAAAGCCATTATTCCAAGGTGATCAGATCATAATCCACGGCTTGAGAATGCCTCTAGGCTACAGACCATCAGCCGCAGGGAGCTCTGAGGCTCAGCACAGCATACAGAGTTAACTGAAAGGTCTGTAGTTTGAAACCACCAACTGCTTAGCAGAAGATAGAGATGCAGTCTCCTCCCACGAAAATGTACACCTGGAAACTGTTGAGGGGCATCAGGGGTCAGAGCCAACTGCAAAGAGCGGGGGGTGGGGGGCGGCAGGGTTCTTTCTGAGGGGACCCTGGCTATGCCTGGAGGCATCTCTATTGTCAACTGGGTGATCACCACTGGCATTCAGGGGACCGTGGCCAGGGATGCTGCCAAACGTCCTCTAATCCATGGTCAAGGTGCCACAGCAAAAATGATTTGGTTTAAAATGTCAATAAGGACATGAAGGAGGACTCTGTCCTTGACCAAGAATAGCCTTTAGTTCTTATAAACAGATGCAAAAGATATAAATAGACAATTTGAACAAGAATTTTTTTCCTTGACAATTTGATTCAACAATCTTACTATCAGGTATGTATCCCAGAGAAGAGTGGGCTGCAACACATTCTCCCTCCCGTGTTTATTGCAGCATTATTGAAATAGCACAGAACTAGAAAGAGCTCAGGTGTCCATCAAAGGATGAAAGGTTGATAGATAAACAAAGGATGAATGGTTGAAGAAACTCTAGTGGGGTATATGCATCGCTAAGAAGCTACCAAGAATTTGTGAAACATTGCTGCTCCACGTGGATGAATCTAGAACTATATGAACTAACAGTCACAAAAAGAGAATTACAATGTAAGCCCACGCTGATAAAAGTCTAAGAAAGGGTTAACACACAGAAAGAATCAACCTTGGAGGGTTAACAGGAATGAGCAAGGAGGCAGAAAGGAGTAAAACTACATACATTGAGGGAAGGGAAAGGCAATACACAGTAAGAGGTTTACTGTTGCTGTTATGTACCATGGAGTCAAAATTGACTCATAGCTGACCCTCTAGTGGGTTTTCAGAGGCAGAGAATCACACAACAGGAGTTGTCTAACTTTTTCCCAAGGAGCAAGGTGGACTCAAACTGCTTGTCTTTGGGTTGGCAGCACAACTTTTTCCCACTAAGCCGTCAGAGCTCAGAGGCTGACTGGGCATCGTAGTTCATTAACTGCATTAATCAATGGTAATATGAGGGAGCTCTGCTGTCCTAGTGACAAGAAGCTGTGCTGCAATCTCCAAGGCATGTGGTTCGAGGTTACCAGTTGTTCCATGGGAGAGTAAACAATCTCCTTCCATTCACGGCCTCTGAAAACTGGCCAGAGGGTCACCTATGGGTCGGTTCCGACTCTATGGAAGACAACAACAACAACTGATGTTATACCAAGCTCCACTCTCCAGCCATCCCCATAACTGTTAGCAACCGTACAGCTACCTTCCAACCTTGGTGTTGACAGTCCACGAGCGTCCTTTCTTGCTAGAGGAGTGAATGGAGAGGGTGGTCTTGAGTCAGGGAGCTGTCAGCCTTGTAGGCACTGCCATGACTGGCAGCAAAGCTGGGAAGGCTCTGATGGGCAAAATCCAGTTTAAAAAAGACTATCTCATAGGTCATTCCAGCGTTTCTTTTTTTCTTTCTTTCTTTTCTTTTTTCTTTCATTCCAGCTTTTCAACGTGACATGTTTCAAAGGACTACGTTGTTGTTGTTATGTGCTGTCAAGTCGCTTGCGACTCATAGCGACCCTATGTACAACAACCCTAAACTCTGCTCTGTCCCGTGCCAATCGTACTGTCTCCGACACACCCATTCCAATTACCCCAGTCACTAAATCAATCCACCTCATAGAGGGCCTTCCCCTCCTGTGCTGTCCCTCCACCCTCCCAAGCATGATGTCCCTCTCCAAGAACCTGTTCCTTTTTACAACATGTCCAAAGTATGTTAGACGGAGCCTTAGAATCCTTGCCTCCAAGGAGCAGCCCGGTTTGACCCTTTCCAGGATGAATCTGTTTGTTTTCCTATCAGTCCATGGTACATTCAATACTCTTCTCCAGCACCACGGCATCAATTTGTCCATCCTCCTTAGTCACTGTCCAACTCTCTGATGCATAACAAGTTATCGCAAAGACCATGGCCTGCATCAGACACACCTTAGTCTCCAGAGTGACATCATTGCTCTTCAGTACTTTGGAGCGGTCCCTGACAGCAGACTTTCCCATGGCAATACATCTTTTAATTCCCTGGTTACTGGTGCCAAAAGTGTTGACTGTGGAGCCCAAAACTAAAGCTGTGAGCAATCTCAATCTCTTTACCATCCATCCTGATGCTGCCAATTGGTCCAGAGGTGAGAATCTTTGTCTTCTTGACATTGAGCCTCAACCCATATTGGAGGCTGCAGTCCTTGACCCTCTGCAGCAAGCTCTTCAGGTCCTCCTCAGTTTCAGCAAGCGGGGTTGTGTCATCTGCATAACGCAGATTGTTGATAGATCTTCCACCAACCCTGACACCACACTTCTACTCACAGAGCCCAGCCTCCTGGATAATCTGTTCTGCATACAGGGTGAAAAGGTATGGAGACAGGACACATCCCTGGTGTATGCCCTTCCCAATTTTGAACCATGCAGTGTTTCCTTGCTCTGTTCTGAAGACTGCCTCCTGGTCCAAGTATACGTTTCGCATTAGAATGATCAAGTGTTCTGAGATTCCCATTTTTCTCAGAGTCAGCCACAGTTTGTTATGATCCACACAGTCAAACGCCTTTGCATAATCAATGAAACACAGATAGACATGCTTCTGGTATTCCCTGCTTTCAGCTAAGGTCCATTTAATATCAGCTACAATATCCCTAGTGCCATGACCCCTTCTAAACCCAGCCTGGGCTTCTGGCAGTTCTCTGCTGATGTGCTGTTCCAGTCGGTTTTGGATAATCTTCGGTAGAATCTTGCTTGCATATGAAATCAACAATATTTTTCTATAATTTCCAAAATCGGTTGGGTCCCCCTTTTTTGGGATGGGAACAAATATAGATCTCTTCCAGTCAGTTGGCCAAGTGGTTGTTCTCCAGATTTCTTGGCAAAACTTAGTTAGCACATCCAGGGCAGCATCTGTTAGCTGAAATATGTCAATTAGTATACCATCTATTCCTGGGGCCTTATTTTTTTGCTATTTCCTTCAAAGCAGCCTGAATTTCTTCCTTAATCACCATAGGCTCTTGCTCATATGTTGTTTCATGAAATACTTCTGTGTCTGCCAATTCCTTTCAATACAGTGACTCAGTATATTCTTTCCATCTTCTTCTAATAGTTCCTGGATATGTCTGTAAAAATAGGAGAACTAGTAAGATGTGGATAAATGTCCAAATGGGGGAGGCAAGGAGGCGGGGGGTGAAGGGGAGGGAATTAGGATAACAGAGCTTGGTGAGGGAGCAGGGGAAGGAATTAGGAGGTCCAATAGGGATCTGAAAAGACAGGGCAATAGCGGGCATAGATCAATGGTGATTAATTTTATAATACACAGTGTACATGAGTGATAATTTGAAACACAGAATGAATGTAGGAACGTGTGAAACACAAGGCCCATGAATGATCCACAATATATACAAATTTTTTATGCAATAGAAAATATAAATATAAAAATAAAGTGGGGGGAAAAATAAAGTGGAGGTGAGGGGAAAGAAACTATTAGCAACACACACACACACACACGCACACACACGCACACGCACACACAGTCTCTATGCTGGGTGTTTGAAGCTTTTAATAACTTTGCCACAAAACTATTGCTTCACATGGCGACCAGAGCCCCCAGCCAGCCCACAAAAGCCTCCTTAACATTAACTACTGCACACAGACATCACAGAAAGTCCCAGAAAGAACAGATGAAGGTTTCACCCACAGTTACCAGAGGTTATCAGAGAGCTCTAGGCAAGGCAAAGGCATCAGGTGCAAAGGCAGCTTCAACAGGATGGTGGGTGGACACAAGACGCCAAAGTCTGCACATGTGTGTTTACACTTTAAATAGAGACACAGCGAGGGTCCTCTTAACCCCTTGGTTCTTCAGGTATCTGCGGTTCTCACCTTATTCGTCATTATCACAAGCGCCCATAGTTCTTTGCTCTGTAATAGTCTTTCAAGTCCATCATATTAAAATAAATGCCCTTTTCCCTTTCCAGAAATCTAGGTTTTCCGTGTTGAAAAGGGCCCTAGACATCATTTTGTCAAACCTCTTGCCCAGAGCGGGAATCTATTTCACAGTATCCGACAGGCCCACACCCAGCACCAGGGACAGAGGCAGTCAAATCCAAGTCCCTCTGCTTCCACCTGCCATAAAATTCCTCTTCATTTGTATTGACCCCAAATCGATTGACATGGAGACCATTTGCTGGGCTTAATTCACCCTCTGAGCAACCTAGATTAAGTGCTGGGCCCTTCTGCAGAATGCAGCCCTTCAAAGACTAGTGTCCCAACTCCTCTGTCCTTGCACCTGGTCAAGTTCACATTAGCTCAGATCTGAAGTGCTTTCTCGACAACGTGGCCATCTTGGTCACCCTCTGAAGGCGACTTGCTCGTAACCTTTTTAAAAGTGAAAGGTCCAAACGGAAAACCTCCCTTCCACGATAGCCCAAGCAGGCCCTAGTCCAGGGGAGCAGTTATATCTGCGGATCTGACATCCTATTTCCCTTCTCCCTGAAACGAAGTTGATGTTTCTGAGCCGCCACATCATACCATCAAATCTTATTAAGCTTGTGGTTAAGCAAAACCCAAAGACCTTTTCAAAAGCCATTGCCAAGACAAACCTCCCCCATCAGAAATATGTGTAATTGATTTTTCATCCCAAACACACAAGTTCATGTTTGCGCTTGTTAAGTTGCAGCGGGGTTTGGGCCCAGCGTTCCAGCTTGTCAAGATAATTCTGAATCTTGATTTTTTTTTTTTAATCTATCATACTTGTTAATTTCTTCCCATTTGGGGTTTGCAGTAAATGTGATAAGGGTGCCTGCTCTGTCTTCATCCAAATCTTGATAAAAAATGTTGAACAAGACAAGATGGGGTCTCGTGGCACGGCACCCGTGATAGTGCGCCAACCTGACCGAAAACCCAATCAGTCAGCACTCTTTGGGTCTGTTTGTTCAATGAGCTGAGACTCCGCCTAATTATATGATCAAGCAGCCCACGTCTCACCAATTCATCCACGATGGTACCTTGACAGGCATCCTCCAGAGGCCAACTGCCTCCTTTTCTAGTACGTATCCCCCCATTCACATCCCTTAATGCAGAAAAGCCCCAACAGCTGCCCAGTGGCTTTCTCCAGGGACAGACCCCTCCTGATGGCATGCCCTAATTAAGTATGACAAAAATCTCAACATCCTCACACACCTATTAAACATTCTGGTTGGACTTGTTCCAAAATAGATTTGTTCTTCTGGCAATCCATGGTTTATTAATAGTGTCTGCTAGCACCTCAACTCGAAAACGTCAATTCTTCTGTCTTTATTCATTGTCAGACTTTCATATGCATATGAGACAAATGCAATTACTATGGCTCAGGGCAGAGGTGAAAAGGACATTGTTATGAACCATCGAGTCAACTATGACTCACAGTGACTCTACGAACAATGAATCTGACCGCCGCCCTCGCCTATGCCGTCCTCACTATCTCTGATGGATTTGAGCCCATGTCACAGCCAACACATTGATTCATCTTGTTGAGGGTTTTCCTCTCTTAGACCAGCCTTTTCAAGCATGACGCCTCTTTCCAAAGATTGAACCCTCCTAAGAATATGCCCAAAGTATGTGAGACAAAATTTCACCATCCTTGCCTCCAAGGAGCACCCTGGTTGCACTGCTAAGACTTATTTGTTCTTTTGGCAGTCCATGAGATACTCTTCAACACCACAGCTCAACGGCATCAATTCTTCTGTCATCTTTATTCATTGTCCAACTTCGAATGGATAGCAAGTCATTAAAAAGACCCTGGCTTGGATCAGGTTCACTTTCACCTTTAAACTGACACTGTCACTCTTTAGCACTTTAGGGAGGTCCTTGACAGCATACTTCCTGATGCAACAACACGTCTTTTTATTTCTCATCTACTGGTACCAAGGGTGTTGAGTGTGAATTCAAGGATATGAAATCATTGACAATTTCATCTTTTCTCCATCTATAATATAAGATGTTGCCTATTGGCCCCATGGTGAGGATTTTTGTTTTCTTGATGTCGTGATGTAATCCGTATTGAAGTCTGTAGTTTTTTATCTGCACCAATCATTAAAAAGTCTCCTCACTTTCAGCAAGCAAGGTTGTATCATCTGCATAACACAGGTTGTTGATGAGTCTCTCTCTGTTCCTGATGCCACATTCTTGCTCACAAATTCTAATTTCTCAAATTACTTCCTCAGATTGAACAGGTATGAGAAAAGAACGCAATCCATATGCACACTTTTCTTGATTTTGTAAACCATGCAGTGTTCCCTTGCTTTTAAGTCTAGGTATACATTTCACACAAGCACAATTAAGCGTCCTGGGCTTTCCATTCTTCTCAATGTGACCCGCAATGTGTAGTGAGGCGCACATTGTCAAATGCCTTTGCACAGTCAATAAAACAGCGAGAGCGGGATCCTTCTGTAACTCTCTGCTTTGTCATCTCAAGTTGCTCTTTGGTATCTTCTGTTCATCTCTTTCATTGTTTTTGCTTCTCAATGTTCTGGTGCCATTTTCAGAGTCTCTTCTGACTTTTTATCTTTTCCTTCTCCTCTGTCTTTATAATGATCTTTGCTCTCTTCATGGATGATATTCTTGATGTCAATCCCACAACTCCTCTGGTCTTTGATGCCTCAAGCCTCTTCTTGAGATGGTGACTGTCACCACTTTGACCCCACATAGATAATTCTTTTAGGAGCATTAATACTCACAGCAGACTTTTTTTACTAGTTTAGCTAAACCACTTGTTTGCTTTTAAGAAGATTTCAGGGGTTGTTTTGGTTTAAGTTCTGAAAATTATCTCAGAACAATGCTTTAAGTGCTTCTTCTAGGTCCCTTGGCCCTAGGAGGTCTGGAGTCCATGAACATTTTAAACTCTTCTGCATTCCCTTTTGATCAGGAATCTTCTCCAGAGACTTAGACAACAATGTTAGTAATGGCAGCCAGGCACCATCTAGTTCATCTCGTCTCATGGCAGAGGGGCCAGTGGTGCACAGAGGGAACAGAGGAAGGGGGCCAGCCTGGAATCAGAGGAGGATCCGCAACCTGTGTTTGAGAGATTTGTACGTTCACAAGAACTATACAAAAAACCCTACAAACCCAAACAATAACAACACAATGTTGTTGCTGTTAGGTGCTGTCGAGTTGTAGACGACTCATAGCAACCCTATGAACAAAAGACCTGTCCATAGAGCACTGTTCATAGAGTTTCTGGAGGCAAGACATTTCAGAAGTGGAAGCTACTCCTGCTTCCAAAACAACACAATAGCAAACAAAAATTAATTGAGGGCCCTGGATGGAGGGGGGAAGGTGCCTCAAAAATAATATTCTTTTTAAAAGCCCAGACTTAGTGGGCTCATTGACTCATGAAATCCCTAAGATTATGGCTTTGGTGAGCTTCTAAGACCAAACTGGACTTGCCTCGATGACTCAAATTTCTGCTAAACGACAGACAGGTGTATAAGGTGAACAAGCCAACACAGAGGCATGCACTTCTTAGAACAATCACCCACTCAAGGTCAAAGGGCAGCATTTGCCCAGAAACACAGCTCAGAAGGCATATACCCTGAAGAGACCATAGCTGACATCCAAGCAGATATATGCACACCCATGTTTATTGCAGCTTTGTTCACAATAGCAAGGAGTTGGAA
>NW_006399764.1:13242694-13243651 GCF_000299155.1 Elephantulus edwardii | reverse complement strand
AGTGGGAAGAATGCACTTACTTCCTCTCACTCTCACTGCTGTCGAGTGAGTGTCAGACTTAGAGCAGAAGCAGCAGAGGGCCAGAACCCAGCGTGAGTCAGAGCGGATCTGGGACTGCTTGCCCTATGGATCCAGAACCAGGCCCCTTCCGCAATCTTGGAGGCGAACGTGAGGGAGGATGCCATAATTGCCAGGTCTAAGGGAGCTTTGAAAGGCTGGGCTAAGCTGTGAGGGGAAAGAGCCTGTGGCCATGCTGGAGAAGGTGTCTGGACGAAAAAGTGTATTCTGCTAACTTCCCTAATAATTCTCATAGTCTTGGGGGGAAAATCAGTAAGTTACTGGTTTTACAATATTCCATCATTGATCTGTCACCAACACCATATTCTCAACCACCAATTCTACTGTTTCTAACTTTTACATTCCAACCATTAGTTTTACTAATGCCCCTTGATTGTATGTTTGATGATTTTCACATTGCAGAAGTTGGTAGAAATATTTAGTGGATGGTTTATAAACCTGTAGAACATTCATATTAACACAACCTTGCTCATGGAAAATGATGTGTACGTGGGATTTGTGTTGTGTTGTGGCGGTCTCTGGAGAAAGGAGAATCTGCCTCCAAGAGCGGGGGACACCATGCCTGGCCTTGGGTTGAAGGTACCTGCGGCTTTAAGAGGAAAAGGAGAAGAGGAGCAGGTAAGAGACCACCATAATCTCCCAAGTGATCCTTTGCTTTGGCCAGAGCGCATGGTGCTGTGTACATGGGAGTGGTGGTGTGTTGTGGCAATCTCTGGAGAAAGGTGACTCTGCCTCCAAGAGCCAATGACGCCACGCCTCGTCTTGCGTTGAAGGCACCTGTGGCTTTACGTCGAAGAGGAGAAGCAAAGGAGAGAGGAGAGGACTATAATCGAACAGGTTTGTCCCACCCACGCTGGCTGTGATCCTTTGGCCAGAGAG
>NW_006399764.1:13230050-13242381 GCF_000299155.1 Elephantulus edwardii | reverse complement strand
TTGCGTTGAAGGCACCTCCAGCTTTAAGTCGAAAAGGACAACCATAGGAGAGGAGAGGACCATAATCGCCCAGGTTTGGCCCACCCAGGCTGGCTGTGATCCTTTGGCCAGAGAGGACGATGCTGTGTACGTGGGAGTGGTGTTGTGTTGTCACCGTCTCCGGAGAAATGAGAATCTGCCTCCAAGAGCATCTCATCATATAGAAAAGAAAAATCCACATGACTAAACCTCACAAGTAACCAGCATCTTCACAGCAGAGAAAAGACTAGAGTTGTCGAGGATTTCATTCTACCTGAATCCATAATTTACTACAGAAGCAGCAAGAAATCAAAGGATGTGGTGCAAGGAGCAAACTGCTGCCAAGGATATCTTTAAAGTGCTAGAGAGAGTGTGAGCATACCACCCTGAACACGCCCAATCTCGTCTAAATGTCCAAGAGCAAGGATGTCACTTTGAGGACTAAGTTGCCCCTCATCCACACCATGTCAATCACCTTATATGGTTGTGAGAGTCGGACAATGAATAAGGAAGACCAAAGAAAGACCGATGCCTGTGAACTGTGATGTTGGCAAGGAATAAGACGATAACATGGACTACCAGAAGAACCAATTTGTCTAGAAAAATTGCAAAGATGACAAGACTTGAACTCACATACTTTGGCCTTGTTAGTAAGAGAAGCCAATCCCTGCGGGGAACATCCCAGTGGGTAAAGTGGAGGGTCAGCAAGAGGAAGAGCCTCAATGAGATGGAGCGGCTGAAACATCGCATTTAAACCCAGCAGAGCCTGTGAGCATGGAGATCAGGCAAGGCTTCATCCTGCAGGACGCAGATCACTGTGAACCAGCACCAGCTCGGAGGCTCTTAACAACCTGGAACACGTGGCTGTGAGGTCGTTTCAGAACTGCCGTAATTTGAATTACTACATTGCACCCTGTTTTCCTATTATTTGAATTTGGACAAATATCTGGATTTGGACAAATTACAGACACTGACAGTCATTTTATAAGATGAAAGATGCATATGAACTGATGACCACTAATTCTGACATGACAAAAATGTCATTTTTAAGAAGTGGCATATAATATTGCTTAACATGAAAGGTACAGAAATTCTTGAATAAAAATAACTCAATGTCACACGGGGGGTGGCTTATTTTTCTTCTCAACTTGGATTTTACAAAAAAAAAAGGTACTGGCAAGTGTCTGTTAAAAGGCTGTTCTTTGTCTTTTTTCCCCCTTAATCAGAATTTATGAAGTCAATTTTATTCAAATTAAAAACAAGAATCCTTCTTGAAACATGTAATGGCAAACCATTCCCTTCATTCTCCCCCCCTTTCCTCTTAATTTGTAACAGAGACTCTAAGAAAATAAAATCTAAGGTTAAGGAAATTTCCATCAATGTGAAGAAAATATTTTCCAAAATTAAAATAACAAGTTCCTCCCTGGTTAACATATCTGATTTAAGTTGCAGATACATGCCTGCTCTGGAGATCACCTTCCTCTCAAGCTTTGTGAACGGGCCAAATCCACATCCTTCTCAGCAATTTGTGTGTCCTCAAAGGGAATACCTTTTTATGAAATACTGCGCATATGAGCAGGGCTACATAAATATTTCATGATACATTACCCAGGTCTGGAATTTCCTGCAAGATTGCACAAAATCTTTTAAATTGCGCATTGCAAGGCATAAAATAATCAGATAGAAAAGCAGCTACCATATCAATCCTTTGATTAGCAGCCCTTGTACAAGTCTTATGGAAAAAAAATACTCTAATACCTTTCTATTTTAATGTCAAAAGAGACTTTCAATTATTTTGTCTTAATTTACCAAACTAGCTTTTTCAATTACTTTTTTTTTCATTAACACAGGAACCTTTTTATCCTAATTTGTAGTAAAAAATTATCCAGTGTGACTTAAAAATAGCACCTGACATTTCCATAGCCCATGGATTCGAATATTGAGGGTACTGTCTGATATACAAAGGAGATAATGAATAAAATTGATTGAGCTAAGTTGTGGCTAACATTTAGCAAAATGCTTTCCCATATATTGAAATTCAACTCAATGTTTCCATTTCCTGATCTGTAAAATAAAAGAGAGAGAGACTACTAAGAACTCATTCAAATTTAAAGCGCTGATTAACAGTTTACTTTATCTGCAGCCCCTCCGGCTACAAATAGAGTCATTTGGGGCAAGAACAGCTCAGTAAAACCAAAACATCCCCAGAGAAAAGGAAGCACAGATCAGGAATCAAATTTCCAAACTGAGTAATGCTTCCCATGCTGAGGGACCCCCCAGTAAGATAATAATGCATGAGAAAGTGCTCTGAATTTTTCCAAGCGCTGTAGAATGTAAAATGATAATATAATGGTATAAAACTGTGAAGGCTGGCATTTTTTTTTCAATAACAGAAAATGCCTATGATACTCAACTGTGATTGGAAATATTATCCAGTCAAACCATCCTTCAGGGTAACTCTGTTGATGAAATACAAAGTAGGGTTCTAAAAACAAACAAACCAACCCTTCATTTGCTGTATTTCTAAAACCTATAAATATTTTGCTTACATGGCACTGATTACATTGAAAAGATAATATTGCAACTTTTCTGTCAGAATTAGATTGTTAAGGGAAGGAAGGAATAGAGTTGAGGGAAAAGGCTTGAGCTTGATAAGGTAAAATATGTCTGGTTTATCCAAACAAGCAAAACTCATTAAATTTTTTTACGAGTGCTTCGAATCTTTGGATTTTGGTATTTGAAGCGCTGTCAATTTATCATTTGTGACCTAATCCTCAAGATAAACCACTTCCTGAGCTCTGCTGGGTCTTAAACTCTTGACGAATTGCTCACTTTAGAAAACCTAACATGGTCAAGCTATTTAAAAATATAAATAAAGGAAAACTGAGGACACCAAGGTTTTGTTTCCCTAGTTTCTCACTCAGCCAACGCTGAGTTGGTCAGGAGAATGCTGTCATCTTGTGGCCACAGGAAAATCTTGCACCAAAAAGAGCTGTTTTCCCCAAAGGCCTCCTGTTAAATGTCTTAACCAGCATTAACTGCAGTTGTTGTGTACGGATGAGTCGACAACGGTTCATAGCAACCCCACACACAACAGCTCTGAACCCTGTTCTATCTTGAGCCAATCTCACTGTCTCTGAAACACCTACCCTGCTTATCCTAGTTATGTGTCAATCCATGTCTTCCTCTCCTACACTGTCCCTCCACCCTTTCAAGCATGATGTCCTTCTCCAAGGACTGGTTTCTCCTGGCAACACGCCCAAAGTATGTAAGATGGAGCTTTAAAATCCTTGCCTACAAGAATCAGCTTCATTTCACCCTCTCCGGGACAGATCTGTTAACTTTCTTGGCAGTCCACGCTATGTTCAATACTCTTTACCAGCACCACAATTCAAAGGCATCAATGCTTCTTCTATCCTCCTAAGTCATTGTCCAGCTCTCTGAAGCACAGCAAGTTGCAAAGACCATGGCCTGGATCAGGTGCACCTTAGTCTCTGGGCTGAAATTCCTGCTCTTCAGCACTCTGGAGAGGTCCTTGACAGCAGATTTTCCTAATGCAGTTCCTCTTCTGATTCTGGATCCAAGCAAGCAGGAATTGTTAACAATCTCGGTCTCTTCTCCACCCATCATGGTGCTGCCAATTAGCCCAGTAGTGAGAATCTTCATTTTCTTGATGCTGGGCTTCAATCCATATTGCAGCCACGAGCACTCAATACTAAACACTCCTTAAAAGTGAAAGCTAAAGGGAGCTCTGGTGGCTAAGTGGCAAGAAGCTGCACCGCAATCCCAGAGGCATATAGTTCAAATCCACCAGGCGCTCTGCTGGATAAGGAGTGGCAATCACCTCCTGTACCAATTGGATAACATTTGATGGCACACACACCAAAAAAAATAATTTTTTTTTAAAAAGTAAAAGCTGAAAGGACATTAAAGAACTCTTTGCTTGAAACACCACCATTTCTGTTGGTGAGAATGTGGAGACATTTGAACCCTCATTCATTGCTGCAAGGTTTGCAAAATGATGCAGCCAAACAGTTTGGCAGTTGCTAGAAAAGTTAAACCTGGTATTATCATCTCTTACTCATTGTTGAGTGGAAACAAGCTCGTAGCTGACCCTCCATCAGGTTTTCTGAGGTTGTAAATTGCACGGAAGGAGATGGGCCCTTTTGGCCCTTAAGGATTAGGGAAGTGTAGATGTACAACTCCCTAAGGCCAAGCAACCCCACTCTTAGGGATATGCCCAGAAAGACAGAAAGCAAGCAGTCTGGTACACAAACACCAGTGTTCGGAGCAGCATTATTCTCAATAGCCCAAAGGTGGAGGTAATCGTCTTGTTGCTGTTGTTGTTATTGTGTGTCATTGAGTCAGAACCAACTCAGAGCTGACCCTCCGGCTGGTTTGCAGAGACAGTAAATCACATGGGAGGAGATCCCCATCCTTCTCCCACCAAGCCGCGGGGGGAGTGTCTTTGGGATGCAGTACAGCTTTCTGCCACTAGACCACCAGCTGGGATCTTAAGCATTGTCACAAAACAAAATAGATGAACTGTTGAAACTAAAAAACCAATTCGCTTTGTAAGCTTTCACTCAAAGTTTAAAAAACAAAAATGTAAAATGTTTAGGTTGATTCTCATCATGGTTTCAAGGATTGTGGAGCCCATAAGGTTGGAGCAGATAGGGCAAAGGTCAGATCTGTTGTTTATAGGGTCACGAGGGGTCATAGTAGACTCAAAGATATAATTACAATAGTGGCAAATGCTGGTAAAAATCTTTTCCTATGTTTGTTGTCTTCACAGATACGTAGGTTCATTTTCTTTGCCCATTTTGTCATTGGGTTATTTGTGTATTTGTTGTTGAGTTGTTCCGTTTTCTAGAAATTACAGAGGTTAAAGCTTTATTGAATAAATAATTCCCAGTGGGAAAAATATATATATAAAATGTTTAAAAGTTTCTTTACAAACCTGTCTTCTTATCTCTCCCCCTCAAAAGCATTTTGAAACTGTGTAAACTTGAGAGATTATCCCAGGAAAGAGTGAGGAGAAAGCTGGGAGGTGGAAAAGCCCACCTAACAGTGCATTTACACACGCCCACTTTGGAAACAGAACAAGGGCCAATTAAAGCACTGGTAGAGCGCTCTGGTGGCTCGGTGCTAGGGAGATGTGCTGCCAACATGAAGGCATGCAGTTCTAATCCACCAGCTGCCCCTCAGGGGAAAGATGGACACTCTCTATGGGATTTAAGCCTCTGAAAGAAAACCCATTGGAGGGTCATCTAGGAGTCAGTTCCACTTTGACGGCAGATGACAACACAATGCTGGATATCAACTACCAAACATTTTCCAAGACATTTTCAAGTGATGGGAAATCTATGAGTATCTGGTTTAGCTCTGGAGACAATATTCAGCCATGACTCAGAGACAGGGATTAGGTAGAGCCTAGAAGACAAAGGTAAAGTCCAGAGAGTTGGGGGGCAGGGGGAGGCAGTCAGAGTTTGCAGAAGAGTCTAGAGTACTGAAGGGCTGCTCCAGCAAAGAGCCCTGAAGGTCTGCAGAAGGCCCCCTGGAGTCTTGGGGAGTATGGACCAGACCACGCCAAGAAGTAACTACTCCCTGAAGGGATCAGCAGGAACAACAGGTCAAGGTCATGCATGAAGGACTGGACACAGACCTCTTCCCACAGCCACAGGGGACAACTTCAAAGAAGTTCTCAGAAGGGCTTTTCTGCCATCTTGGTGAAAATTGCCCCCAGATTATTCACATAATAGGTAAAAAATTGAGCATCAACCCAAAAGCTTGACTCCACCAGCTGCTACACTAGAAAAGATGGGCAATCTCCTAACATGTGATTTTCAGCCTCTGCAACCAGTTGACGACATGAAGTTGGACTAAGTTCCAATTTGAGAGTAATACCAGTGAGTGAGTGAAGGCCCACCTAATAAAGCTTCAAAGCCCCATGTGCTCCTACCTGAGTTAGCTCAGTGGTTCCCAATACCACAGTCACAAACACCTGGAGCAAGACTATGGATTAGCACCCCAGGCAAATGATGCTAGGTTAAAATCTCCCCAGGTGAGTAGTTCAGGCTTGAGAACCATGATCCAAACTAGATATAAATAAGATTTTGAACCTTGCTTCTCCCTACTAAAAAAGTCATTTTTATCCTATCTTTGTAGCATGTTACAAACACTTTCTGTAGACTTCAGGAAATTAACCTGGGTAGCACAATTTTTTTTTAAGATTGAAGAGTAATGATGTAAGTTTTAAAACTAAGGTACACCTGATCCATGCCATGGTCTTTTTAGTCACTGAGAGCTGAACTAAAGACAACAGGAGGATAATTGATGCCTTTGATCTGTGCTGTTGAAGAAGCATGCTGAAGATCGTGTGAAGCATGCTGGAGATCGCGTGGACTGCCAAAAGAACAAGCCAGTATGTCTTGGAGAAGGTGCAGCTAGAGTGTTCCTTAGAGGCAAGGATGATGAAGCTTCATCTCCCATACTCTGGGCATGTTGATAGGAGAGGTCTTTCCTCGGAGAGGGACATCATGCTTGGGACGGTGGAAGGCAGCAAAAGAGACGAAAACCATTAACCAGGTGGGCTGACACAGTGATCACAGCAATAGGCTTGAGTGTGTCAGACATGGTGAGGATGGATCAGGACAGGACAGGGTTCAGATCTGTTGTTCAGAGGGTCGCTATGAGTCGTACTTAACTGGAGGCACCTAGAAACAACAGACTACTTATTAAAAGCTTAGCAGTTCAAAAATCACCCAAAGGCTTTTGAGAAGTAGCCTTGAAAACTCAGCACGGTAGTTGTACCCTGTACGTATGCAGTCGACATGAATTGGAATCAACAGCAACGAGAAGATATATGGTAAACACAAGACGCCATTAACACAATCCAGCTGTTAGCTCGTTTAGTCCTTACAAGAATCCCAGCCAAGAGTAGTCTTGAAACAGGTGGAAACTACAGAGCAGAGTTCAGCTACCTGCCTAACGTCCCACAATCAACAAAATGTGCCCAATTAATGAACGAGCCCAACTTCCTAGCACTAAGCATTAGCTGTACAGGGAAGCAGTTGAGGTGTACACAGAGCGAGAGGCACTGGTCAGCCAGAGCCCCTCACCCCTAGCTCTCCAGATGACCACCTGCCTTTGCTGGGCTACACCCAGGCTTGCAGAAGGGGGAGGAGCCAGTTCTTCCCCAAGGATCTGTTGTTGTTGTTGTTCTGTGCCGTCGAGTCGTTTGCGACTCATAGCGACCCTATGTACAACAGCCCTAAACTCTGCTCGGTCCTGTGCCAATCGCACTGCCTCTGACACACCCATTCCGATTACCCCAGTCACTGAATCAATCCATCTCATACAGGGTCTTCCCCTCTTGTGCCGTCCCTCCACCCTCCCAAGCATGATGTCCCTCTCCAAGGACCGGTCCCTCCTTGGAACATGCCCAAAGTATGTCAGACGAAGCCTCAGAATCCTTGTCTCCAAGGAGTAGTTTGGTTTAACCCTCTCCAGGGTGAATCTGTTTGTTTTCTTGGCAGTCCATGGTACATTCAATACTCTTCTCCAGCACCACAGCTCAAAGGCATCAATTCTCCTTCTGTCCTCCCTAGTCATTGTCCAACTCTCTGATGCATAACAAGTGATTGCAAAGACCATGGCCTATATCAGGAGCACCTTAGTCTCCAGAGAGACACCGTTGCTCTTGAGTACTTTAGAGAGGTCCCTAACAGCAGACTTTCCCATCGCAATACGTTTTTTGATTTCCTGGCTGCTGGTGCCAAGAGTGTTGACTGTGGAGCCGAGCAAACTGAAGCTGTGAACAATCTCAATCTCTTTGCCATCCATCCTGATGCTACCAATTGGTCCAGTGGTGAGTATCTTTGTCTTCTTAACACTGAGCCTCAGTCCATACTGAAGGCTTCAGTCCTGACCCTCTGCAGCAAGTGCATGAGGTCCTCCTCAGTTTCAGCAAGCAGAGTTGTGTCATCTGCATAACGCATATTGTTAATAGATCTTCCACCAATCCTGACGCCACAATTTGTCTCACATACTTCGGGCATGTTGCAAGGAGGAACAGATCCTTGGAGAGGGACACCATGCTTGGGAGGGTGGAGGGTTGGCACAAGAGGGGAAGACCCTCTATGAGGTGGATTGATTCAGTGACTGGGGTAATCGGAATGGGTGTATCAGAGGCAGTGCGATTGGCACAGGATAGAGCAGGGTTTAGGGCTGTTGTACATAGGGTCGCTATGAGTCGCAAATGACTCGACGGCACATAACAACAACAACAGATTTTTGGGGAAGAACTGGCTTGTTCCTCCCCAAGGATCTGGCTGTATCAAATACTGCAGTGTATTAAAGGAAGCTCTTCACCTGTCCATCTCCCTCCAACAGGACCCACAAAAGGAGCGGGGCTCGTGGCAGCCTGGCCGTCCTGCTGCGCTCCTCTCCAGGCTGCAGGCAGCGAGAACAAACGCACCTGGGCAGGGCCATTTTTGCAACCTCCTGGCAGCTCGGAACCTCTGAACCGCAGAAAGGTGGGGAACCTCAATGCGCACGAAAACTCCACCCCGGGTGCATTAGCTGCCACTGGACGTGCCTGCGCCGGGCCGGCGTCTCCTGCACCATCGTGGCCTTTGGAAGGCTGCTCCGTGGTCCACACCTCCCTCCCCTGGAGCAGCCCTGCTGGGCCTTTCGGAAAAGCCGGCGCCCCGCAGGGGTCCCAGCAGAGGGCCTGCCCTGGGCGCCCCCTTACCCGCAGGAGCACAGGTCGCAGATGCACTTCCTCTTCAAGGGACCCATGCTGAGCCCCCGGGTCCGCGCAGGGCATCCCCCAGCGCGCCACGTCCAGTGTCCTCGGCTTCACCCAGAAGAAGTGGCAGCGTCCCTTCTGCGAAGACGAGGCCGTCGGGTCCCGCGTCGGGCGTCCCTGCTAGCGCCCCGGCCTCCGCACAGCGACCACCCGGCAGCAGCCTGGCCCGTGCGCCCCTCTATGACCGGAGCAGTGAGGCCACACGCGGCCGCTGTGACGTCGGGCAGCCCCTGGGCCTCGCCTCGTGGAATCTACGCAAGGGTTCGCCCCTCGCACCAGGAGACCCCGGAAGGAAGGTGGGGGCATTATGACATCTGAAGGTGCCTTTGGGGGGGAGTCTGCAAACGCCATTACCACGTGTGCAGAAAGGGCCCCCGGATGCCACGTCCTGGGAGCATTTTCTAGTCTTAGGATCCCAGGTAGCCCATCTTAAGGAAACGCATCCCCTGCCTTCCAGAAGGCTGGGTTTGAAGATTAATCCTTTGAAGAGTCTCTAATCATTGACTTCACCTGTACAGAATTGCTCTCGCCAATAGGAACGTGCGCACTAGGGAACAAAGGCGCTTAGGACTCGGTTAAGACAGTAACTATTACTACACAGCACTAACATGCCTGCTAAACCTCAGCTCCCACACCACGAGGCCAGGCCAACTAGACAGTGCCCGCTGCCACTGCTGGCCTCTGAAAGGGGTCCTACTAGAGGGTCCTGGATCGAGCGCAGTGTAAATTAGAACAAAATCGTAAAAATGGCCAGGTTTACAGATAAGAGTTTGATGGAACAGCCAAAACCATGACCCTTACTCAACCTTCCCGCTTGGAACTGAACTGACCCCTGTGAAGCGACTTCGAGCCAAACTACAGACAAATTCATACGATGAACCATCACTCAGGGCACATACCAGTCCTTAGAAACATCAACCACAAAGATCAAAACGGAAGCGTTCATCCAGGTTTAAAGAAGGTGGGAGGTGGAGGTTCTCAAATCAGTATCATCCAGCTGCAGCTGACCCTTCGGTGAGTTTTTGGAGGCTGTAAACCACATGGGAAAAAATTACCTATAGAAGAATGGAAATTAGATCCACAGGGGGGTGGGGGAAAGCGCTGATACAACGTCAGGGTTGCGATCAATGTTATAAAAGCAGTATGTGAGGGGAGCTCTGGTGGCCTAGTGGCAAGAAGCTGCAACTACAATCCCAGAGGTGCACGGTTCGAATCCACCAGATGCTCTGCCGGGGAAGGACGGGCAATCTCCCCCTGTACCAGTCAGATCTGGTTTGACGATACACACACACAAAAAATAATAAAATTTTAAAAAGCAGTATGTGTATGAATGGAATGCCCATCTGCAACTTTTCACTCAAATCTCAATAAAAAGTTGAAAAAAGAAGCAAAATGGGAAAGGAAGGTCTACTGACACTGTGGTTAATGGATTCATCTGCTAACTATAAGGTCAGTAGTTCAAAGCCACCAGCCACTCTTGGGGGAGACTGAGAAGGGAGTCTGTATAGGGCTTCTGTCAAGAGTTACAGCCTTAAAAAAAAAAAAGTTACAGCCTTGGGAGCCTGTGGCCACGTGTATTCAGTCTGCAGGGTCACTATCAGTGAGAATCCACTAGGTGGCGGTGTGTGGCCATGAGTTGGAATAGACTTCAGGACTGTGAATAAGGACATGCAGATAAAGACTGAAGGATTAATGCCTTCTTAGTGCTGGTGTCCATGTCAGTCCATCTCATCTCCCCATTGCCTAGTATTTATATTTATATTTATGCGTTCCATTTCTTCCTTAACAATATCTAATTTTCCTACATTCATGATTCTTAAATTCCATGTCCTAATCATTAGTGTCTGCTTACAACTATTCCTCTTCCTTTGTATTTCCATACATGAAAGCTCAGCCTCAGTTGCCCTTTCTGTTATCTACATGTGTTCTGTTGTACATAGGGTTTTCGGAGGCCTGCTATTTCAGAAGTGGATGGCCAATCCTTCTTCCTAGTCTGTCTTAATCTGAATGTTCAGATTTAGAGAAGTATCAGACAGACCAGCAATTTACAGAAAAGTGAAAGATATATCCCTTATTGTGGATTTAACCATTAGTATCAGTGTTGTCCCTCTCCTTGGCACACGTGTCTTCACCCACTTATTTCCCTGCTCCACCATGCACCAGGCAGGATGCCCATCCACTTCTACCCACTCCCTTCAACATCCATCTCCCATTGTTTCCCCCCTTTGATCTGACAGCTTATATCTGAAGCTTTCTTGGATTCCGTGATTCCAAATACGTCAACTTCAGACAGTTTCTTATGATGTGACCAGTCATCAGAACAGAGCAAGGAAACACTGCATGGTCAGGGATGTGTCCTATCTCCATACCTTTTCAACCTGTATGCAGGACAGATTATCCAGGAGGCTGGGCTCTATGAGGAGAAATGTGGGGTCAAGATTGGTGGAAGATCTATCAACAATCTGCGATATGCAGATGATACAACCCTGCTTGCTGAAACTAAGGAGGACCTGAAGCGCTTGCTGCAGAGGGTCAAGGACTGCAGCCTTCAATATGGATTGAGGCTCAATGTCAAGAAGACAAAGATTCTCACCACTGGGCCAATTGGCAGCATCAGGATGGATGGTGAAGAGATTGAGATTGTTCACAGCTTCAGTTTGCTTGGCTCCACAGTCAACACTTTCAGCACCAGTAGCCAGGAAATTAGAAGACGTATTGCCATGGGAAAGTCTGCTGTTAGGGACCTCTCCAAAGTACTGAAGAGCGGTGGTGTCTCTTTGGAGACTAAGGTGCGTCTGATACAGGCCATGGTCTTTGCTATCACTTGTTATGCATCAGAGAGTTGGACAATGACTAAGGAGGATAGAAGGAGAATTGATGCCTTTGAGCTGTGGTGCTGGAGAAGAGTATTGAGAGTACCATGGACTCCATGGAAAACAAACAGATTCATCCTGGAAAGGGTCAAACCGGGCTGCTCCTTGGAGGCAAGGATTCTAAGACTCTGTCTAACATACTTTGGACATGTTGTAAGAAGGGACAGGTCCTTGGAGAGGGACATCATGCTTGGTAGGGTGGAGCGACAGCGCAAGGGGAAGGCCCCCTATGAAGTGGATTGATTCAGTGACTGGGGTAATTGGGATGGGTGTATCGGAGACAGTGTGATTGGCACAGGACAGAGCAGAGTTTAGGGATGTTGTACACAGGGTCGCTATGAGTTGCAAGCGACTCGATGGCACATAACAACAACAACAGTGCTGGTGTAAGATGGATCTTGGCAGAAAGGAGAGAATACCAGAAGAATGTCTATCTGTGCTTCATTGACTATGCAAAGGCTTTTGACTGTGTGGATCATACCAAGCTATGGCTTACTCTGAGAAGAATGGGAATCCCAGAACACTTGATCATGCTAATGTGAAACCTATACTTGGACCAAGAGGCAGTCATCAGAACAGAGGAGGGAGACACTGGATGGTTCAAAATCAAGAAAGGGCTCCACCAGGG
>NW_006399764.1:13227444-13229017 GCF_000299155.1 Elephantulus edwardii | reverse complement strand
GGCGTTTAGGGCTCTTGTACACAGCGTAGCTATGAGTCGCAAACGACTCGATGGCACATAACAACAACAACAACAACAGTGCTGGTATTGACAAGTATTGAATATACCAAGGGCTGTCAAAAAGAACACACAAATCTGGCTCAGAGGGACTGCAACCAGGATGTTCTTGTTCTGTTGAGGTAAGAATGGTGAAACTTCATCTCTCACGCTTGGGCATATCATTAAGAGGCACCAGTCTTCGGAAAAAGGCATCAGTCTGGGAAAAGCAGAGAGGATCAGGGAAAGAGAAGCATATTCCAACGAGATAGACTGACACAGCGACTGCAAGAATGGTCCTGAGCATGGAGATGGAGATGAGACAGGACAGGGCAGGGTTGAGATCCGTTGGGCTCTCAGCATGGGTAGCTGTGTGAGCACAACCAGATTAAAGAGATGCTTAAGCCTCCTGCAACTCCATGACTGGCTGTTTATTTTTCAATTGGCCACTGAACCTGAGCTTCAGAGCTGCTGTACACAGGGTCCCTGAGTCTTAGAAGACTCGATGGCATATAACAACACCTGTATTTATGTAAGATGTTTTGTTGTTATGTACCATCAAGTCAGAACCTAACCACAGCTGTCTCTCCAGGGAGTTTTCAGAGGCAATAAAAGGTACAGGAGGAAACTGCCCATCTTCCTCCTCACAAGGAACAGCTGGTGGGTTCGAATCCCGTGCTTCGGAGTTGACAGCACAACTCTTTACCACTTGGCCTCTAAAAACAGCTGTATGGAAGATGTGCACCGTTTGTTAGGAACCTTCTATACTCTGATTTGAAGACCAAGGGCAGAGCTGTATATGCAGTTAGCTGGATGAACTCAAGTTCCATTTCACTGCTTTCCAGCTGTGTGAACCGGGCAAGTTAATCTCGCTAAACTTTCATTTTCCCACTTGAAATAGTTTTATTTTCACATTACAGTTTCCTCATCCTTTAGAATTCTCATTCTAAATTCTTAACTCTGAGGATGGCATGGGCCAGGACTCAGATCTAGCGTTCATAGAGTCGCTATGAGCCCTACTACTCTCCTGGATAGCACCTAACAACAATAATCAAAAGTTTGACGGTTCAAATCCACCAGCCCTGCTCTGCAGGAGCAAGATACGCAGTTTGCATCCACGAAGTAGATTTAGAAATCCCATGGAGCAATCCTGATCTGTTTTATAGACTCATTAAGAGTCAAAGTCAACTCAATGGCAGTGGTTTTTTTGAAAGGGGGGGTTATATCCACAGAGGTAGGGAATCTGGAGGAGTTGAGGAAGTAGAACTTTTCTGGACGTCCCAAGTACGATGCCACAGATGGAAACCAAACCTAGTTCTCAGAAAGCAGGGAAAGGGAGAAAAATATACAAGGAACAAATAAAAATCTAACTTTTCCGTAAACTTGCCAAAAAACCCTTTTTGTGGCCTAGTGGCAAGGAGCTGCACTGCAATCCCAGAGGTACGAGGTTCAAATCCACCAGCTGCTCTGCTAGAGGAGGGCCAATCTCCTCCTGTACCAGTCAGATCCGATTTGACGGTACACACACACACACACA
>NW_006399764.1:13208263-13226718 GCF_000299155.1 Elephantulus edwardii | reverse complement strand
TGTGGGACTGCGGCGGCCAGGACACCTTCATGGAGAACGACTTCACGAGCCAGCGAGACAACATCTTCCGGAACGTGGAGGTGCTCATTTACGTTTTCGACGTGGAGAGCCGCGAGCTGGAGAAGGACATGCACTATTACCAGTCGTGCTTGGAGGCCATCCTGCAGAACTCGCCCGACGCCAAAATCTTCTGCCTGGTGCACAAGATGGACCTGGTGCAGGAGGACCAGCGCGACCTGATCTTCAAGGAGCGGGAGGAGGACCTGCGGCGCCCGCTCGAGTGCGCCTGCTTCCGCACCTCCATCTGGGACGAGACGCTCTACAAAGCCTGGTCCAGCATCGTCTACCAGCTCATCCCCAACGTGCAGCAGCTGGAGATGAACCTGAGGAATTTCGCCCAGATCATCGAGGCCGACGAAGTGCTGCTGTTCGAGCGCGCCACCTTCCTGGTCATTTCCCACTACCAGTGCAAGGAGCAGCGCGACGTCCACCGCTTCGAGAAGATCAGCAACATCATCAAGCAGTTCAAGCTGAGCTGCAGCAAGTTGGCCGCCTCCTTCCAGAGCATGGAAGTCAGGAATTCCAACTTCGCCGCCTTCATCGACATCTTCACCTCCAACACCTATGTGATGGTGGTCATGTCCGACCCGTCCATCCCGTCCGCCGCCACCCTCATCAACATTCGCAATGCCAGGAAACACTTTGAGAAGCTCGAGAGGGTGGACGGCCCCAAGCACAGCCTCCTCATGCGCTGAGTGTCGCCAGATGCTGGGGCTGAAAAAGTTCAGTTGCCTTTTTTTTTTTTTTTTTTGCACTTTTTAAAGTATTCATAATGCTGTGTACTTGCTTAAAAGTGGGCTTTGAAATGTGTTTATTCCTCCTCACCTTCTTTTCTTTAAAACACTGGACGCTCTCTGGTCAGCCTTCCTGAAAAGTTGGGTGTGCTGTTAACACTAGCTGGTCTATGCGTGTGTTCCGATTACTTGGTTATGCTAGATGTGCGCAGCGAAGCCCCGAGCGACCTCACTGTTGTATCCCTTATTAGATTGCAAAGACGGAATATTATTTTGTCAGCAAGGAATTAAAATGCATTTATAAACGCTTCTTAGCTTCAATCACGAATGTTTGCTGTTAGCAACTTAAAGGACAGCATGTTAACTGATGTAATTTGAAGGTGGTTTCATTGTCGAGTACCTGCCTGCACCTACTGCTTTGCAGGCAAATTTGCTTGTCCTCTGCACCCCATCTCCTTAGGGACGGGCCTGGCACCTGCAGCAGAATGGCTCCTTCTGGTCCTGTCACTATGTGAATCTGGGCAAGACAACTCATCTGTCCTTGTTTTCCACCTCTGCCAAATGTGGGTTAAAATGCCATTACTAAATGTGATTGTTAAAAGGATTAAGGTCCGGAAAGCATCTAGAATCGTGCCTGGCATGTAGGGATAGTGTGTTAGCTGCCATTACCACCTGTTGAGACATGTCTCCTCTACCTTAATGGTTGGGCTGTCATGTGTCATCAAGTCAACTGCGACCCACAGCAACCCTATGAACATTAGCTCTGAACCCTGCTCTATCCTGAGCCAATCTCACCAAAAACCTGTCAGCAGTTAAGACCCACCAGGAACTCTTCTGGGGGAAGATCTGCTTCTGTAAAATGTCACAAGCATGGGAAACTAGGTTTCTGTCCTCTAGGTTTGAAAAGAGCTGGATTTAGCTCTATGGCAACAGGTGGTTAAATTCCATTTGAAAGGGACCTCTGATCTGGCCTCTCACTTGACACAAGAGGCAAGAGGGAGGTAGTAACTGCAAGTGATAACATTCAGAATTTCCAGGGCTTTGGAGAATTATTAAATCCATTCTAGTTATGGAGACAAGTACCTTAACCATTAAGACCAACAAGCTATTCAGATGTAAATCATAATAAAGCACATCTAATTGGGACATTGATGTAGTATAATCAATCACTAGATCTCTCTAATTTCTTAAGTTATATATCTTTATAGATTATTTCATGATTTATCTGACATAGTCCTTTTTCTAGGAAATTCCAAAGCGAGACAGATGGTATAATATTGAATATTTATTTAAGACAAAAGTAGAGTATACAGAACATACTAACATAATAGTCCCACAAAAAAACACATATTTTGAATGAGAAGGACTTCAGTTTTCCCACCTTGCTTAAGGAGAAAGGTATGCAAGTATTTATCTACAACTGACCGAAATACTAATAACCTTATTTACATTGAGGGAAATGTCCTAATTTTTTAAATAAATGTTTTAAATAAACTCAGAAAAGAAAATGTTAGGGTTTTTTTTAAATTATAAATCTCAAAAATTCTTCTTTAACTTTTAAGTAATTTGACTTTGTATATAATGGTGAAGAAACACATGGTCAGGAAATGCTTCAATATACTTAGTATTTTTGTTTTCACTGAAGTTCTTCCAAATATTTTTAACTTCAGATATTCTGTATTCCACTTAGCATTTTTTCAAGTTTTGTCCTTTTTAAACATTTAAAATTAAGACATTTTGGCAATATTTAAGGCTTCAATGTAGAAATTAGTTTCCATGTACCTTTGTATCTTAAAATTATTGAGTAAAAAGGTGCTGTGAAGAAAAATACATATCTAGGAATATATTAGCTATATTAAATTTTATCAAGTATAAGTCAATGCCAACTTTCAAATAGTTGTCAAAAATAGCCTATGGTCCTAGGGGGTCTATATGGATACAAATATACATATATGTACATTTCTACTAGGTATGAACAGAATTGTCTAGAGAAATCACAGCCATGAAAAAAATGTAATAAATAAAGCGAGCAAAACACATTCACATAAACCAGACTTCTGAAAAGGAGCAGGCACATGCATGTGGAAAGGACAGATTTAAGACTTCAACACAAAGTGAGATTTCTCCTGAGCCCCAAGAGCTGTAACTGAAAAGTTAGGAGGGGAAGGAAAGGAACTGCAGCCTCCTAGAATCGGAAGTTAGGACGTGTTGTACAGGTCCAGGCTCACAGGAACATGGCAGTGAAAATCCTATCACGGGTAAGGCAAACGGAGAAAACCTATGTATGAAACCTTAGAAGCCTTTCAGTCTGAGCTGTATTCTGAAAAGGAAATGGAATAGTGGATATTTAACCAAAGAAGTGACTGAAAGCAGTTCACTGCCAAAAGGAGGTACTGGACAGGGGACAGGCTAAGGGCTACAATCTTAGAACACAACTAGAAAAACAGATGTCTGTTAACTATGCCCATCAATTTTATAAGACAATGAAGGCTAGTGTAAAATATGTTGCATACAAATTTTGTATGCAAACCAATATAATTTTAAAAAAATAATACAGGTATGTATCACTTAACATCCATGATAATAGTGAAATAGGATGGTACATGATTTAGATGTTATTCAAACATTAGATATTAAATATAAGCAGTTCCTGTGCAAGCCATCATTAAATCCCATAAAACCCCTTAACAAGGGAGCTCTGGTAACCTAATGGCAAGAAGCTGCACTGCACTCCCAGAGATGCATGGTTCGAATCCATCAGATGCTCTGCTGGACGAGGGGCAATCTCCTCCTATACCAGTCAGATCCGATTTGACGGTACACACACACACAAAATAAAATCAAAAAAGAAAAAGCCATAATGACCTTCCTGGACCTGCCTGGCTAAGTGGTGTATGGCTTCAATAAAAACAAAATAAAACCCCTTAACAGTAAAACCTTATAGGAGTTAGTCAGCCAAAGCCTGAAAGCTATAACCACTGGATAGAAGAACCCTTGTCCGACCAGGAGAGCTGTGCCCCTGGAGGATACTGCCGCCCCATCACTGTGGTCACTGCCTGGGGTGGCGGCTGGTGATGGGCAATGAAGCCAGGAGGAGGGTAATGAGGAGAAGCTGTGGGGACTGAGACACAACATGAAGCACTGCTGGTTATTCACTCTGGGGGACTTGGGTCTCTTAAAAAAAATAAGGGAGCTCTGGTGGCCTAGTGGCAAGAAGCTGCACTACAATCCCAGAGGCACAAGGTTTGAATCCACCAGATGCTCTGCTGGAGAAGGAGGGCAGTCTCCTCCTATACTAGAAGAGTCCAATTTGATGGTGCACACACAAAAATAATTTAAAAAAAAAAAACCAAACAACTTTATAAAAGCATGGATATATATGCAGTCAGATGTTACCCAAATGGGCATTAAGCAATACATACCTTGTACTATAATATACAGAATCATCTAAAAAACTATGAGTAACCACAGTTACAGCTCACTCAATAATATTCTTTTTATCAAATAATGTCAAGAACCAGTCATTGTTTTTAAAGGTTCCACAAGGTTAAGTGTGACTCTATAACCTTGGCAGTAGTTACAGGCTTTTACTGAGACTGAAAATTGGCAGAGAAGCCTTTTGAAAATGTAGATTCCAAATTCCCACTTTAGAACAAGAGACTCCAGTTTGGCACTTTGTAAATGCTGGTATGATAAACCAACGTCCACCCTACCATGCTCATTTTTAATTTCAGGTACTAAGTCTTCTTAAACCAGGTCAGAGTCCTGGTTGTTTTATTTCTATCTTGTCTCACAAAGACTGGACTTCAAAACAAGACAGAATAAAGTAACCCATGATGGGTGAAGAGAGAGAAACTATTAGGCCCATCTATTTTCTATTGGGCTACGGGACAAGGCTTTGACGGTTAGGGTTCAATAGAGGTGCCATCACCTTTCCAATGCTTGTTTCAATCCTCCTGCAATGGCCAAAAGCTCATTTGGGTGCCAGACACAAGCCTGATCCTGTGCCAAAGCTGTTAGGCAGGAGACAGCACCTCACCTGTTCCTGACTCAGAACCCAGAAGCCAACAGAAGGTCCTCCTCCTAAAGCCTCATCCTACGCCTGACCTTCCAGCAGCATATTAAAAAAGTAATTTTAAAACACTCAAAACCCACTGTCACTGAGTACACCCTGGCTTCACAGGTCAGGTGGATGACAACTTAAGACCTGAGCTTCAGTTTTCAAGGGATGTGGGGGCTATTCTACAGGCAACAGGGGTTTTGAGTAGGAGAGTAGTGTGATCCAATGATCAATTTCATTCTCTTAGCAAAAGTAACACCTTCCCTTCTAAACTAAAAAAGGTAAAAAACCCAACAACAAACTACAAAATCATTAACTTTTTTTTAAAAAAATATATATAACATGAAACCCACAGTCTAAATTAGACCAATACAAATCTATCACATAAGCCACAGAATGGATTTATAGTTTGACGGTGTTCCTTAAAAGTGTCCCCATTCTTGGGGCTGTCTCAAGAGTCTCTCATTACCCCTCCAGGATGGTGGTTGAGTCCACACACAAGCAGAGGGGACCAGGGACCTAGGAGGTTCCTAGAGTTGTTTCAGGGGCCACTGTCTTTTTGGCTGTCCCCCTCTTTGTGAAGGCAATGGCTTCCAAAAATCCTGCATGCGGTCATCCTTGGGCCACCTGGCTCAGGCAAGGGCAGTGTGTGCCAAAGGAATGCCCAGAACTTTGGTCCTTGGCATCTCTCCAGTGGCCACTTATCACAGGAAACATCAATGCAAACATAATGCAGAACACAGGGAAAGGTCTCTAGGCTCCAGATCATGTGGTAACATGCCTGATGATCATGTGATCACACGCCTGATGATGTCAGAGCCGGAGAACAGGCGTGGCCAGCACAGGCTACTAGATGGTTTTCCTAAGACTTCAGCACAAGCAGAAGCCCAGGACAGTATCTGTGTGGGATCTAGTGATCACTTTAAATATTCCATGTGAAACACTGACAGATTTTCTCAGCAGACGCTGGATTCACGCTCCTAGTAGAAGAGTATACAATCTGGACTTCAATTCACCTTATGTTCACGGGATTGATGACATCACTGGCGAACGATTAGTCCGGGAGGAAGATGATAAAGCAGCTGCTGCCAGGCTAAAGTAATACAGGGAACTGACAATGCCAGGCACTGATTTATACAAGCACTGAGGCGTGCTCAGTCAATTTTATGGTCCGAGACTTTGAGACTAACCAAGTCTGGCCCATGTTTACATACTTTTCTCAAACAAGATCACACCTATTGAATCCAAAAAGCATACTGAGGCTGCCAACAAAGAACCAGGACAATATTATCCTTCATTCAAGTGTATGTGAAGTGGAGACATGTCCAAAGAAGAAGATAGCTGATACAGCTTGCAGCATCTTTTCTAGTTTAAATAAACTGACGTGAAATCTAATGAGTTTATAGAGACGCTCTGCTTTTCAAAAGGCAGGGCATCTTTACATGTTTAAGATGTCTCTGCAAACCTCAAGCTCTTCCTGTGACGGCAAGCACAGGTCAATTTCAAACGGTGTCTGGTCTAAGCTCCTGTGATTTTGACAGCCATGTTACTGCTCTAGAAGCCTTTTCACATGTGACGGTCCTGGTCTTTGCCTCTCTCCATCCCCTCAAAGGCTAATAATGAACTACAGCACCAGCAGATCCTGAGAACACCAAGGGCTGTAGCTTCAAGTTCTCTAGGTGCCCTCCCGGAAAAAACTGATCAAAACTGAATATCCTTAAGTGGTTATTTATCTGGTCTTGAGTGACTGCTCACACTTTTATTTATTTATTTTTTTTAATTCCTGGTAGGAATGGCAATCATTCCACATCCACGCTTCTTTTTAGCATCTGGTTTTTACAACTGTTTAACTGAATTCTATTATTTAGACATCTGTTTTCTTCTTTCTTCAGCTATTAAATAATATTGATGGTTGTAGCTTTTGTCCCTCTCAGATTCCTTTTTCTAAGGGGTGAGAACTAGGAGAATATGTAGATTGCTTCATGTACCAAGTTATGCAGGATGTTTTAACTGCTGGTCTCACTCACATAGGCTGACACTGCTCTTTTCTTTTGTGAAAAAATAAAACCCTTTAAGGTTTCCTGAGAAACTTCAAAATAAAGAAAAAACATGGGAAACATCACCCATACAAATATTGAAAGATCGTGTCTCATGTACAGAAGTAATAAGATCCTATGAAATTAATGAACTGAAAGAATATTTTAGCTTTTTTAATCAAGACAACAAAAACATATTTTGAAATGCTGCTAAATCTGATGCTTACAGTGTTTTGCTCCAGTAAATGGTAAAGGAATGGAGCATGTGGGGCTGAGGAAAATGCTGTGCCTAGACTTGGTATGACAGCTCTATAATTATGCATAAATAAAATTTTTATTTTTATCTATCCAATGAATTTTACGGGGTGACCATAAAGTCTAGAAATAAAGATAATAGTAACTTGTCAAACATAGTGTATAAAGAAACAATTAAGGAAAAAGTGTCACCATTTTCCATCTTTTTCTTTTGCTAAACTTACTCTGGGTCAATCTCTACTTACTACCCCATGCACTCTATCTGTCAACATCACTTCTCAGGACCAATCCTTAAGCCTACTAAATTCCCAATCTTAAACTTTTACAATCTTGGCTATACTCACAAGGCACTATACTTTTCTCACATTTTTCTTTTGCTGTTGTTGTTAGTACCAGAATGTTTCACAAAGAAAACAAAAGTTATCTATTTCTCTAAAAGGAAAGACCAGTACATTCAACAGCCACTGTATTAACTACTTAGGAAAGAATATGCCTAAGGCATTTAAGAACTTTTAGGTTTTTAAAACGAAAGTTTTACATTTCCAGTGTGGATTAAAATTACAATTCTGTTTTCTTTTCTTGACATGACTTCGGTTTAAGTGCATCACAGTTAAATTAACTGTTCTCGGCTTTAACTTTTCAAGTTGAATGGAGATTCTTCTGCATCAAGACTCCTACTCCGGGTTTCTTCTTCTGCAAAATTGATTTTCAGAAAGAGCCATATGTAAACATTACAAAGTAAAGCAATTATAACAGATACTAAGTAGTAGTGAATTTCTACTCAGAGAGGAAAAAAAGAGATTTCTGGTGGCATAGTCCATCGGGAGCTGTTCTGCCCTGACACTTGGAGCTGAGGCCCTCACTGGTAGTTCGAATCCACCAGTGGCTCCAAGGAGTGGCTGCATGGGAGAAAGATGGGCTATCTTCTCCCTTACAACTTAGAGCCTTGGAAATCTAATAACGAGTCAGCTCTAACTTGACAGCAGTGAGTGAGTGAGCCAAAAAAGATGCGAATTTCCTTCGCACTTATTAAAATATTCATTACAAATAACCATTATTCTCACTGAAGTGCTTTTTCTCCAGAGATCAATACACACCTCTTCAGAACACTTTTCAATAAACCAGTGTTTATCATGGGCCAATAAGAGTAAATACAATGAATCTATATCACCACATACATGTATCTTAAATTTGCATAAGAATTTTTATAAATTCTTAATTAAACATTCCAAACATACACAAAAGTGAAGAACACAGTATGATTATCTCAATGGACCATTCCTTCCACTTCAATAATTATGGCTACAGACCAATTTGGTTTTATTTCTACTCTCCATCAATTATTTTCAAGCAAATCACTCATTATAAGCAAATATATACATCATTACAAGGATGATACCTAAAATACTGCTTCTCAACCTTTTTCAAACCATATTCTACCAGCCAAGGAGATTCTGGCAAAGTGTTTTCTGCTTTGTTTTCCATCTCTCTCTCCCTAACCCAACTGTAAACTACACACACACCTCTGAGGAATAAAAACCAAACCCGCAGCCAGCTAGTCATGTCGGACTCACAGAAACTAATCCAGTGACAGGGTCCTACCTGGAAGAGTAAGGAGCATGCTGTTTCATATCTACTAACTCACCACAGTCCTCACTGTGGACAAAGTTGGGAGAGAATCAACAGGGTATGGGAAAAGGGCCAGGATGATGAAATCTTACCTTTCAAATTAGGTAAACATTCTCTAAGATCATGTGGCACTGTAGTTCTCAATCTGTGCTCCTCTGGAGAAAACTTAATTAGTGGTGAAAGAGACCGTTTCTGTCCACCGTGAGATTTTTGCAAAGATGGCGTGGTCCAGTCACTGTGCAAGTCATGAATGTCCAAATCATTAAATATCTCATGTGTTTGCAGTTTATTCGGAGTAAAACTCAATTCTCCTATGTGTCTTTCAAATGTCTCAGGACAAGAAATGCAAGATTCTGCCTTTTTCTTGGAAAGAGACATTTTAAGAGCCTCATATCTTCTACAAATAGCCTGGAAACGGAAGTCTGGTTTTGGAGTAGTCTGTATTCCTCCCACAGTACCATCTGGAAAAATGTCACTGTGCATCACAGGACTATTTGGATCCAGTTCAAAACTGACCTCTGTATTATTAGAGCTATTAAGACTTGGGCGACCAACTTCTTCTGGAAGAGTTTCATGCAATATGCCAAAATCAGTGTCCTCAAAACTCACAGAACTAATTCCACTTGATACAGGAAAACAGTTCCATAATGGAGTTTTTGGCATGGAAGGTCCTTTACTGGAGGCTTGCGAACGGTCTGCTTTCTCAACATTCTCCTCTTTACTGCCATCCACCACATCTATCCGATCGTGCACAGCAGGAGAGAAGGTCTCTATTCCACTAGTTTTGGAAAGCTCACTGTGTTTTAAAAGTCCACAGTCCAAATCTTGCCTGCACTGTACTCTCGTATTTAACACATTGGACTGATTCTGTGTTGGTGTGTCACCTATGTGACTGGTCATCATGTGCTTTGGAGAGACGCACTTGAGGCCATCTGAAACTTCTTCTTCAGGCAAATGAGACTCGCTAAAATCTGACACAGTGGTTTCTGAGAGAAAACTGGCCATGACAAATTCTGTTTCATCATTTAAGGATTCTGGCAACACTCTTCTGTTTTCAGAATGCGTTTGGATTAGGTCTGTACTTCCGTCATCTTCTGTTTCAATAGCTTTTTTCCATGAGCTTCTAATTTCACTTACTAAATAAATAAAGGAAGGAAAAAGGCACACAAATGACCAATACTCATAAACATAAAGCAAGCAATTAAACATTTCCCTTCTAATTCTGAAGATAAAGTCACTAACTCAGTACAGGCCCAGTAAATGTGTTGAATAAGAATACAATATTCCACAACTTAACAAACTCAACACTATAAAAAGCTTCTAATTTATCACACACAGAAGGAACACATATAAGGAAAGTTGTTCCTGAAACGTGCACATACTTTCACACGGAACATACAAATCACATTTATTAAAAAGACACTTTCTTGTCCATTTAGATAAGGGTTTGGCAAACTTTTGCTGTAAAGAGCCCAAGTATATTATTGTGTAGACTATTCACTGTGTCACAACTACTCAACTTTGCCACTATAGAAAGAAAGTTATAACTTAAAGCAAAATGTAACAAAGGGGCAAGGTTAGAGTCCAATAAAATTTTATTTACAAAACATGTGAGGTTAGTTGATTTGGTCCATGGGCAATAGGCTGAATCAATTTAACTCTGCAAGTCATTTCTAGTGGTAAAATGGAAATCACATTGCATCAAACTACCAGGATCTGCCTAACCGAGGAAACTATGTCTTATAACAGGACAAAAATATCTGCTCCCTGGCTAGTTTAATAGGGATGGAAAAGATCTACAAACACTTGCTTTTTTAAGCTAAAGATGTTGATTTCTAACTGAAAGACAGCATATTATATAGAAATAAGACTTTTTTTTAGGTGATCAAATAAAATTTTTTCCAGAAATAAAATCCAAACAAAGGAATAAACCCAAAATTCTAGTAGTATTAGCGCTTCTTTAACATCTTGGTCGATTAAGTATATCAAAGTAATACAATAATTCTTTTAGGGTCCATGCTATGAGGCTTGTTTTCAAAATGAGCATGTCCACACTCAATAGATCAATGAAATTCCTTTCTGTCAGAACAAATGAAGAGTCAGTGAGAACTGGACTGTGAAACTTCATCAGAAGATTCATCAGACCTCAGTACTACAGTGTTAATCTCAAAGACAGAAAACAAGGGAGAGAAAGCATAACTAACTTACTCAAGTTTTCTGGAGTTCGGGGAAGTTGGTTCCTTGCTAAAAATGGATTAGAAACCAAGGAGTCAATTAACACTTCTAATTGTACTTCTTTTCCTTCGGGGAGCTTTGGTGACTCAGATAAAACTGCCCTGGCAACCTAAAACAGAAAAGAGAAAAAAACAAGCCAACATTATCAAGCTCTGCAATGCTGTGGAAAGGTCTTTATCAAAATATCTATATGCTTTCATTATAAATATATCACACATGCATTATTTTCATGCTTTTGTTGTTATTCATCGCTGTAGAGTCAGAAGCCACTCATAGCTCTCTAGCAGGTTTTCAGAGGCCGTAAACTGCACGGAATGAAACTGCCCATCTTCCTTTTCTGAGCAGCGGGTGGATTTGAACTGTTTGCCTTTGGGTTAGCAGCACAAATTCTTACCCACTAGGTTACTAAAGTGGAAAGTGGGTTCTAAATCAAGATCTGAATGTTAACTAGAAAAGGCTATATTAAATCTAGATTTACTTCTAAGGAAAAATAGTTTTTGTTTTAACCTTGATTTGTTTAATCATCTGTGACCACAGTTCTCTTAAATTATCCCTGTTAACAAAAAATTATCTGTACTTCACTTATAATCCTAACATCATTGAGGAAAAAAACAGGTGTTTATTACAATCTTTGTCCTAACCTCTTCCACCAGATGATCTTGCTCCTTTTGAAATGGGTCACATTTTCTGGCTGGCAGAGACCGCTCAACTGTACTGTTCTCTGTGTTGTTTGCAGTATCTGACGGAGAGTCTTTCACTTCACATTGTGATGTTTTCTTAGTAATGATTTTCTTTTTCTCTCTGGGAGTTCTCATCTTCAAGTCCTAAGAAAACCAGATATATAATGTTAAAGACATTAATAATCATTACTGACCCCTCAACTTCTAGATTATAAATGGGTGGGTTATCATGAATATATAAAGATGAGTTACTTTTATTTTTTAAATTATGTGTTCATTAGCATAAATAAACACAATTAGAGCCCAATATTCCCACTTAAAAACAATGGAGAACATATAAACAGAAACAAGATGTAATGTGTAAATACTAGGAAATGTGAAATAAGAAATTAAATTTAATTAAACTAGCATAACTTAAGTGGTAAAAATGAACTGAAAATCTGCTTTAAAAATTTACCTTTTCAGGAAGAGTAACACTGTTTTTATCTAATAATGAAGCCGGTTGCAACAGAAAGGAAGCAGGGCTAAAGAAAAACAGATAAACAAATTCAATGTGTAAATATGAAAGAAAATTCTATTCATTTGCTATATCTGAATATTCTAAAGAAACTGTCTGCCCCGTATCTGTCCGTTACGATTTGACTCAATTCGTCCCAGTCATCAAAAGGCAGTTTATTGTAGGGAGGTCTGGTGACAATTAGAGCAGTATTTCAGCCCAATTTGTGTATCTGCCTCCCAAATCAGTAACATTTTACTTACCTACAATAGTAAAAAGAAAAGTTTACAGTATTTTTTTAAAAGGTCAATCACTTGATAAACAATATAAACACTGTATATTATAAATCATGGAAAACAAACACTATTGACCACAATCACATTATGGCAATGTCCTTGTGGGTCCTGGTTACAGAATTTCATTGTATTAGAAACTAAGATTTTTCTGATGTTTCACATCCAAAATCAATTTCCTTAAGCTAAAGCAATAAAGTATTTTTTAAAGATTTATTCATTTACACGTCTCCATTTTTAAAAATTTTATATACTGCTCTCATCAATATATCTGTTGTGAGCAATGTTTCAACATCCACTTCCGAAACAGCTTGCCTCCGGAAACCCTTCAACCTGGAGAAAGGATGAAAGTTATACAAGTGTCCAGGTCTTTCATTCATAGGGTCGCTATGAGTTGCCTACAACTTGATGGCACTTAACAACACCAACACAACAGCACAAAATATGAAATGCTTCACAAATTTGTATGTCATCCTATACAGTTCCAATTTTAGTGTTACGTGCTGCCGAAGTGAGCACTAAAATAATGAAGTCTTAAGGTCACTCAGTCTTAGAGACTTACACACAGTATTTCTTAGTAGATGAAGCCTAATATTCTTCACCCTAATTAAAAATTCCATTTTAAAAACCATGCAAGTAAGGATAATTTTCAAGTAACTTTCTTGATCAGGGCATTAGTCTGCTCATTGGTCAAAAACTTTTTTGACCTAAACTCATTCTACTGAGTTAATTCCAACTCAAAGGAACCTTAGGAAACAGAGTGAAACGGCCCAACAGGGTTTCCAAGGCTATCTATTATTTTACAGAAGCAGGCTTTAGCTCTTTTTTTTTTTTAATTAATTTTAATGAATATTAACAGAGATTTTGGATTTCCATTCATTCATCACTGCACTTTTTTCTCTACTGCTCTTTTCTTGTGGGGGATTAGTGGTGTCAAAGAGTCAAAGTTTCCATTAGCAGATGAGTACTTTAACCACTGCGATACCATAGCTCCTTTCTTAGCATGACGTTGTTAGATACTATTGAGCTTGAACCAAAAAAAAAAAAATAGCTGACCGTCCAGCAGGTTTTCAGAGGCAATAAACTGCACACAAGATTGCCTATCTGTGTCTCGCAGAGTGGCTAATGGATTTGAACCCTGTGCCTTTGGGTTGGTGGTGTAGCTCCTTACTACTAAGCCACCAGACCCAAGAGATCTCTTTCAACATCAAGCATGTTGATTTTTTACTTTTATGGCCAGAAATCCAAAATTAACAGCTTCACTAATTATAAAATAGCAGAAAGCTTTCCATACCTATTCCATGCCCTATTTAGAATGTTCACCTACTGTCCAACCATAATCGAAAATCACTACAATATTTGAAAATTTTAGCCTGAACAAGATATAATCCAGGTATATAGTATCCACAGTGATTTTATCTCAAGAACAGCAAAGCTTTCTAACAGGGTCAGCAATCCGCAAAACAGACACTTGTTCTGTGCTACCTAGTGAACTCCTTGGGAACAAAAGCAGTCTTTCCCAGGAGAGAGGTGACACCAAATTCTTATCTTTATCTTCACAGGGGTTTAAAATAGAAAATAATGGAGCATATTGAAAACTTTCCTCTCTACTAGTCAGGCCAACATCCCCATCAAGACAACTTTAAGTGCCCCTGGATTCAGTCCTTTCCTCTACCTACTTGCCATGCCAACAGTAACACTAAAACACCAAACCCACAGCTACAGCGTCAATTCCAGCTCACAGCAAGCCCACAAGGTAGAGTACTGCTCCATAGGGTTTCAAGGCTGTAAATAATTATGGAGGCAAATGCCTCATCTCCCCCAGGGAGCAGCTGATGGAAACTGCTGACCTTCTGATTAGAAGTCAAGAGCTTTAATCGCTGCGTGACCAGGGCTCCTTTATGCCAAGACTGAAGCATGGAATTCCAGCACTGTAACATATAAAAAAGAAAGAGTGCTGATCCCATTGTGGAAATTTATCCCAAGAAAAGAGCACTTTCTAAAAGGGAACGAAAAAGACAGGGAGGACATACTTTTTATAACATTTAGGAAATTGGGGAAACCTCAATATCTAAAAATAAATATGATACAATATAAATAAAACCTAGTAATGTTAAAGTAAACACGTACACATTGAACTCTCTTTGCAAACTTTCTATATTTAAGACTTACAAGACTGTATCCATGCTTGATTAGAACTAAATGTACTGGACTGTAAACCAGGGAGAAGAAATTAGGAGGCTGGGAGGGATCTGAGAAGTGATATATCGGAAATCCTAGCCATTTTCTTCCTTAATATTTATTTGCAGCTTGTGGTTGCTACAATATACACTATAATTACTGAGAAAAGAAATAGAAATTATAAAGATAGGATAAGATGAAAATTCAATTTCTAAGACATTGGTAGGTATGCAAACAACTGCCTTATCTTTGAAATGCAGTAAATGAGGAAATACATAAGTTAGAGGTCTAGAATTACATAATCAACACTGAAAATAACATTAAATCTTTCTGAAAATAAGCAAAGAACAATAAGGTCTAAAGTATACAGAAAGACACCAACAGCTAATTTTGTTGAAGAATGGTGCAGCTATCACCAGCTCCAACTTTGCTCAAAATCTGCCCTGAAATTTATGGAAAAGATCAGTTTTAGATAGCTGTAAAGGACAAATATATGTGAACAGGCTAACACACATTAAAAACTACAATCTCTTCAGGGCTTTCAATTTGATACTGATTACACTCTCGTGTGAATTTTCAAATTAAGTATAAAGCTGCTGATGTAAAATGATACCACTACAAATATTAGTATAACTGCTGAATTACATGCGTTAGCCTTTGTTAAAAGGTATTGTATTTTTTAAGAATTTGAGAATTCATTATTGACAACTTCACAGCAGTAATAGTACTTCTGCATTTTTCTCAGGTCTTCTGTTATTAGGCAACAATAGTTTTTCAGAATCCACTGCACTAAAGCCCTCTCACCTGTCAAGATTTCATTTCTGTAATTAAAATATCTAAAGAGAATTAAAAATACAGGAACTTGAAAGAGGAAGAAAGTGAAAATCAATGTATATTGAGCACAATTTTTTTTCCTATACTGAATTTTATTTAAACTTAATTGTTTAAGGCCGTGTGACTAGAATCCTATAGAATCCTGTTGGCAACATCTGTACAAAATGTTTACTCCAAAAAGAATTTTGAGGTTCTCTGGAGTTACACGGGAGAAGGATGGGCAGTCTCCTCCTGAACTGCCTCTGAAAACCCACCAGAGGGTCAGCTACAGGTCATTTCTGACTCTGTGATACACAACAACAACATGGAGTTTATAAATAAAATTTATGTATTAATTTACCCTTCTAAAGATTATTCGTAATCTTCATCAAAATTTAATCAAACCACTTAATTTACTGTTACAAGTAAAACAAACCCACAACTCTAAGTGAGACTAGGACACACCAGCTAGACCTCATTTTCGATAAGAGCAATAGTGGCAGAAGGGTAAGGTGGACAAATGCAAAAACTCAACCACTCTTTGGTACTGGATCACCACAGATGATTTAATCAGGTATTCTGAAAATCCACATCACCTTCAGTATAAGAACAAACCAAAAATAATTCTTTGATAACAAATCCTGATACTTCCCGTCAACCAGAAAATGTCTAAAGAAACTGCCAACAGCTTGTTTTCACAGAAAATGTTTTTCTTTTGTTAGTGAATTAAGAGGACACAAAATAAAGAGTGCTTCATTAATTTGAAATTTAGGATTTCCTTCTAAAACTTTTCTACACATTTTATAGTTTTCTATACATGTCTCGTATCTAAAAGATATCTACTTAAGTGAAAGAGTAATCAGAAAAACAAATAGGAGAAACTCTTCAGTTTGCCTGTGTTTGACTAGTACTTAATTAACAATGCTAACTTTCAATAAAGAACACATGTGGGTTACACACATGTAGTTTAGAGATTTTATATAATGTGGTGTCAATTTTAAAAGTCAAAATGGGATGATAAAATAGGCAACAAAGAAATGTTCCTGAAGGAAGCGATAACAAAGTTCAGATTTTATTATCTATTAAATTTTAGGATCAGGTTAAATCAGGCATCTTGGTTTTTTTCCCCATGAACTTTTTAAAATCAAATGACATGTGAAAATCCTCACTATATAATCCTGCAACGGTGTCAATTCTTATTGACAGTGGCTTACAGGACAGAGAAGAATTGCCTCACAGGGTTTCCAAGACTAGAAATCTTCACAAAAGCAGATAGATCTCTCTGCCCTGAGTGATTGGGGGCTCTGCCGAGTGACTAGTGGCTCTGAACCACTTATCTTTCAGCTAGTAGTCAAGTGTTTCAACCTTTCTCTCACCAGGGCTCTTCCAACATATGGCCAAATAAAAAAAGAAGCTCTTCAAGAAAATGTTGGAACCCATCCATAGCATGGGGGAGAGGGAGGGCGGCTATAGCATACAATGTAGACATTGCCAGACAAGATGAGCCCCAAGGGCCCGAAATTCTTCTATTTCATTAGCCATCATAACATGGTTTCAAATTAGTTCAGATACAAAAAAGTGCAATTCTAGAAACCTGCATTAGATGCCTTATATATTTTTTGCATAAAGTACATAAAACCTAATTTCATTGAAAGAATGGGAAAAAACTTTGTCCATATATCAGAATTGTCAAGTCTTCTCTGAAAACATAAGACTACACTAGAAAAAGGTTAAGAGGGTTAAAAAGGTTAAAGGTCGAGTTTAAAAAGAAAATGACAGAGTATCTTTTAGTAGACATATTTAGCAAACAGCTTAGGATAGAATTAAAATTAACAATGAGAATCAAATGTGTTTTACCTTTTGGGTAGCTCAGTTATTGGTTCCTGTATATCATTTTCTCTTCCACAATCATTTTCTTGGTTACGTTGCTCAGGTGTATCTAAAGGAACAGAAAATTAATACGCATACAAGGAAGTCCAGTGAATACCACTATCATTCAAATATATGCACCAATAACTAGAGCCAAAGAAGAGGAAATAGAAGATTTTCACCAACTTTTGCAGTCAGAAATTGATCAAACATGCAATCAAGATGCATTAATAATAATGGGCGACTGAAATGCAAACGTTGGGAACAGGAAAGAAGGATCAGTAGCTGGAAAACTGGGCTTGGTGAGAGAAATGAGGCTGGAGATAGAATGATTATTCATTGCAAATGCCTTTTATAAGAAACATAAACACAGGCTACACACATGGATTTCACCTGATGGTACGCATAGGAATCAAATCGATTACATTTGTGGAAAGATTCACTGGAGAAGCTCAGTATCAACAGTGAAAAGCAAACCAGGTGCTGATTGTGGGACAGACCACCAACTACTCATATGCAAATTCAAGCTGAAGTTGAGGAAAATTAAGTCAGGTCCACAGGAACCAAAATTTGACCTTAAGTATGTCCCACTCAAATTTCAAAACCATCTCAGGAAAAGATTTGAGGCCTTGAGCACCAATGAGCGTAGACCAAATGGGCTCTGGGAGGATATCAAGAAAATCGTCCATGAAGAATGCAAAAAGATCATTACAAAGGCTAAAAAAGAAGAAAAGACCAAGATGGATGTCAGATGAGACTCTGAGTATTGCATTAGAGCGCCGAGAAGCCAAAGCTAAAGGAAGAAATCAAAGAGCTGAATAGAAAATTTCAAAAGGCAGGTCGGGACGACAAAGCAAGGTACTGTAATGAAATGTGCAGAGAGCTGGAGTCAGAAAATCAAAAGGGCCAGACTCGCTCATCATTTCTTAAGCTGAAGGAGTTGACAAACAAATTCAAGCCACAGCTAGCAATACTTAAGGATAGTTTGGGTAGAATGTTGAATGATCCAGGAAGTATAAAAAGAAGATGGAAGGAGTACACAGAGTCACTATATCAGAAGGAATTGGCTGACACAGAGGAATTTCATGAAATAACATATGAGCAAGAACCTATG
>NW_006399764.1:13194537-13206318 GCF_000299155.1 Elephantulus edwardii | reverse complement strand
CACAACATGTCCAAAGTATGTTAGACGGAGCCTCAGAATCCTTGCCTCCAAGAAGCCACCCGGTTTAACCCTTTCCAGGACAAATCTGTTTGTTTCCCTAGCAGTCCATGGTATTCTCAGTATATTCCAACTGGGCATCAATGACATCAATCATAATTCTATACTGACTAGTATCATTCAATGTATCATTGAATAACTATATACCAGTTACTGTACAATTGTTATTAGGTGCCTTCAAGTCGCCTTTGACTCATAGCGACCCTATGTGCAACAGTTCTGAACTCTGCTCTACCCTGAGCCAACCTTATCATCTCCATTACCCCAGTCAATGAGTTAATCCATCTCATCGAGGGTCTTCCTCTCTTGCACTATCCCTCCACCCTCCTAAGCAAGATGTCCCTCTCCAAGGCCTGGTCTCTCCTTGCAACATACATGCCCAAACTATGTCAGACGGAGCTTCAGAATCCTTGCCTCCAAGGAGCAGCCTGGTCTCACTTTCTCCAGGACGAACATGTTTGTTCTCCTGGCAGTCCATGGTATATTCAATATTCTTCTCTAGCATTATAGCTCAAAGGTATCAATTCTCCTTCTATCAGCCCTGGTAATTGTCCCGCTTTCTGATGCATATAGATGTAACTGCAAAGACCATGGCCTGGATCAGGTGCACATTAGTCTCCAGACTGACACCGTTGTTCTTTAGTACTCTGGAGATGTCCCTGACAGCAGACTTTCCCAGAGCAATTAGTCTTTTAATTTCCTGGCTGCTGATACCAGTGTGCTGATAGTGGAGCCAAGCAAACTAAAGCAGTTAACAATCTCAATCTCTTCACTGTCTATTACGGTGCTGCTAATTGGCCCAGTGGTGAAAATCAGGGATCAAAAAGACATTCACAAAAGGACCTCTGGTGGCATAAAGGTTAAGGGTTCATCTGCTAATCAAAAGATTAGCAGTTCAAACCAACCAGCTACTCCACAGAAATAAAAGATTCGGTGATCTGCTTCCAGGAAGTCTATCGGTAGGTACCTTCAAGTCAGCTCCAAGCCATGGCTGAGTTGAAATAGCTCTACTGAACCCACATACAACAGAATCAAACATTGCCCAATCTTGCACCATGCTCACATTCTCAAAATAAAGATTCCAGCCTAGGACACTCAGTGAAACAGTTCCGTTCTGATATATGGGATCACAGGTGCACTGTTTTCTCCAAAGTGTAGGCCTGTGGAAACTATGTCGTTGTAAATGGATTAAGAGTGGACTCAATACCCCTTAATTTCACACAGTCCTGATCAAGGAAAGTTTCTCTAGGGTGTGTGGCACCTTTTCTGTCACTAGACACAAAAAAAGGAAGAGGAATCAAGAAGGTGGCATCCTAGGACCATAAGAATAGCGAGGAGTGTGTGAGGATGTCCCTTGACACCAGGGAAGGACAAGGCACACAGAGATCCTCAAGGCCCCGGGACATACTGAGGAAACAAGATCTTCCTCCAGAAGTGACGAAGAGCATTTTCCCCTCAAACTGACCCACCCTACTAATGTCAAGTTCATTTCGACTCACAGCAACCCTCCATCAGGTTTCTAAGATTATAAATTTTAATAGAGGAGCAGCTGGTGGATTTGAATCATCGACCTTTTGGTTAGCAGTGCAATACAGTGCACACTACGCTATCAGAGCTCCTTGAATTTGGACTTCTGGCCTCCTAAACCATAAAAGAACACATCTATTTGTTAAACCCATCTACTTACAGTATCTGCCATTTCATTTCAACATTGGATAACTAAGACTGTCACTGCCAGTCAAAATTGCTACTACAAAACAAGACACACTTAATCCAAAAGCAAAGATTCCCTACCTGCAGGAAGTCTAGGGAAGGACTGTCACAAAGGTTTAAAGTGTAATATTGTGATGGAACCATACACAGAGGACAAAGACACCAACCAATAGGCACCCAAACTAGATGGAGAGGAAGAAGGCATGAGAGTACTGAAAAAACAAGGTACAAGTTTACCATTCATTCTAAAGGAAGAAATATATCCTGTGGAAGCACAGTGACAAGCACGACTGGCAAAGGCTCAATTACAGAGAATTTAATAGCCCAAGGTCTCTTTCTCTTTCAACATGTTACTTTTTGAAAAGGAATCCTAAAATGTACATCTACATGTATTCAAACGTCATTGGATAAAAAAAATGTATCAAAGTTGTAATGTCATTTTACTTGGATCCACAATCAACACCAAGCATAACAGCAGTCAAGAAACCAAAAGATGCACCAGAAAATGGCCATCCACAATCAAAAATGGATTGAGACAACAGAATACTATGTGCCAATAAGGAATGACGATTCTGTAAATTGCTGTATAACATGGGAGAGTCTAGAGAGCATTATGCTGACTGACATAACTCCTAAGGACAAATACTACATAAGCCCATTACTGTAAAATTAGAAGAATAATTGAGCAAGATGTACATAAATGTTCAAAAGGGGATGCAGAAATGGAGAAGGGGCAGAAAAGGGGAAGGAGGCAGATCACTAGGATAGCAGGTTAGCACGTAGATGAGGAGATGACGGAGTAAGAAAAATTCAATGGGGATGGTCAAATGACGGGGTAATAATATGTATGAATCAATAGTAATTATATAAAGTACAATATCTATGATTGTAGAAAACAAAATAAACATGAAACACCATATAAATGTCTAAAACAATGTACATGAATGAAACAAAGTGTATATGAATTACTACTTGTAAACCAATAAAAAAATTAGAAGGGGAGGGGGGAAAGATACACTGGCCTGGGAAAATCCTCTGTCGAGGACCTTTTCAAAGCAACAATGTCAGCTGAAAGACTAAGGTGGGTCTAAGCCAACGAGTCTTTTCAGTAACTCCTCATGCATGGTGGACAATAAAGAAGGAGCACAGGAGAATGCGTCTGAATTGTGGTGGAGCAGAGGACTAGGTTATTTCATGGACCGCCGGAAAAACAAACAAGCCCTGCAGGAAGTACAATCCGGGTATTCTTTAAATGCCAGGATCTCACATCTTTCTGGAATGTGGTCAGGAGGGACCAGTCCTTAGAAAAGAACATCACGCTGGGAAAAGGAGACGTTCGGAGAGACAGACTCTCGAGAACAGACTGGTACAGAGACAATGTGCTTAAGTATGTCAGAGGTCGTGGGGATGGTGCAGGGCAGGGCAGGGCTCCGACCTGGTATTCAGAGGGTCGCCACCACTAGTAGTCAACTTGGTGACACCTAATAACAACATGTCAGACTTTATTTTCGGGTTTTTCCTACCCCTAATTCAGGGAGATGGTTTCCACTTAAAATGCAATGTGACTCTAATCCTGAGTAAGTAGTTCATCCCTCCAGTAAATATTATGTATTGCAGCCAAAAGTAATTAAAAAGACGTTTTATTCTTGGGGGGAGGGTAATATTCCTCAGCCCAACGTTCCCTAAGAGCCAACTATACCCTAAAATTGACTATAATGATGATTGTGTAGATAAAAAATTATGAACTGTGAATTAGATATGCTACAACACAGGTAAATCTTAAAGCATATCATATGAAAAAAGTGAGATCCCAAAGGGCAGCATGCTGTATGAGTCCATTAATTTGAATGGGCCAGAACAGGTAAATCCGTTAACACAAAAAGCAGACACATGGTGGTCAAGTGCTAAAGAGGGACAAAGAGTCAGTGCTTACTGAGTATGAGGATTTACTTTGAAGTGATGAAGCGTTCTGAACTATTTAGATGAAAGTGGTGGTTGGCTGCAAGCACTGTAAATTTACCAAATGCCACTAATGCCACTGGCTGTCCAGTTTACACAGTGCCTCAAAAGATCAAGCTTAGGACATATCCATTTTACACAGCAGAAAACTTGGAGGGGGAAAAAAAGACAAGCAAATAAATGTAAAAGAACGATTTACCATAATAAAAAATACCAACCAACCTGGAAGGGTAGCAGGGTACTTAAACAGAATACTCTTTGCATATGTTTCTTCTGAGGCAGGATCAAATGAAAGTGGAGACATAGGTGGTAAAAGATCCACAGCCTTAAAACACAGAATTCACAATATGACAGATATAGACATTTTACGTACAACCACAACATCAATAAACGAAACTATAAGTACATGATTTTTTTTTCTTAATAAAAACAGAATGACTTAAAAAAAAAATCAAACCAAAAACAAACCACCAGAAAGACTAAATATGCAAACTATACTGTTTTAAACAAAACACAATGTTGGGGACCAGGAGATTACATGATCCTCTTCACTACTTCAAATTAGGATGTTTCATTTTTTTAAGACAAATTTTTCATCTAAAAGTGTCACTAAATCACAACAGCAGTTCAAAAAAATTCTAATAATGTATTTTGGAAAACTACAGACACTAAAACATTAAAATTACACACTCAAATGCAGATTGAAAACATGCATAAACAATTCTATTGTCCTATGAAACATCAAGCCTACTATAGAAAAATCAGCATTACTTACCGGAGTCGAACTTTTAATTAGACTGAATGGAGACACACCAAGAAATTCTTCCCACTTCTTACACCATTCTCCTTGTTTCTCAAGAATAGAATGCCTTATAGATACAAGATCTTCTTTCACTTTATACCTATTGTAGCATTAAAGAAAATTATCCAAATTATGGATATAGAAAAGAAATTGAGTAAAATTTAAGAAAACAATAATTTAGGGAAGGGGAAGGAGATACAGAATTCAAAACTTTAAATAGATTCTCAAGTGACTACTTAGAGTCCTTTTTTTTTTTTAAGAGCAAAAACCAGTCATACAACTATTACCCTACTTATCCTGACAATGGTTTTTCCTGGTTCTAATCTCAGAACTCTATTTCCACTCGGTCCACTCTCAAAACTTGAGAGACTGCTCATCTAAAGTACAATTAAGAAGAAAAACTAAACCAACCTCAAAGACCTAGTTTTATTAGCTGATTCAACAGAAGGAAAGGTAAAATTTTATCACATGGCAAAAAGTCATTTCAAAGAGAAAATTTATCCTGTTTATTTCCTGTATCTCTCCTTGGATTTGATTAGGTAATAAATTCTTCTGAACACTGGTAATAATTTTATCATTTGCAATAGCTAACCAGTCAGAACCCACTCATAGCTGACTCTCTAGAGGATTTTCAGAGACAGTCAATCATATGAGAGGCTGTCCATCCTCTTCCTCCTGAGCAGCTGATGGATTTGAACCGCGTGTTTTTGGGTGGTCAGTACAACTCCTTACCACTAATTCACCAGGGTTCCCTAAAAAGCTAAAGATTTTTAAGTATGTATCAATTTTGCTGAAAACATATCAAAACCACCTTCATCCTCCCACAAACTAACAGTGCATCTTTCCAGTGTACCTCAAATGCTTCAGCTCTGATACTCTTTCTTTCTGAAATCTGGTCTCTTTTTCGAGGTATTGAAGGTCTATTGTCGGTTTTGCTTGGTGAGCTTCACAATGTTCATTTTTCATTATTTTCAAGACTTCATTTAATAGCTGAATAATTGTTAAGAAGTTCAGTTTTCCAGACTCATAAACGTTTCCAATGTGCAACTAAATATAAAGGGAGGAAAAAAATCCAGAAGTAAACTACAGGCACTGAAGATATAAACTATGTTATGTAATGTATGTGTTTCTTTTACTATTATGCAAAAACTTGGCTTAAAGAAAAATGAGGAAAACAATTCCTTTTCCCTCAAAAAGGAAAACCACAGGAAAAAAATTTGTTCCAGTGAGAACAATTACTATTAAAGAACATGACATACTACATTTATAATAAAGATTGAGGTGAAAGTGCGGGTTGAAGGGGAAAACACAAATTCACTTTTTAACAGCAGGGACAAACTGATTATCCTTAGAGACTGCATTCAAACTTTGACATATTCATTTGCTCTGCCTAATTGTGGCTATAGAAACATTTGAATTTAAAAAAAGGAAGATTAAAATCTGCCAATATTTCAAAAGTCATAGCTTTCAGACAGAAATCAAATCTAGTTCTTCAAAGATCTCATCACTTATTTTCTCCCTGTTGTTTCATTAAGTGAACATGTATAATAATTACTTGTCCAGTCTCTTAAGAAATCTAAATTTGAAGATCTCAGTTTTTACATGCCCTGTATCTGATGGGTTTATTCAGTTACCTATTAAATTTGAAAACTCTTTTGACTTAAAAACAGTATTTTATCTTTCTAGTCTCTGTATACTAATACCTATTTAGTACATAAATCACATATTTTCTAAGAAAAAATCCTATTAACAAGTATAAATAAGAAGATGGCATTTAGGTTAAAGGAAAGAATGGAAAACACTCGTTGGGAACTCGGGATATACAGGAGGTTCTTAAAGTCAATGAATTGGGTAATAAAGGACGGGGCATTTGTAATATGAGAAAGAAATTCAACGTCATGGCTGATTCAGACTTATAGCAACCCTGTAAGATGGAGTGGAAGCTCTGGTAGACCAGCGGTAGGAAGCTGCATTACCAACCCAAAGGCAACTGGGTTGTATCCTCCACCCGCTCCACGGGAGAACGTAAGTAAGCTTCTCTCATGTGATCTACAGCATCAAATGCTTGGTGGAGTGTCTTTCATAAGTCAGCAACTTGCTAAGGACTATACAACCAGAACTCTAATAGTACAATTAATAAAAGCTGACAAATACCCTCAGAAGCATGCCTCTTTATGAAAGTTCTAACCTATGATGTTGGACTATTTAGCCAGAAGCAACCCATAGCTGACCCTCTAGCAGATTTTCAGAGACTGTACACTGCATGAGAAAATACTATCTATCTTTCTCCCTCTGAGCTGGTGGTGGGTTCAAATCATGTGCCTTTGGGTGGGTAGCACAACTGCTTACCATTAAGCCACTAGTTGCTGTTACATACTGGTGAGCTGGAAATCAACCCATAGGTGACCCTCTATTTTTCAGAGACAGTTAATCTCCCAGGAGGTAAATGCTCATCTTTCCCCCTCAAAGCAGCTGGTAGATTCGAACCACATGTCTCTGGGGTGGTAGCACAGCTCTTTCCCACTAAACCATCAGACCTCCCTTATAATACCTATACTCACAACAAATCTTGCAAGTAGTAAAAATAATACAAGAAAAACAACATAAAATATATAACTCACATCCTTTCTTTTTAATTACAGTGAAAATATACATATCAAAACATTTGACATTACAACTTCTCAAAAGTTTTCTCACTGATAAATGCTTACCTGACACATTTGCTTTTCGATTTTGTCAAGTAAAAGTCTTGGGATATTAATAGCAACATTAGTTCCATCTAAAGAGTACTGGTTGGAAAGGCTAAGGACTGAACTAACAACTTCTCTCTCTTGTTCCAAAACCTCGAGTGTTTCATTCACTAAAGCCCACCATGATCGAACCTTTGAAAACAGAGACAAAAAGAAACTAAATATAATCTGAACATATACTAAAGTGTTATAAAATATAAATTTATGCTTAAATCTAGATATAAATAATTTTGGATAATTTCTGATAAATAAATTAAGTAACTATTTTTAAGTCTAAAAACCCAGAAGGTATTTGAAATTAAAGAATTTCTTGGAAGAATCAAGCTCACTATGATCTTCAAAACAAATCTAAGCAATCTTAAACCACCAAAGTGTAATCTTTTTTATATGCCAAACTAATAAAGATTTTTAAAGAAGAAATAATAAAACATTCTAGTGGGAAGAATAACATTACACATCAATTTCAAGAAACATTCCTGTTTCTGACACCTTAAAATATGAAAAGTCTGCTTCTTAAATCTTAGACACATACAAACACTATAAATTCAGGTACAAAAATATTCACAGGATTATGTAACAGTCAATATCTTAAAACAATCTAAAGATTGTTTAGAGTAAAATGGGCATGCACTATTACATTAAGAGAACATTATGCACAATGATAATGGCCTAGTACAACTACACACAATAATCAAAAATAATGCTTGAGGACAAGAAGCTGATACCATAATGTATATATTTTTATTGACAGTTTAAAATCAAAAGTAATCTTTGCTGTAAAAAGTCAAAGTAAGTGTTCACTCTTGGGGAAAGGAGTTTTAAGTGATAGGAGTGTGAGGGTAATGTTTTTTAAACATTGGAGGATGACAGTTACAAAGGTGTATTTGCTTTGTGAAAAAATAATCAAACCACTCTACAGATCTAATTTTTGTATACCATGCTTGAGCAAAGCCATGATCTTTTCAAGAACTTGCTATGTATCTGACAGTTGGACCGTGAATAAAGATGACAGAAGTTATCGAAGCCTTTTTGAGTTTTGATGCTGGAGAAGAGTACTAAATATCCCACGGACTGCCAGGAGAACAAAGAAATATGTCTTAGAGAGGGTGCAGCCAGAGCGCTCCTTATGGGGAAGGATGATGACACTTCTCTCACATTTCTGGACAAGTTGTTAGGAGGGGTGAGTCCTTGGAAAAGGACATCATGCTCAGAAAAGTGGAGGGTCAGTGAAGGAGAGATCTTCAACAAGATGGACTGACACAGTGACTGTTACAATGGGCTCTTGTGTGGCAGAGATGATGAGGATAGCACAGGATAGGGCAGGGTTCAGATCTGTCATACAAAGTCACTGAGTCATACTCAAGTCAATGGCACAGAATAACAACAAAATGCTTTGATAGAATTTGCAAAATTAAATTAAGGAGATAAATAAACATGATAATTTTACCAATCATGATACATTAAGTGTCTGTATATTTCCATAGGACTTACTATTTATATTAAATTTCTCTGATTACAGTATTATATTCTAAGAATACAATATTCTTTAGTGAGTCTTATTCTGAGAACAGAAAAAGACTAAAAGCAATTTAGAGATCTCACAGGAAGGCATTTTCTAGGTGAATATACAATGGTCCAGAATCAGGTTCTCAGATTTTTCAATTTGGAAATATCAGTATCTAAAAGATTACTGACCCAGAAAACTGGAAAGTATTAATCAAACTCCGCAGAGTTGGTGTAAAAAAATCCAGTAAGTACAATACCAAGCTCTTAAATTTATAATCAGCAATTGCTTCCAGAAATATATATGTTCATATTCACCAATTCAAAACTTTTATGAAAGGAGTGACTCTGTTTTCTTCACTGCTATAGTCCTAACATCTAGAAAAATGCTTGCTATATGGCAGGTGACCAACAAATATATTTATAAACAATTATATCCTAGAGAGGGAACTCACTTTTTCTAGTGACAAGGTGCCTAGGAAGATAAACATCTAACCTAGTCAAAACAGCCTGATGATCACAGAAGTAGGACAAAGATCTTGAGAAAGGCTTCACCCAGGGCAAAAGGCAGGCCTAGGTAACCTATGCAGCAGGCATCAGACTGTCTAGACTTCTTCCTAGGCGCCTCAGTGTCACTTATCATCGCCACTTACTCTCTATCACCCATCAATTATTTTAGATAAGCAGGAGTGGCATCTACTTCCTAGACAACATGCCTCTGGAAACTATGTTTGATAAATGACAATAGTTATAGAAAGTCAAGTCTTTTGTTCATAGGGTTGCTATGAGTCGTGCTCGACTCAATGGCAATCATCAACAACAACAACAAGAAGTTAACACTAAGTTCCAGGTAAGTCAAACTTTTCTTGCTAGCAGGAAAAAATTTTAAATCAACCATATAATTGAAGGCATTTTTTTATATTTAGTATTTTATAAATATCATTTTTTTCCCAAAAATTCAAGAGTTTTAGAAGCATTCTGTCAATACTTTAATGATCATCTATACCATGTAGAGTTTGAGAAAAATATTGACAGTGTAACATTTTTAAAAAGGCTTTAGGAGTCCTACAGAACAGAGCTAACACTGTATTATTACATAAAAGAGATTGCATTTCTCTCATCTTACCTTCTGAACTTTCTCTTGTAGATTACCTTGGTTATCACAGGGTTCCATTCTAGTTAAAAATTAAAACATTCAATAAACCATAAGAAAACCACATGGCAATTTAACATCCAAAGAACTGATAACACAAATCAACCAAATAATAACCATTCCACCTAAAATCTCATAAAATTCTAGCACAAAGCAACAATAATGCACTGGAAAGAGCCTAGTTACTTAAACATTTTTAATTAGTGTTTCTGTGACTCAATTTCTTCACCTGTAGAGTATAGGCTGTTGTTATGTGCTGTCAAGTCAGAAATTACTCATACTTAACCCTCCAGCGGGTTTTCAGAGGCTGTAAATCACGTAGGAGGCGACAGCCCATCATTCTCCCAAGAAGCAGCTGATAAATTTGACCCTATCTGCCTTTGGGTTAACAGTGAAGATCTTTACCCAGGAGGTCACCAGAGCACCCTGAAGCACTGGACTTTAACTAATATCTAGGGAATCTTTCATCTACAAGTTACTTACTGTTTTATGTGGTTTTGCAGTTCTAAACATTCTGCTCTCAAATCTCTTATTTGCTTAAGCATCAATCTGCAAAAACAAAACAAAACAAAATAAAACCCCAAAGAAAATATATCAACTATAATCAACTAGCATAGCCCACATTTCACACTCTTCTACTGAGGACTACTCTTCCCAATATACCCAACAGGCACCAGGCCCTTCCTCCAAAGGACACTGCTTCAAACCACCAGTATGATCTGACAGACAGGATGCTACTGACCGTAACTAATTCTATTTTAAATAAGTTTTCTTTAACTTTTTGTGATTCTGGTGAAATTTTACAGAGCAATCTGGTCTTCCATTCATAGCTCTATGCATTGTTTCATGGCACTGACTGCAATCCTCACGCTTCCTCTGCAGGAGCACTCCTCCCAGTGCAGGTCCCATTTCCATCCATTATTCCTTCCTATCCTGTGAGCTTTACCCCTGAGCGAATGCTGCCTGGAGTCTCGTATAGCTGACTGGTCTAACTACGCACTCTGACCTATGTTACTGTTCACCTTATAGGTCGGTCTACTGTTTTGGCTGAAAGGAAAGTCATAGAGGTGATTTCAGTCCAGGTGTGAACAGTGACTAAGGGCTATTGTATCAGGAACTCTGGAGAAATTTTCTGAGTAAAACTGTTGGCTGTCAGTAAAATGTGACAAAAATGTGGCTGTTTTATCTTTACCTCACACACCTCCTTCTCTATCTCACTGCTTTCTCCTTCAAAGCAGCTGGGGGATTCAAGCTAGTCTTTGGTTGGCAGTGCAACTACATTTACATTTTACCTAGTCAGGCAACGTTTCAATTTTAAAACCATTTCAAAGGATTTTTTACCTTTAAAAAGGCAATAAAATATTTTAAAATGTTATGTTAAAATTCTTAGGAAGGCCCTCTATGAGGTGGACTGATTCAGTGACTGGGGTAATCGGGGTAGGTGTGCTGGAGACAGTGAGACTGGCACAGGATAGAGCAGGGTTTAGGGCTGTTGTACACAGGCTCACTGTGAGTTGCAGGCAACTCAACAGTACATAACAACAATAGCACGTTACAATAGTTGTTTGAACCACCTAGCCACAATCTACTCCTCCAGTGTAAGCGTGCCTGTCTTGTTCAATGCTACTGCACCGGCTCCAAAACAAAACCTGGCATGTAATAGAAATTTTTTAAAAGTTTGCTGACTAGATAAAACTAATGGAAAATAGTTACTAAATCATAGAATATGTATTTAATGAAAATTTACTTACTGGAGCTTCTATTTAAATGAACATAAAAATTAATCATCATGTAATAAAGTAAATTTACAGAACAAACTTTTTAAAAAGTAGATGAAGAGGAAT
>NW_006399764.1:13193675-13194437 GCF_000299155.1 Elephantulus edwardii | reverse complement strand
AGGTTTGTCCTGGAGAGGGTGAAGCCAGAATGCTCCCTGGAGTCAAGGATTCTGAAACTTCGTCTGACATGCGCTGGGCATGTTGCAAGGAGGGACTGGTCCTTGGAGAGGGACATCATGTTTGGGAGAGTGGAAGGACGGCGCAGGAGAAGAAGATCCTCGATGAGATGGATCGATTCTGTGAGTGGAGTGGTGGGAATGTGTTTGAGAGAGCGAGGTTGGCACAGGATAGAATGGCGTTTAGGGCTCTTGTACATAGGGTCGCTATGAGTCAAAAAGGACTCGACAGCACATAACAACAACAATAACAACAACAATTATATTGGTGCATTTTAATACTCAAAGACCACTTGAAATTTTAGAATACTCTCTAAACACAAAAACCAAAGTAATAAAAGAGTAAAGCGGTAGCAAAGAATATCAAGTAGTATGTTGGTTTTTTTAAAAGATTGACAGCTCATACCAAGTTTCAAAAAATGTGACAATCCTTAATTCTCCAGCAGTACAAAGCCACATTTCACATTTAGGTAGACAAACCATAAAATTAGTACAAGAGCTAGTAGTGAGGCCAAAAGTTTGTATGTTGTTGGTATGTGCCGTTGAGTCGCCTGTGACTCATAGCGACCCTCTGTATAACAGCCCTAAACTCTGCTCTGTCCTGTGCCAGTCGCACTGTCTCTGACACTCCCATCCCGATTATCCCAGTCACTGAATCAGTCCACCTCATAGAGGGCCTTCCCCTCCTGCGCTGTCCCTCCACCC
>NW_006399764.1:13177773-13191252 GCF_000299155.1 Elephantulus edwardii | reverse complement strand
TTAAAAAATAAAAAGTATATATGGAAACTCAATTTCTTGACTAAGAAAAATTTTTCCTTTTCTCTAATATTTCTATATTAAAAAATGAAAAGCATATATGGAAACTCAATTTCTTGACTAAGAAAAATTTTTCCTTTTCTCTAAGCTTTCACTTACAATAGGTCTAAAATTTTTAAATATTTTATTCAAAAGAGTGCTGGCTTTAAAACTAAATACTAACCCTTTCTATGAAGATGGCATTGAAAGCAAAGAATGAAGCCACTGCTCCTCCCAAAACTGAAGTAAAAGCAAAGAGGGCAGTCCTGAAGGGCATCCACAGCCACAAACACACACACACACACGAGATCTACATGTCACCCATCTTCCGGCGGCCTAGGACACTGGGACTCTGAAGGCAGCCCCAGAAGAGCACCGCCAGGAGAAACAAGCTTGACCACTATGCCATCATCAGGTTTACCCTGACCACCAAGTCAGTCATGAAGAAGATAGAAGATAACACACTTGTGGTCATTGTGGATGCCAAGGCCAACAAGCACCAAACCACACAAGCTGTGAAGAAGCTCTATGAGACTGATGTGGCCAAGGTCAACACCCTGATTAAACTGAAGGAGAGAAAAAGTCCTGTGTTCGACCTGATCCTGACTATGATGCTTGGGGTGTTGCCAACAAAATAGGGATTACTTAAACTGAGTCCAGTTGGCTAATTCTAAATACAAATTCTCCTCACACATACAAATTTTAAAAAACACAATAAAAATAAAAACCCAAAACAAAACACCAACAAGCAACTAAAAGCTACTGGCAATATTTTGAAGCAGTATCATTATTGTGAGCTGTCACAGAGTTGACTGCTCTCTTGCTGACCCCATGCAAAGCTGCTCTATGATAGGGTTTCGAATCTCCCAGAAGCAAACCAACAAGCCTGTCTGCTGAGGCACCCTCTGTTGTTCTTTTATATCCTATGGAGTCAGAACCTGCTCATAGATGATGACCTTTCGGCAGGTTTTCAAAGGTAAATCACACAGAATACTGTCCATCTTTCTTCCAAGGAGCAGCTGATGGATTTGAACCATGTTGGCAGCACAACTTCTTACTACTAATCCACTTGAGTCTCTGAAGTCTCTGGTTAAATGCCATCGTGTCAAGTACACCTCACAGTGACCCTAACAGAAGACCTGAACCCTGCCCAATCATGTGCCTCATCCTCTCTGACACACTAGTGCCCACTGCTGAAGTCATCATGTCAATGTTTTTCACTGGAGGTCTTCAACTTTCAAAAGAACAAACAGAAAGGTGCAGCGAGAGCTCCTTGGAGGCAAAGATGGCGAAGCTTCATCCTTTATCATTTGGGCAGGTAGCTAGGCGAGGCGACTCCTTGGGAAGGACAACATGCTTAGGAAGATGAACATTATGCTTGGAAAGACAGTTTAAACCTCTAAAGAAGATTGAACTGTCAGTCAGTCAGTAGCCAAACACTTAACCATTTTAAGTAGGCACGGATTATTTCCACTGAAGTTACACTGATGTTATTTGTTTAAAGACCAAAAAAAATTTCATTTTCCCACTAACAGACTAGTACTCACCGTGCATGTTCCTGATATTTTCGGATAACATAATCTTGTCTTTGCAAGATTTGGAAAAATTTGTTTCGTGCTATGTGGTTTCTGGCAATGCACTTATGCAAATCTTGTGGTTTTACATTAAATGTATCTGCTAAATGTACTGAAGAATCTGCACAAAACACAATCAGAGATCAGAGAAAACTCAGACTAAAAATTAAACATCAAAATGTTGAGTTTTTATTAACTTTAAAATATTAAGTTAACCTCATATAATAAACGCATCCTTAGACGGTAGAATTGAACACACTCAAACACATACACATAAAAACACAAAAGCAAGTACTTCTTTTTAAGTTTTTATTAATATGGACCATCAAGTTGGAATCAACGCACAGCCCTCCAGAGGGGTTTCAGAGACAATAAATTTCAAGTTAATTTAACAATCAACAAGTTAATTTCAAGTTAGTTCATTTCCCCAAAATATGCAAGTCACTCCTAACCGGATCTATAAATTACATATAATTTAAGCATAAGCTACTATTCTCTTTAACACAATCTAGTAAAAAGTTGAGAAGCTCTACTTGCATAGCCCATATCAAATTGTGCTGTTAACCCAAAGGTCAGGTGTCTGCAACAATCAGAATCCACTAATGGTTCTGGGGGGAAAGGGGACAGGCAATGGGATTTGCAGCCTTACAAACCCAACGGAGAATCCCTACGAGCTGGAACTGACTCAAGGCAGTGAGTTACTTTGAAAGGTTGTTAAAAAACAAAACAAAAACAAGCAAATATACAGAAGATCATATGTGATCACAAACCCTAAAATATTTACTACCTATCCTTTTATATAAAGCTTCCTGATTCCTATAAACTGAAACATAATAATTATAATAAATATGTCTTTTAGTTATGCTCAGAAGATTTCAAACGACAGCTCTAGTAAAATAATAACTTTATTTTTAAGGTATATTAACATACCTTGCTTTATTAAAAATCCCTTGATAGTTTACAAAATAGAAAAAAACTTAACAGGAATTTTTAAAAAAGAATTCATACAATATATGACTTACTTTTAGAACAGGTCTTAATATATTTCAATGCAACATATCTTGCAAAATGGTACATCAGATGAACAAACTTCGGTCCTCCAGGAGAAATAAATAATGAGCCAACGACTTGAGGAAAGCTACCTCCACATTCAGCCTATAAAACAAGAGTGAATTTGAAGGCTTTCCTACCAATAAAACCTTGTAACTATATCATACTACTTTTTTAAGCAAGAAACAAATGCATAGAATATATTTTTGCCAGAATAAGAATCAAATTTCAAAATAATTTTAAGTGATATGCGAATTAAACATCCATTAAGCAAAAAATGAAAGTGTCCAGTCCTGTTCCCTTAGCAGACCATCTCACCAGCTTCCGACTTAAAGCACCTGTCACTACTTTAAAACTGTGTTAGGGAGCTCTGGTGGCCTAATGACAAGAAGCTGCACTGCTGTCCCAGAGGTATGCGGTTCGAATCCACCAGATGCTCTTCTGGAGAAGGAGCGGCAATCTCCTCCTGTACCAGTCAGATCTGATTTGATAATATACACAAAAAATAATAAAATACAATTTGTTTTTTTAAAAAAAGCTATGTTCTATTCACTAGTGCTCTATGGAGCCCCTGTCAGCCTTCACACACAATTGTTGTTAGATGTTATCAAGTACAATTCATAGTGACTCTATGAACAGACCTGACCCTGTCCTATGCTATGCAATCCTTATCATATCTTACACACTTGAGTCTACTATGGTAGTTCATCTCATTGAGTGTCGCCCTCCTTAGCTGACTCTCCATCTTTCTAAGCATAAAGTCCTTGCCGAAGAAATAGTCAAAAAAGGAAGACCTTCAATAAAAAGATGGAAAGACAAGTGACTCTAATAATGGGCTCAAAAACAGCAGAGACTGTGAATGGCCCAGAAGTCCTATTGTAGTCTGTTGTACACAGCTTCACATTGAGTCCAGAGTAGTCTCAAAGGTACCTAACAACAACACAGGTGATAGATACCTACAAAAACTACTAAAGACTTCCTAAAACTCAGTCTTTTGAAATGTTTACCAATTTTGTGCAGCTAAAGAAAAACCTTTCAAGACGTTCTTGGCAGCAGATTTGCCAAATGCAACATGTCATTTGATTTCTAGACTGCTATCTCTATTAGCCACTGTGGATCCTTGACAATTTCAATCTTTCATCCATCTATCAAGATGCTGCCTATTTACAACAAAGTTTATTGCATTCAAATGGCTTTTATGTAATAGAGATCATGCAAAACAGTGAAGGATTTAAAATATGTATATGATATATGTAAATGTACAAACTTTAGAAAGAAATAAATCCAACAAATTAAAAAAAAAAAAAGATGCTGCCTATTTGTCCTCTTTTAAGAATTTTTTATTTATGCTGAGTTGTAATCCACAGTCTTTGATCTCCATTTTAAGTGATTCAAGTTACCTTCACTTTTAATAATTAAAAACAAAAGGATGCCTTTGAATTGTGGAACTGATGAAAACCATTAAATACATTATGGACTACCAAAAGTACCAACAAATATATCTTAGAAAGCAGCCAAAGTGTTCCTTCGAAGGTAAGATGGTGAGATTTTATCTTACATTATTTTGTATGCTATCAGTAGAGACCAGTCCCTAGAAGAGGATATGATGCTTGGAATCATAAGAGGGTAAATGAAAGGGTATTTTCAAGGCCATGGACTGATACATCGCCTGTTTATGCACAGAAGAGATTGTGGGGCCCGGACTGGAAGGGTTTTCTTACGTTGTCCATAGAGCTGCTAAGTCAGAACCGACAAAATGGCTTCCAGCAATAAATAATTTGAGATGCACGTTGCATCTCAAAAAGTCAAGACTTCAAATGGGAACCGACTCATAGCTTGACCCTACACTGGGTTTCAAAGGCTATAGGAAGAGACTGCTCATCTTTCTCCCAAAGAACTGCTGTTTAATTCAATTACCTCTTTGGTACACCATAAAGGTAGCTGAATCCAATCATAAAGCCTTTGGTTTAGCCATGCAAGTTCCTAGGAGACACAATACCCGAGCTCCCCAGCACAGCACATAGAGCTTCTTGCATACTCACTAAGAGTATAAACATCTTTTTATTAAAAGTTCTACTTAATGAAGACTGAAAAGATTTCCAAAAGCATGTAAGAAAGAAAACAGATCATGCTAAGGTTTTATAAAACAGAATTCACAACTGAGTTTATGATGCTCAGGTATTCCATAATTCCAGTTTAAAAGGAATGACCAGGACTAATCGATTTTAAATCACAAGTTTAAATTTTTGAACTTTTTTAAACCTTAGAAGAGCTGATCACAAAAAAAAAGGTTGTAATTATAAAGCCATAATATTTTTTTTTTTAATTTTATTATTTTTGTGTGAGTGTACCGTCAAATCAGATCTGACTGGTACAGGAGGAGATTGTCCCTTTCCCGGCAGAGCATCTGGTGGATTTGAACCATGCGCCTCTGGGATTGTAGTTGCAGCTCCTTGCCACTAGGCCACCAGAGCGCCCCAAAGTCATAATTTTTATTGAAACCATTTGGGGAAACAAACTAATCTGTCTTAAAAGTTTTTCTCCACATAAAAACTGCAATATAAACCCCAAGAGTGTCTATAAATCAACAAAGCTGGCTTAACAGAAATAAGTAGTCCTAACCAAAGCCTAACTAAAAGTAGTATTCTAGTATTTCCTTGTTTATATACTTACTGTTAAAGCATTAACAAGATTTCACATCTAAAAAGGTAGAGTTTTTTAACTTCTTGAAGCTTGTCTCTTTCAGAAAGAAACTACTTACAGAAATCTTTTTTAACCATTCACAGCAATGTTTCCGGAATTCAGCATCACGTTTTTGGTCAAATGGAGGCCAGCAAAATCTTAAACGCAAAAACAAAAGCAAGATAATTATGATAGGGGGAAAAAACCCCAAAACACCTCAAACTCAGCAAAATTTAAAAATAACCACCTTACCTTCTAAACTAGAAACATTAACGATAATTGGATCAACACTAACATTCTTCAATTTCAATTAAAGAGAGACTCCAATCTATGAGAAAGAGTGGTTTTTCTCTCAAAATATCTGTACTTTGAGTTCACGTTAGTGTAACTAATGAATGAAGAAGTACATTAAAGAAGGAATGAATAGCTGTTAAAATTATTATAAAACAGGTTAAGATGTCAACAGTCTCAATGAATGCACTAGGCTAACTTTTGCACAAAGATCTTCTAGATAAATGTGTGTAAGCCTAAAAAACAATCTCGCTTGAGATACAAATGGCAATACCTAGAGAGCAACCTCAAGAGGGGAACCTAGTCCTCCTGGAGGTAATTTATATCACTGTCAGTAGTGGGCACTTCTGTTTTGTGGTTAAACAAGACATAAAAATACGAAAAAGAACAGTTTTGATTCGGCTCCAACCAAGTCAAAATACTAGACTTTATAATTAATCACTTTCTCCTAACAGTGTTTTGTCTGTTTTTGTTCTAAGATTACTTGTGTACTCCATGCTGCTAATATTTATGTTAAATAAAGTATATTATATACGCAGAGAATAAAAAAAAACGTAAAAAGCTGAAATTATATTAGTGATAGTCTGGGGCTGTAGGCTTCAGAATGTTTTTTACTTCTTTGTCTGTATTATTCTGAATTGTAACTATAGCCTAAAGGTACTTACACACTTACATCACTTACAGGTGATAGAAACTAACTGGAATTAGTGGTGAAAGTAGTAAACAGGATGAATATAAGTAAAGTCACTGACATGTACAGGTAAAAATGGTTGAAAATTAAAATGTTTTGTTATGGCTTTAATTTCACAATAACAGACATCTATAAAATCCTAAGCAATGAATTATGATACCTTTTAATGTAGACTATGTTGTATTTTTTTTAAAGTCTCAATTTTACTCAGTTTAAAAGTTTTGAACATTTTTTTCAGAAAGAAGACATCCAAATTACAAGAACATTTGCAAAATAACTTGGAACCAAGGTTAATGAATGCTCATTTTTTTTTTATACATTTCCTTCTTAAAAACACAGTAGGCTAAGGGAGCTCTGGTAGCCTAGTGGCAAGAAAGCTGCACTACAATCCCAGAGGTACACAGTTCAAATCCTCCAGATGCTCTGCTGGAGAAAGGGGCAATCTCCTCCTGTACCAGTCAGATCCTATTTGATGGTACACACACACACACAAAATAATAATAATTTAAAAAAAAATACTGTAGGCTAAATTAAAAGCTAACATTTTTGCCTACAGCAATTAACAAATACTGACACAAATCACTGACAAAATAAGAATTTACAGTGAATTGGAAATAAAACAAATAGCCATGCTTATAAGAAAAAAAGCAAACCCTGGGATACTTAACAAAATGTGGCATAAAAGTGAACTTAAAGATTGGAAGCAGTTGATAATTTACCTATTAATTAAAATTATGACAAATACAATGAACTAATTATATAAAACAAAATCTATCTTATCTATAAAATACATAATTTTATATGAAGATTAAAAAGGAAAACAAAAACCCACTTAGATTTAGTGACATTCAAAACCAAGTTTTGAGGCATTCATTCAAAATTAATAGTCAGAAGCCAAATATTAAATCCTGGCTTCTATCAGGCATAGTCCATTTTGAACTTTGAGAATAAGTACTTAAGAATAGAGAAAATGCAACGTTTCCTTACTTGAAAACTTCTTTGCTAAGAGACTGGTCCAGCGTTTGAAATAAAAAATAAGAAACTATTTGAAAGGCATCACGGTTCAGCTTGTCAAACATGTTCCTAAAAGTTTGAAAAACAGAAACAGAGAAAAAGAAGAATGGTTAATAAAACCAAACATTATCAACAACAGCTTAGCAGTTAAGTAATTATTTTTCCATTCCCTTCAAGAAGGCAAAATTCATTTTTCCTTACTATCAACTTTAGTTAATTAAAAACTAAAAGATTTTCTTTTACGAAACATCTATTAAGAAAACTAGCAGAATTTGTTTTATCGCAATGAAAATTTTTCACAGGAAGAGAAAAAGTAAAACAAACTCACTGCCTTCGAGTTAATTTCAACTCAAGGAAACCCTCCATCTCCATCAGGTTTCCAAAGCTGTAAATCCTAACAGAAGCATCTGCCTCATTTCTCTCCTACAGTGCAACTGATGGCTTCAAACTACCAACCTGTCATGTCAGACAGCAGCCCAAACAACCACCACCAGGAAAGGGAAGAAACAAGTCTCATAAAAAGAGAAAGAACTATAGATGATACCAACCAATATCTAAGGAATAACAAGTAAAACAAGCTGATATTTATTGAGTGTTAACTCCTGGTCAGATATTAATTTGAGCATTTTGCAGGTATTCATCTATCTTCATAACAATCAAAAGAGATTTAAAATTGCTGTCCTAAATGCTTTGGCATGGACTATAGTATTTTATCCTAATGATATTAAAAATAAAAAAACCCAAATAATTCTATTAGACTTATTTTACAGTTAAAGAAACATAAATGTGGAAAGGTTAAATAATTTGCTCAAAATCACAAGGAACTGGAAAAGCAAATGATGTACAGAAGTCATCTGAACACCTTTATCACTGAATCTATTCCTAGAATCTCTGTTTAACTGCACAAAGTCCCTTCATATTTTTATTGTCTCATTCCCCTTAATAAAAATAAAACCTGAAAATACATATCATGGAAGAGGGTGGGGAAATTAAAAACCTTTAAGAAATGTCACCTAATCAAAAGGAATAAACAAAAGCATCAAATTTGATTCTAAGGAATCAAATTTTATAACTTAAAATTACTATTCTTATCCACCAGATGCTGTGCTGGAGAAAGATGGACAACCTCCTTCTGTGCCCGTCAGACCTGACTTGACAGTACACAAGAGATAAAAAATTACTATTCTTTGCTTAATAATGTAGAACAATTCAGTCCTTAGATGTCTCTATTCCATAACACAAATGAAACTCCACCCATTCTATCTACTTTCTATCTCTTGAACTCTGGGACCTTTTCAGATAGTATCCAGTTCTGTTCTAGCACCTATTATAATTTGTAATATTTTTTAAAGATTTGTTTACCCACTTGAATGAAACTGCTTAAAGAAAGAGTTTGTCTATTCTGTTCACCCCTGGACCGTCAGGTACAGTATTGTTCAATAAATATTTGTGGAGTGAACAAATGAACAACCTTATATATCCACTGCCAAGAACGGCTGGTGGTATGTTGTTGTTAGGTGCCATCGAGTGAACTAACAGCAATTGATCTTAAACATGATCAGTTCATAATCTTGATCATGAACAGATCTGAACTGTGTCCTATCTTGTGCCATCCTCACGATCTCAGATTTAACTGAGCCCTTGGTTACAGGAACTGTGTCAATCCATCTTGTTAAGAGTCTTCCTCTCTTATGCTGACTCTCCAACCTTTCCAAAGATGAGGTCCTTCTCCAAGGATTGGCCCTTCTTAACAACATACCGAAAGTATGTATGTGGTTGTGTATTGCAGAGTTGTATAACTGACCCAGTCAGGTTTCAGAAGCAGCAGACTCCAAGAGAGGAGACTGCCTCTTTCTCCTGTGAAGCAGCATGTGGGTTTGAACTGTCACCACCGGGTCAATGGGCAGCATCAGTATGGATGGTGAAGAGATTGAGATAGTTACCAGTTTTAGTTTGCTTGGCTCCACAGTCAACACTCTTGGTAACAGCAGCCAGGAAATCAAGAGACAAATTGAATTGGGAAAGTCATCTGTCAGGAACCTCTCTAGGGTACTGAAGAGCAACAACATCAGGCTGGAGCACATGATCTGGGATATAGTCTTTGCAATTGTATGCTATGCATTGGAGAGCTGGACAGTGACTAGGGATGACAGAAAGAATTGATGCCTTTGGGCTGTGGTGCTGGAGAAGAGTACTGAATATGACACAGACTGTTAAGAGAGCAAACAATTGTCCTGGAGAGGGTGAAGCCGGGCAGCTCCTTGGAGGCAAAGATTCTGAGGCTATGTCTGACATATTTGGGGCATGTTGCAAGGAGGGGCCAGTCCTTGGAGAGGGACATCATGTTTGTGAGAGTGGAGGGACAGCGCAGGAGAGGAAGACCCGCGATAAGATGGAGCAATTCAGAGAATAGGGTACTAGGAGCAGGTGTGTCAGAGGGTTTAAGGCTCTTGTACATAGGGTCACAATGAGTCACAGGCAACTCGACAGCATATAACAACCCCCACCTTTGTGTTGGCTGTGTAATTCCATATTTTAAGTCATCAGAGCTCCCTAAAGTATGTTGTTAAGTGCCCTACTGGAGTAGGACACATAGCGACGCTATGAACAACAGTTCCTGTGCCATCTTTATCATCTCTGATATGCTTGATCCTACTGCCCTAGCTATGATGTCAATCCATGTCACTGAGGGTCTTCCCAACAAAGGTAAGTATACAGTGGGCAGTAATATATCTAGATGCAAACCAAAAGGTTGACAACTGGAATACATCCCTTCGCAGGAGATTTACAGCTCCAGAAACCGAAGGTAGGTCTGCAGGAATTGAAACCAACTCCTCAGTCAGTGGGATTATTTCCTCCTGCCACTGCCACTTTAGAACAGGCTCCAGTGACTACAATGCCAGTCCCTCTCATTCACTGCAATGCAAAACAACTTGTTTTCCTAAAAAACACACAGCCACTGAACAAATCCTACACTTAAAAAGAAATTAAGATTGAAGACAATGGCTCATGGCTTCTAAATCCCAAATTTCGCTTACAGAAGGGAAAACACTGCTTAAACTTCAGAAGACAGAAACATTGTGAACAAAGAATTCCAATAATGATCCTAACCATAACGAAAGTGGCCAAAGGAGAAGGGCATTTGTCATCTTAATGCCTTTCACTACTATTAACTGTGGCACGTCTTTATTTCCTAATTCAAAAAGTAAAAACAAAAAAAGTACTTTCAAAGCCTCCCTTTAAGCCCCAAAAGCATCTATCTGCACGCGTTGTTCCCCAAACTCTCACCACCTTTTGCTTCTCAAGTCACTTGTCCCTACCACCAAACTGGGGTTAGCTGTCCCCCACTTAGTTCAGCCTCCACTTTAGACTCTGCAGTTGCTGGTCAGGAGCCCCCGGGCCGATGTGGGGTCCCAGAGACCCCAAGTGACAAAGCAGAAGGACCGGGGCTGGGCAGGGCTTCGCTTTACAGCAGTAGGTCGCCAGCCCTTGCTCCCGCGCCCCAGCACTGCTCTATCCTCCGAGCCCCGGGGGGTACGCTGCCCTTGTGTGCTGCCAACACGTAGTTTGAATTCACCAGCCACCAAGCCGCGGTGCCCTCCCCGAAACTACGGCCTCGGGAACCGACTCGATGGCAGGGGGACTGGGATGCGGCGCTGTCTGTCTGTCTGTCGGCTTGCTGTGGGGCATTTTTCTCTGCCCTGCCGCCAGCAGCCTCTATGGGACTAAGTCACAGGTGGAGTCCGCCAAAGGGCGGTCACCCCGCGCCCCCCGGTCCCCCAGCCCCGGACTTACGGTCCGAAGTGCGTGAGCGACACGATCTTCCCGCAGGCCACGGCGGCCGGGCCGGGCTCGAAGCCGAGCGCCTGGAGATACATCCAGAGATGCTCCTTCTCGAAAGCAGAGACCCCGGCCGCACTCATCCTCGCGGTGCGCGGGAGGGGACGGAGAAAGGGCCGCCCCGGAGACTCCAAGGACCCTCAAGCTCCCTCCCTCCCGGCAGGCTGAGGTGCTGGCGACCCCTCCATTGCCACCTGCGACGAATGCACGTTAAAAAGCCGGAAAGTCTCGGCAAAACCGGGCCTCAGCGGGCCAGGTGACGAGGGGAACCAGGGCTAACCCAGCACAAACTCCCGCGCTGCCGGAAGAGCGAAACGACCAATGAGCCGGCCGAGAGGCGGGAACGAAACGCGTCCGGCAGCCGCGGGAGGCGGGACTTAGCGCTCGCATCTCCCGCCATGCAGTGCGCCCGGAGCTCCGCCCCGGCTTGCCCGGCTCGGCGAGCCCCACAGCGCCCCCCGCGGCCGGTGGGCTGTGCTGCACGGGTGCAGACCTGGGGCTGTGGCTCCGCGGGCCCCGAGCTCCCATCAGTTCTCTTCTGTGCGGTTCCTTTCTCGTCCTGTATGATCCTGCATGGCGGGCTGTATCTATCGCAGTAAAATGCCAAAAGCATTGGGTTCCCCTTACAGCTCTTCTTACCACCTCAACGCCTAACCTCTGAACCGCGCTTTCCAGAGATTTCTTATAGCAAAAGTGACAAGATGAAGCATTTGATGGGTTTCTGGATATTATTAACCCCCAAGGAATAGCCATGCTTGCTTGTTCCTTCAGTAAGCGCTTACTTAACTACTACACAGCACATGGGGTAATGAGGTAGATGTGTCAGAGACAGTGAGACTGGCTCAGGAGAGAGCAAAGTTCAGACCTAGTGTGAGTCGTGGTCTACCAGATGGCACATAACTACTGCGTCAGAAGTGGTTGCCTTTTGTATGAATAGGTAAAAACCTTACCTTGTCACCCTCACAATCTCTTCCACGTTCAACCCCCTTGATACAGTCACTATGTCAACCCATCTCATTGAGAATCTTTATCTCTTTAAATGACATTTCACAGAATGTCTTTTTTCCAAAAACGGGCTCAGCCTAATAACATACCCTAAGTATGTGAGATAGCGTTTCACTACCCTTGTCTCTAAGGAGCACCCTGGCTGGTTGTACTTCCTCCAGAACAGACTTGCTTGTTCTTTTTGCAAAGGATGGAAGGTATATTCAAGACTCTTAGCCAACATCCCAATCCAGAGGCATTGGCCCTTTTAACTCATTGTCCTTTATATGCATGTGTAGTCAGGAAGTAGCTAAGAGAATACGCCATCCCCTTTTCCTTATGACTCAGGGTGAAGTCTCTCTCAGGGAGGAGTGATAGGGAATGGCAAAGGATACACTGACAAAGAAGATTAATCAGAACTGGCTTTGACAAGCACTGTGGCATTTGGACAAGAACAAACTGGGAGGAGGGTAAAGAGAATAGTGCAACAATGAATGAATGGAAACCCAAAATCTCTGTAATTGTTTATGAAAATTAATAAAATATAATTATAGAAAAAAATATGCATGTGTAGTAACTGAAAATATGACTTGCGTCAGAATTTAAGATTTAAACGGGCATCCTTCCTCCTTAATACTTGAAAAAGTCCTTAACAGAGGTTTATCCAATCTTCCCTTCTTCTATCATGATGTTGCTTATTGGTCCAGTTGTGATAAATTTTGTTATCTTGATGTTGACGCATAGTTCATATTGAAGGCTGCAGTAGTCTGATCTTTTGTAGTCAATGTTTCAAGTCTTCTTCACTTTCTGAAAGCAAGTTATGTTGTATGCATAAAGTAGACTGTGTCTTCTTGCAATCCTGATGCCACATTCTTCCTCATATGGTGCATCTTCTCAAATTATTATATAATTATTATAATACGTATTTAGTAATGCGTTCTGGTGGCCCAGTGGGTATGGAGTTAAATTGACAATCCAAAGGCAGATAGTTCAAATCCACCAACTACTCAGAGGGAGAAATGAGCAATCTCCTCTGGTGCAATTTATAGCCTCTGAAAACCCACTGCCGTGTCAGTACTGAGTTCAGATTTGACAGAGGAGTTGAGTTGTTCAAGTGATTTCTAAGTCTGAATTAGCCATCAGGGGGCACCTTATTCCACTTATTTACTCCAGAATTGCTGTGTTCAGAAATTGTGGTAACTCCTACTGACACTAACACTCCAATCAGAAAAAGATACCTGCCCACTCCATCCAATAATTAACTACTTAGCATACTTGTCTTTTTAAGTCTTGCCCTGTTTTTTAAATCTTATAATA
>NW_006399764.1:13172923-13177175 GCF_000299155.1 Elephantulus edwardii | reverse complement strand
GTTTGTTGATGGGCATTTAGGTTGTTTCCAACTCCTTGCTATTGTAAACAAAGCCGCAATAAACATGGGTGTGCATATATCTACTTGGATGTCATTTATGGTCTCTTTAGGGTATATTCCCAGTATTATTCCTTCTTTGTAATTGTCTGCCAAAGAATTACAGCTGCTTGACCTAGAGGCTCCCAGTTAGGGTTTTACAAATTGCATGCTTATAGTAGGAGAGAGGTCCCTCACAGCTGACTTTCCCAATGCAATTCATCTTATTTCCTGGCTACTGTTACCAAGTGTTGACTGTGAAACCAAGTAAACTAAAACTGTTAACAATCTCAATCTCTTCACCATCCATACTGATGCTGCCAATTGGCCCAATGGTGAGAATCTTTGTTTTCTTGATGTTGAGCTTCAATCCATATAGGAGGCTGCAGTCCTTGACCTTCTGCAGCAAGCGCTTCAGGTCCTCCTCAGTTTCAGCAAGCAGGGTCATGTCATCCGCATAACGCAGGTTGTTGATGATTCCTCCACCAATCCTGATGCCACATTCCTCCTCATACATCCCAGCATCTCGGATGATCTGTTCTGCATACAGATTGAAAAGATATGGAGACAAAATACAACCGAGAATTGGACAGTGAATAGGGATGATAGAAAGAGAATGGATGCCTTTGAGCTGTGGTGCTGGAGAAGAGTGTTGAATATACCATGGAATGCTAGGAGAACAAACAGGTTTGCCCTGGAGACGGTGAAGCCAGAATGCTCCTTGGAGTCAAGGATTCTGAAGCTTTGTCTGACATATTTTGGTCATGCTGCAAGAAGGGACTGGTCCTTGGAGAGGGGCATCATGTTTGGGAGGGTGAAGAGACAGCACAGAAAAGGAAGACCCTTGATGAGATGGAAAAATTCTGTGAGTGGAGTGATGGGAATGAATGTGTTTGAGACGGCGAGGTTGGCACAGGATAGAATGATATTTAGGGCTCTTGTAAATAGGGTACCCTGTGTACAACAGACCTAAACCCTGCTCTATCCCTTGGCCAATCTTATTGTCTCTGACACACCTATCCTCATTACCCCAGTGACAGAATCAATCCATCTCACCAAGGGTCTTCCTGTCCTACACTGTCCCTCTACCCTCCCAAGCATGACATCCCTCTCCAAGGACTGGTCCCTCCTTGCAACATGTCCAGAGTATGTCAGACTAAGCTTCAGAATCCTTGCTTCCAAGGAGCAGCCTGGCTTCACCCTGTCCAAGACAAACTTATTTCGACTCACAGCAAACACATCAGAACTGCCCCCTATGTTTCCAAGGCTGGAAGCAATCTGCTTTGCCTTTTTTCCTCAGGGTTGCTGGTAGGTTCAAACCACTGATCTTTCAATTAGCACCCATGATTTTTAACCACATGCCCCAACGACACCTCTAAAGAAATAGGAAAAGGCAGACAAGCTTTTCATTCTTTCCCCTTATTTACTCGTTTTCAAGGTCATGATTTGCTATCAACTCCTGAAATTTTTCAACTAGGCTTCCCTCCCACCCCTTTCTTACTGTGCACTGTTGAATCAGATCCAAATGGCACAGAAAGAGATTGCCCCTCCTTCTCCAGGGAAGCATCTGGTGGATTTGAACCGAGTGCCTTCATGATTGCAGGGCAGCTTCTTGCCTCTAGGCCACCAGAGCTCCCTTCAACAAAGTTTTTAAATATGTAATTGTATTTACATGTATTACTATGAACTCACACAGTTAAATGTAATTGAAGGGGTTCTATTTACTTCAATTATCCTTACTGAATTGTCTCATCTTTGGCCAGTGGGAACTTCTTCAAAATCAGCTACTCTGAGCCCTTTAACAGCAAGAAGTCAAGGCTCATTTTGTACTTCTCCAATCTCAGCTCTACTGTATCCTGCGCAGGAGCAAACACTGCACCATCATCATAATCATTAAGAAAGAGTCATTCATCATCACAACCTGAGCACAAGGGGAGCTTATAGCTACTACCACATTGGTGATTGTTTCTACAATGGCTTAATTGTTGATATGTGCTGCCAAGTTGACTACAACTCTTAGTAACCATATGAACAACAGACCTGAATTCTACTATATCTTGGACCATCCTCATCATCTCTGACAGACTTGAGCCCATTGTTACAGTTGCTGTATCAATCCATTTTGCTGAGTGTTCTTTTCTTTCAGTGACACTTCACCTTCCTAAGCATGATGTCCAAGGACTGGCCCCTCCTAACTAAATGCCCAAAGTATGAGCAACAAAGTGTCACCATTCCTGCCGCTCAGGAGGCCCCTGGATGCACTCCCCCAAGACATATCTGTTCATTCGTGGGTCCATAAGATAGTCAGCACTCTTCTAATACCTGGTTAATGCTAAAATGTTCTGGCGGTGCAGTGGATTAAGTATTTGGATCATTGGTTCAATGACATAAAAAAGGTCAATGGTTCAAATCCACCAGCCACTCAGCGGGAACAACATGAGGCTGACTGCTTCTGTACAGACTGACAGCCTTGGGAACCCTAAGGCGCAAATCTACCCACCCTGTCCTAAAAAAAAAGGCCAGAGTCAGAATCTACGCAACAATGGGTTTCCGGAGTTTGATTGCTCTAAGCATTTTATTGATCCTGATCTACTAAATAACAAACCCAATATTATTCCCATGAGACAGATGAGGAAATGGAGGTGGAGAGGAATTAAGTGCCACTTTCACACAGTTGGGAAGTGAGAAGTGGGGCTGGGCTTAATGAGAACCTAGAATCTGACTCTGCCCACCAAGCTCTGTTTTCTTCTGGTTGCCCTTTCAGTTATCTGCCCCCTGTCAGCTAAGGAAAAACAGGAAACAGCAAGGGACAGAATTCCTAAGGCCCCTGAAAGACACAAGGATACTGTTTTCAAAAGAGAGAGGAATGAATCCTGGTAAGTGAAACAAATCAAATTACTCCTATGTTGGTTTCTTTTTAAAAAAATTACTCAGATTCAAGCTTATTCATTAACTTTATTATTGGCATGTCAGTAATTATGTTTTGAATAAATAAAATTTTCCTTAACATGGAACTGGGACTTCTTATAAAAGTTACTATCTAGCAAAGTTTCATTTCAATTTGACCAAATGGCCCAAAGGAATATTAACATCCCCACAGCCACAGTAGTAACAAACACAGGAGCAAATATAAACTGTAATGTAACACAAACTGCATATTCAACAAAAAAGGAATTCTTTTTCCCTGTTACATTTTGTGATGAATTGACAGAGCCGTTACGATGTGAATGATCCTCCTTCTCCTACGATATGTGGAATGTCATCTATCTCCAAACCCAAGTCCGTGAGAGTGAAATCGAACACCTGTAAAAGAAAAATCTTGGGTATTATTCAAAATCACACTAATGACATGAGCCCTTGGGTCCATGTATTCACATGCAGACATTAATTACTGGATGGAGGTAAACCTGGCTTTATCCATAACTGTGCTTTCTGAAAATAACTTAGTTTTATTCCTACAACTCATTCATATAATAAAAACACTAAGGAAATTTTTATTCAAATGGAAATAGCTGAGGGAGCCTATTAAATGAAGGTTTTTTAAAAGGGCATAAAAACACATTTGGTAAAAAATTTAAAAACATATCTAGTAAAAAATTTTTTTAAAACAAAAGAACATAGACGGCTATTCATCCACTACCTATTTCTTTTTTTTTTGTTTACTTTTGTTTTATTGATTATGCAACATGTCCAAAGTATATCAGACGAAGCTTCAGAATCCTTGCCTCCAAGGAGCATACCAGCTTCACCTTCTCCAAGATGAACTTTTTTGTTCTCCTAGCAGTCCATGGAATATTTCAATACTTTTCTTGAGCACCACAGCTCAAAGGCATCAATCCTCCTTCTATCATCCCTAGTCATTGTCCAGTTTTCTGATGCATAGCAAGTAATTGCAAAGACTGTATCAGGCACACCTTAATCTCCAGACTGACATCATTGCTCTTCAGTACTTTGGAGAAGTCCCTGACAGCTGACTTTGCCAAAGCAATTTATCTTTTAATTCCCTGGCTGCTGGGACCTAGAGTGTTGACTGTAGAACCAAGCAAACTGAAGCTGTTAATACTCTCTTCACCATCCATCATGATGCTGCCAATCAGCCCAGTGGTGACAATCTTTGTTTTCTTCCTATTTCTTTTATTAAATTAATTTATTTATTTTTTATTTCAATGAACATCTACAGAGATTTTAGAATTCCATTCATTCATTGTTGCACCCT
>NW_006399764.1:13149055-13150335 GCF_000299155.1 Elephantulus edwardii | reverse complement strand
TTGACACAGGATGGAGCAGGGTTTAGGGCTGCTGTACATAGGGCCACTATGAGTCACAGGCGACTCAACAGCACATAAGAACAACAACATCTGACTATCTGGTTAGTGGCCTCCAGACTTGAATCAGTGGTCTGCTATATTTGTCAACTTTGCAGTCATCAGTTTGCAAAGCCAGCTGTCTGCAACTCTGCTCTCCTAGGACACTCTTTGGACTCGTCAGCCTCTGAAGCTGGCAGTCTCCAAAGCCAGCTGTCTGCAGCCCTGCCTGCCTGCTGATGACTTGGATCCATTAGTCTCCCAGATGCCTTCCTCCTGAGATCTGTTCTACAGATGTGGGACGTGCAAGCCTCTACAAGCATGTAGAGATAGGATAAATATTAAAGGTAAAGTCATTGCTGTAGAGTAGAAACCAATGCATTAGATGACTCTTCAGAAGGATTCAGAGGCTGTAATCTCCTGTGGGGCTGATGATGGATTCAAACCGCCAGAGAGGAATGGCCTTTGTGCTTGCAGCACAACTCCCTATGGACTGTCCCCCAAGAACTCTTGCCTTTGATAAGTGCCTAAAGCAGGCAACACAAAGTCTCACTGTCCTTCCTTCTAAGAAAGGCTCTTCCAAGCCAGATGAGTTCACTTTTCCAGCAGCCCAAGCTACAGGCAGTCTTTACAAACACCATAACTCAACTATGTCAGTTATTCTTGAGTCTTTCTTATACACTGTCCAATTTTTGTATGCTCTGGAGGTGATTAAAAGCATAGTGGCTGAAAAGAATCTGTTATGGCTTGGGGCAGGCACACCCTATTCACTGAGGTGACATATTAGCTTTTTTTTTGACATATTAGCTTTTTAACACACTAAAGAGGTCTTCTGTAGCATATCTGTCCACTGCATATATTTTATTTCTTGATTATAACTTCAGCAAGTATTGATTACCAATCCAAATATAATTATAAGGAAATGTGCAAAAATTTGGAAGTAGAAAACCAAAGGGAAGAACATGCTTGGCCTTTCTCAGGACAAAAGAAAAAGTCAAGTTTCAAGTTGGAATATAGAAGGATACCATAGGGGGAAAAAAGATTGATGCAGGAATAATTGTTAAGAATGGGAAGAGTACAAAGAATCACTGTATCCAAGAACCAATTTTACTGAAGGAAGACATTCATGTTGCACTAGAGGCAATGGTGAAAAGAAATTAAATAGTGGAGCTCTGGTGGCCTAGTGGCAAGAAGCTGCACTGCAATCCCAGAGGAACACGGTTCGAATCCACCAGATGCTCTGC
>NW_006399764.1:13142685-13148350 GCF_000299155.1 Elephantulus edwardii | reverse complement strand
AGCTGAAATGTTTCAACAAATAGATGCTTAGAGTGTTCATTCATCTGTCAGGATAGTGGAAGACCACTACCAAGCCAACTTACTGGAAGAGATTATTATTTTTTGCCCATTTGAAATTGATTTTTTCCTAAAAGAATGTGTAAATCACCAAACAATATTATTAATTCTTTTTTTTTTTTGGTAGTGTGTCATACTGTGACCTACACATTGTCATAATGTTGGAAGTCACTGTTATTTCAAACTTGGGCGGGGTCACTTATGGTACACAGGCTTCAGTGAGACTTCCAGACTAAGAAAAATTAAATGGGTCTTCAGAGAAATGCAAAACAGCAGTGAGTCATTACATGACACAATAACTACGATTTTGTTGGGTTGTTTTGTGTGGGTTTTTTTAAAGTTATTGGTTTGTCTATTTTTCCATTTTTAATTTTATTATTTTGTGTGTGTGTGCTGTCAGATCAGATTCCTCCTTTGAACTGTGTACCTCTGGGATTGTAGTGCAGCTTCTTGCCACTAGGCCACCAAAGCCCCCTTAGAATAGCTACAATTTTAAGAATAAAGATCAGATACTGTTGAGGATATAGAACTTTGAAAACTCAAAATATGTGTGTTTAAAAATATTTTTAAAATCTCTGTAAATATTCATTAGAATTAATAAAAAAAATTTTCAAAATGTAAACACATTTCCATTTAAGAGGGTTGGTGAAAGAGAGGAAGACTTCAAGGATTTACACTGTGACAACAGACTCTCGCATAGTAGGACCGTGAGGACTGTGCAAGGCTCTGATTTGTGGTTCCCAGGCTCTCGATGTGTTGTAGTTGATGCCACGCACCTAACAACAAAACCTATTTTAAGAGAATGTGTGACTTTCCACTGGATTTGTATTACATTGATCAATATATACAGTATAAGGTGAGTATAAGTGAGTACAGTATAAGTATAAGGTGAGACATAGGGATGGCCTGCTTTTTCTGAGATTTTCTAAAGAGACAGTAATGACATGGGGGAGATAGATGGAAGGAGAGAGTAAATAATAGTGTTAGGTACAGAGTGAGCATACAGTCAGAAATTTGGTCTTTTTGCTTGGTTCTTTGAGATGTACCATCACTGGAGGGTAACAAATGGGTGCTGACCAAAAGAGATCACCCAGGAGCACAAAACTGACTCCCTGTTACATTTTGTGCTGAATTGACAGAGCCGTTACGATGTGAATGATCCTCCTCCTCCTACGATATGTGGAATGTCATCTATCTCCAAACCCACGTCCGTGACAGTGAACTCGAACACCTGTAAAAGAAAAACCTTGGGTATTATTCAAACTCACACGAATGACACGAGCCCTTGGGCCCAAGTATTCACATGCAGACATTAATTACTGGATGGAGGTAAACCTGGCTTTATCCATAACTGTGCTTTCTGAAAATAACTTTCTCTTATTCCTACAACTCATTCATATAATAAAAACACTAAGGAAATTTTTATTCAAATGGAAATAGCTGAAGGAGCCTATTAAATGAAGGTTTTTTAAAAGGGCATAAAAACATATTTGGTAAAATAAATTTAAAAACATATCTAGTAAAAAAATTTTTTTTAAACAAAAGAACATAGACGGCTATTCATCCACTACCTATTTCGTTTATTATTAAATTAATTTATTTATTTTTCATTTCAATGAACATCTACAGAGATTTTGGAATTCCATTCATTCATTGTTGCACCCTTCTCCCATCCCCCCCTTAGCTCCTCTCCTTGAAAACCAAAAAACTCCCTCATTGGTACACAATCCCCCCCGCACTTCCCCCAACCTCAAATATAACCCACTCTGCAACCCTCATTCCGTACTCTTACGATAAACATAATGCCCTATAATAATACTTTTAAACTACTCTCTCCCCCATAGACTTCAATGCCATAAACATATTTCATCCAGTTTTTCTCAGTCTTACCCCCACCCCAATGCCAGCCTCATTCTACAACACATCCACTACCTATTAATGCATTGTTGTTATCATGTGCCTTTCGAGTCGGAACCTATTCATCACTGAATCTCTAGTGGGTTTTCATAGGTAGTCATCACGCAGGAAGAGACTGTCCACCATTCTCCCAATATAAATCTCTTAGTCTTTTAAAAACAGTAATACTTCCCTTATCCTAAGTCTGACTTCCAATAATATAAACTCTTCAAGCGATACCGATGAACTGAAGAAGCAAAAGGCCTTTTAAAAGCAAATCGTTCACTGCCTATGAAATAAATGCTTTAGGGATAAATTCTATGTCTTCTTTTGGTGAGAAAAGTGATGGCTCTTTTCACGCTATTTATTTTTTTTTTTTAAGATTTATTTTCTTATTTGTGTGTGTGTGTACCATCAAATTGGATCTGACTGGTACAAGAGGAAACTGTCCCTCCTTCTCCAGGAGAGCACCTGGTGGATTTGAACCACATGCCTCTGGGATCCTGTTGTTTATTTTAAATCAATTGAAGTAAAACAAAAAGCTATGAAGCAAGAGAATGTAAGCAGAGGAATTTGTAAGTCCCATATGAGTTGCTTCAAGGTAGATGAGGGGTGATCTGAGACCTAGGATGGGAGGGGCTACTATGTTGTTATTTGGTGCCTTCAAGTTGAGTACAACCCAGAGCGACCCTATGAGCAACAGACTTGACCCCTGACCTATCCTGTGCAATCCATCTCAGCATCTGACATGCTCGAGCCCATTACTGGTCATTGTGTCTACCCATCTCATTGCAGGGTGTGGGTGGGGGTGTGGGTGTATCTTCCTCTTTCTCTGTCCCTCCAACTTTCCAAGCATAATATCCCTTTCCACGGAGTAATCTCACCTAACAACATGTCCAAAGTATGAGAGACAAAACTTCACCAACATATTTGGTGTTATAACTAACCATTACTTTCTTAAATGATCTTTTTATCAACCTGTACCTTATAATTCCTTTTATATACAGGCTAGCCACGATGTTAGTGTTTCTCCTTTTACTTTATTATTTCCTCAATGTTTAGCGTGTTTCAAAATAAATCCATTTTCTGATCTCCTTTCACATTTATAGATCTGGCACGTACACACCTGAACCAGCTTCCTCAGCCTTACAGAAGGTTGTGGGTTCTTTTCTGTCCAAACTTTCTAGAAAGGGTGTGAGATTCAGTCATGCTCTGTGTCAGTGCCTGAGGAATACGCACCTCTTACCAACGCTTTCTCAAAGGCGAATATGAGGCAGAATCAACAGAGATAACCTCTAGGGATGGCAGGGGGACTGCAGAAGTCTATGCAGACCTTATTGGAAAAGAAAAACCTACATAGGAGAACATACACCAATTCAATAATTTCCATATATATATTTCAAAGGCACTGATCTGATTCTTGTTGTGTAACTATCCTCAACTATGTGTATATCCATTTTTTACTATTTTATTTATATATATATATATGAAATGTGCTATACCTTACCTCTATTTTTACTTCAGGTAAAAAGTATCTTCTACTTCCTGTGCTTCTCAAAGTATGGTTAGTAGATAATCTGCATCTGATTCACTATTACTGGTGTTACGTGCCACTGAGTTGGAACTCACAGTTGACCCTCTAGAGGGTTTTCAGAAGCTGTGACTTACATGGAAAGACGGTGCACATCTTTCTCCCACAGAGCAGCTGGTGGATTTGAAGCACCTGCCTTTAAGAGCACACCTCCTTACCTACAGTCACCAGAGTTCTCCAGGGATGGCATTTGTTCGGCTTCCTAAAGTTTTGTTGTTTTAAACTGCAGTCACATGCTGCTACCTCTAAGACTACTTAACCAGCCTGCATTTTCAGTGACCAGGCCCAGCACAGCAGGTTGGGAAAGGCTCCCTTGAAGAACAATGTGATCTTATCCAGGCCTAGCGCTCACTAAAATAATTTTCCACAATGGACTGCTTCTGTTAGATGTACTGCCATCTCATTAACTAAGTCCCTCTGGGTTATAGCATCTGCAGGAGAGACAATGAAAAAAGACAAACTGCTTGATTAGCTAATAACATCTGCTCTTATGAGTGCTTTTATAATTTCAATATTCACACAAGTCTACTTAATCATTACTTTTGTAAAACATTGTGTAAAATCTACCCTCTTCATTTTCTTTTTTAAATTTCTTTATTTTTCATTTCTTTTTTTTTTCTATAATTACATTTTACTAATTTTCATAAACATCCACAGAGATCCTGGGTCTCCATCCATCCACCGTTGCACTATTCTCCCCACCCCCCCTCCCAGTCCGTTGTTGTCCAAATGCCACAGTGCTTGTCAAAGCCAGTTCTGATCAATCTTCCCTGTCAGTGTGTCCCCCGCCATTCCCCATCACCCCTCCCTGAGAGAGACCCCACCCCGAGTCATAAGGAAAAGGGGATGGCGCACTCTCCTAGCCACCCCCCGCCGAAAAGGGATGCCGTGGGTCTCAGAGTGAAGATCCTCTCCCACTACTCCAAAGGGCCCCTTTGGCAGCAGGAAACACACAGACCACCATGGAGATTGATTTTGGAATTCAGATGCACTCCCACTGATTGTGCCTGGCCGTACATGTTCACATCCCCGAAGATGCATCATGGGGATGCTGCAACCCAGAAGACACAAACCCGACCAACAAGCCACAAGTACATGAGTCCAAAAATTATGGAAAAGTAAAAGAAAAGATTCTTTCATTGTTTTACAAACCCTCCCCCAGGTCCCCTCCACCATGTAGCCCTCGCTCTAGTCTCCTGTGATGACAGAAATACCTAGTTATATGTCTCTTTTAAACAGTTTTCTCCCTCCTCTGTTTCAGTGCAGTATACATTATTGAACCCATCTTACTCAGTCTCTCCCCAACCCCAAGGACAGTCCCATTCTACAACAGTTTTCATTTCAATGAACATCTACAGAGATTTTGGAATTCCAGTCATTCATTGTTGCACCCTCTTCATTTTCTTAAGTTCTGCAAGTCATCAGCTATTGTATCTTCCTCTTAGAGGAAATATCCTCTAACTCAGCTTTCTCATTCTTTTTTCATCAAACTTAAACCCCATATCACTGCCCTGCTGTTTGTATATTGCCTTAGGTTGAAATGCCTTATTTTTCAGGTTAATTTCTCATAAACTTAGGAAATCGAAAATTTTGCACCTCAGGGTCACTAAAGATAAGGCACAACCAGTACTCTCTACCAGATTAGTCTGGTATTTATCGACACTTTTGTCCTAAAACGGTTAAGTATATTAGGGGGCATTTGACATTCTCCTCAGGGAACCAGCCCATCACTGACCTTGAAGAGTTTTCAGAGGTAGTAAACTGCATGAGAGGAGCTTGTCCATCTTTCTCCCATGCAGCTAATGGTGGACTTCAACCACATACATTTGTGTTGGCAGCACAATTCCTTACCAATAAGCCACAAAAAACCCCCAAAACAAAACAAAACAAAACAAAACCCCATCAACAAATGAATGGAGAAGCATTGAAAAAAAGGAACTCGTGAAATATTATGCAAAATGGATTAACCTGGTAGACATTATGCTAAGTAAAATATGTCAGTCACAAAAGGAAAAATATTGCGTAGGACTTTCGGCTTTCGGTTCGAGGAGGCCTCGGTGCAACTTTCTTCGGTCGTCCCGCATCCGGGTTCATCCGACACCAGCCGCCTCCGCCATGCCG
>NW_006399764.1:13137560-13141280 GCF_000299155.1 Elephantulus edwardii | reverse complement strand
TTTTTAATGCAGCATAGTATTCCATTGTGCGAATATACCACAGCTTCTCTAGCCATTCGTTTGTTGATGGGCACTTAGGTTGTTTCCAACTCCTTGCTATGAATGGGTATTCTTGTCTTTACAGAAGTCCAGGGTGAAGGCTGCATAGTGGAGTGGACTTGGGGGGCAGGGGTTGTATAACAATGAAAGAGTTTTTCTTTCTTTTCAAGGAGAAGAGTGAATTCGGGAATGAAGGGGTGGGTAGGGAGAAAAGTGCAACAATGAATGACTGGAAACACTAAGTCTCTGTAAACTTTCGTTAAAATTAATATTTTTTAAAAAGTAAAAGTTGTAATAATACCCTCAGGGGGGAAAAACACCTGGAAAAAAGATGAAAGTTCTGTGTTCAAGACTTTTGTTCATAGGGTCACTATGTGTCGTCTATGACTCTACAAGCCACCAAAGGGACCTCCGGCAGCCTGGGAGTAAGGAGGTGTGATACAATCCCAAATGCATGCGATTGAAATCCACTAGGTGCTCTGAGGGAAAAGGATGGGCAGTCTCCTCCCATGTGATTAGCTGCCTGTGAAAATCCATGGTGAATCAGCCAAGGGCCAGTTTCAAGGTGAAGGCACAAGAAGCCATCAGAGCTCCCAGTGTATGTTACTGGAAACACAAATACTGAATTTCACCTTTTTTTTCTACTGAAGTTACATATCTAAAATAAATAACTAAGAATCAGGGCAGGAGAGGACAACCCTGGGGAGATGGACTGACACAGTGACTGTGGTCGTGGGGACAGATGGTGAGAATGGCTCAGGGCAGGGTTCAGAGCTACTGTTCATAGGATCACTGAGCTGTAGTTGACTCGGTGGCACCTCACAACAACAACATGGGGCTCCTTCTTCCTTCTCCCCTCATCACAAACCCCCACAACATGAAATAAACAATACTCTAAAAGGGGTATCTCAGGGACACCTAGTTTTAGTTTTTCCCATTTCAGTTTTTCAATAATTGTAACATTTCTTCAAAGCGGATGTGTCTTCCGAATCACGAACCAGTATCAGGAACTCACACCTAACTGGCAAACGGAACCAACTTTAAAGATACTTCTTGTCACTGTCCCGTGGCTGGTGCTGCCCTGTCTTGAGTAGCCCCTTCCTCCACCTGGCCTCAGAGGGGCAGGCTACATCCCAAAGAACCCATCAAATCCTGTCTGTGCTAATCTGAAAGACATCTCATCCTCAACCACTTCACATCCATCTCCTAAGGCATGAATGACTAATCTTTCTTGACAGATGAGAAAACTAACGTTCCAAATTCAATGGCTAAGACACTATAATCCTTTGATTTTCCTCCCAGAGATAATCAGGAAGTCCGTATTATTATTACATGCAAAGGACAAAATACTCTTGACCTCTCAGATGTGAGTGGGGCAGTCCCACCCCCAGTACCCCCCCCCCCGTTAATCACCAGCATTGGCAGAGCATGTGAAGAGCCACCGAACGACAAGGTGATCGTAACCATGCCAACAGCACTGTGCCCACCTCCCCTCAGCCAAACATTTAACTCTCTTCTTGTCCAGCAGGGTTGTCCTCCGAGATAAAGTCTGTTAAGCTAAAACTGCCGAGTTGTTTAACAGTAAAGCTGCGAGATACGAGGACAAGTTTTGAGACACGCTGACAGATGAAGGCAGTGAATGGCGACATACACTGGAGACACCAAGACAGAGGAAACCGGTGTGCAGTTACGCCTCACAGAAGGCTGGTGCCGCTCACAGGAAGCCGGGCTTGGTTAGCAACCTACCTTGTCCTTGCTCAGACCTTTGAGACTTTACCGTTTTCACAAGAATTCATTCAGCTGTCATTTCTACTCCTCTAACAAAGAAATATGAAGATGTTTGCTAGGTTAAGAATATATAAGTATAGATGAGGGCGAGAACTGTTTAAAAGGGCTATATAAGGTATTATTGTCAAGACAGAAGTCCAGAACGAAGGCTGCATGGTGGAGCGGACTGGGGGCGAGGGATTTTATAACAACGAAAGAATTTTTCTTTTACTTTTTCAAAGAGAAGAGTGAACTGGGGGCAGGGGGTGGACAGGGAGAAAAGTGCAACAATGAATGGAAATCCAAGTCTCTGTAAACTTTCATTAAAATTAATAATAAAAAAAGAATATGAAAAAAAAGAAAATATGAGCATACAAAACCCACCAAATTAAAAAAAAATGAGTATAGTTGTAGCAGATGATTTTTTCCAACCAATTCACATAAACTACCAAGAGGGAGCCTTGGAGGTTTGAGGCAAAGGGAAGTGAAGGCATACCAGAGCTGGACTAAAAAAAAAATGTTTTAAAAGCAGCAGAGACTCTGGAAAGTCCCAGCCACTGGGAAGAGGCAGGCAAGTGACCAGGCTCCATGTGAGAAGCAGCCAGACAATGAAAGTTAACTAGAACTGGAAGTTGCTTGGCTGCAAAGTAAATTCAAGAGCAGTCTTCACACGGTTCTGCACTTAACTGACCTCCAACTCAATCCGCCCTTTCCTCGTTACCTTGAGGAGAAGAGTTTAGTTCTGTAACTTTATAAAAAAAGTTTTGGAGCACTCTGGTGGCCTAGTGGCAAGAAGCTGTGCTGCAATCCCAAATCCAAGTGGTCCAAATTCACCAGACACTCTGCTGGAGGAGGGGCAACCTCTTCCTGTGCCAGGTGGATCCCATTCAACAGCACACAAGAAAGAGGCAAGTTCTGATAACTCATTCACCTCATCAGTGCATGCAAAATTAGGTACGGCTTTGTTCTCAGGGGAACAGGTGAGCTGGGACACAAACAGGCAGCAAATTTGATGAGGATGTTGGTTCTGCTGAAGGGCAGCCCTGCTAGTATTTGCACAGGCAAGGTTCAGGCAGAAGCAAGGAGCTCTATTTCACAAAGTCTGCCATTTGTTTTTAAAATAATTTTATATACTGCAGCTATTGTAACAGTTCCTATTTCCTCATAACAGACTGTCACTGAGGAGCCGTTAGTCTAGAACAGAACCTTAAGCAGGCGGGAAGGATCGTGTTGTGCATTTACTTCTAATTATTTGTTCATGGTCTTTCAAGTTAGTGACTGTCTTTGAAAATGGCCACACAGTAGGTTAACTTCAGCTGCAACTGGATGCTGAGTCATCTCCCTCTACGGTTCATACTTCAACTGGTTGGTTGAAGAGAAACAGCTACTACCTTTACACGAGACCAATGAAGGGGGTCACTCACTCCCTTTCAGCTCGGATTCCTTTTAAATTATAAGCAAAATGCCAATGTGCACATTCGTTTTTAACTTAAGGTATGTTAGCAAGCATTCCATTTTGACCAATAGTCTTCCGATGTTATCACCCTGCTGAATTTCTGTTGTTGCTGTTAGGTACCATCAAGTGCAAGATGACTGACTCATAGCATCTGCAGGTCAGATGGAACTCAAGACGTTTATTAAATATCCAGTCCTGGCGAGCTCTGGTGGCCTAGTGGCAGGAAACTGCACTGCAATCCCAGAGGTGTGCGGTGCAAATCCACCAGAGGAACAATTGCCTCCTGTGCCACTCAGATCCGATTTGACGGTACGCACATAAAATAAATCAATAAAAATAAAAAAAAATCATGCAGGATAAGCAGTTCTCTGAATGCAGCACACAAAGCACATGGAAAAAATAGCATAAAAGTGATATACTCTTCAAACAATTTTATTAATCCAAAGGTAGAATATGTT
>NW_006399764.1:13135358-13136330 GCF_000299155.1 Elephantulus edwardii | reverse complement strand
ACAACAACAAAGAAACATATGGTAACAATGACAACAAAATGGCCACAGAACGACTCTGTAAGTGCCCTTCAATTCAGTGACTTCCGCTTAGATGCTGACCAGTCTCTCATTCTTCTCTTACAACCAGGTAAATGACAGAACACAGCTGTTAAGGCCAGAAACTCGTCAATTCTTTAGCCTGCTTGGAGTGACTACAGTTGAGGACTCTTTCTGCCTCCCTGCTTCCTCAGTTCAGACTCACCTAGCACATTAATTTCACCATAACAAAAGGTGTCATCTGCCTGGCTGACCCACACCCTGATGACAGGGACAAGGCTAATATGTTCTCTCCTCGGGCTGCTGGGCCTCCTGGCCAGTCTTGTCCTGCCCTGCACCTTGGACCTGAGCATTCTGAGACTCGGCCAGATAAGAATCAAAGGGACCTACCAGCCAGTTGAGTGGTGTGTTATTAACAAGATAATCCATGACATCATCTAAAGACACCTTCATTTTCTGCAGCTGACGCTTGCTGGAAGTGAGAAGGCTGTCGGACACTTCCTTAAAGGAGGAGGCGCTGAGGAACATTGAATACATGTCACTTGCCATGACCCCCAAGTGACTGGCTTTGTCTTGAATGTTCTGCGGCAAGCCCTGGATGTTGGACAGGAGCATGTTGCAGGTGGTCTGGAGCTGCTGAGTCAGGCTGCGGGCAACAGCAAGAGTACGTGACTCGATGTGCTAAAGAGAAGAAAAGTTAAAGGATGAGCAGAATCCAGAGGTGCTATGGATCATTAATTCAGGTACAGCAAACCAGGCAGGTGTCCACCACGGAGTCTCTTTGCTTCTTAAAAGTTCTCACAAAAACCCTGAGTACAACTGTATTGTCTATGTATCATAGACATAGATAGAAATGTAGGGCCCAGGTTTATCAACTGAAGCTTAAGAAATCTAATACCAAACAAAATGAAAATACATTGTGTTAGATATTCTCTT
>NW_006399764.1:13130286-13133663 GCF_000299155.1 Elephantulus edwardii | reverse complement strand
TTTCCTTGCTCTGTTCTGATGACTGCCTCTTGGTCCAAGTAGAGGTTTCACATTAGCACGATCAAGTGTTCTGGGATCCCCTTTCTTCTCAGAGTCAGCCACAGTTTGTTTCCTTCTTTCTTTCATGGTCTTCCTTATTCACTGTCTGTCAGATGTCCAGGAAGCTACTGAAAATATCATGGCTAGCTCAAGCACATATTAGTTTTTAAAATGACACCCTGCTCTTTAGCACCTTAAAGAGGTCCTTGACAGCAGACTTCCAATGCAGCACTTTCATTTCTTGGCTGTTGTTGCTATGATGGGTATTGGTTGTAGATCCAAGTAAAATGAAATCGATGACAACTTCAATCTTTCCTCTATCTATGATGATGTTGTCTAAAGGTTCAGTGGTAAGGATCTTTGTTTTCTTGAAGTTGAGATGTAACTCATATTGAAAGCTGCAGACTTTGATCTCCATCAAGTCCTTCTCACAGCGTCTGTATTTATATTGTGACACAAACACGGCAATAACAGAACTGTTGATATCCCCTGTTAATCTGAGCTCACTATGTATGAGTGAAGGATCTATTTTTCTCATTTAGTTGTAACCACTTTGAGGCATATGATTATCTGTAGGTTGGCAGATTAAGTGACTCCCCAGTTTTACTTCCCTGTCACATAACAAGCTAATCTATATACATAGTAATGTCAGGTCTTTGATAGAAAAGAGTACGCTGAGGCAAATTAAGAAAATAGAAATGCAGGGGAGCTCTGGTGGCCTAGTGGCAAGAAGCTGCAACTACAATCCCAGAGGTGCACGGTTCGAATCCACCAGATGCTCTGCCGGGGAAGGAGGGGCAATCTCCTCCAGTACCAGTCAGATCTGATTTGACGGTACATGCACACAAAAATAATAAAATAAAACAAAATAAAAATTAAAAAATAAATAAATAAACAAAAAAAAGAAAATACAAATGCAAAGTGAGAGAACCCCTGTAGTTTTCTTACTTCAGTACAGTGGGGTTCATCTGTATCGTCATGGCCAATGCTTCTCTTCCACTCCACCCACGAGAGATAGAGTTTATCCTGAGCATCCTGAAGTTTCTGGTTGGCATCATGTACATTCTTGCTGGCAAACTCAATCTGGAACACAATGAAACAAGACAAGGAGCAAACCAGTTAGATAGTAACATTACATTACATTGCTCAGAGACCTGATATAAATCAGATGGCACAAAGCCCATGAATTTCCATAAGTCTTTTAGGAGAGTTACTTCTGCTGTTACTGCTATTTATTATTCCTATGGGTAAGACAGCCAAATAGTAATAGCTCTTTACTACTGCCTGGTGGCTTAGTGGTAAGAAGTTGTGCTGCTAACCCGACGTACCACAGTTCAAATCTACGGGTGCTTTGTGGGAAAAAGATGGGCAATCTCCTCCTGTGCCATTTACAGCCTCTGAAAGCCGGATGGAGAGGGTCAACTATGAGTCAGTTCTAACTTGAAAGCACATAACAACTACATCATTATAAACCACTGTTTCCAAATTTACAGATTGTTTGCCAGATAACACAATTTCATCTGTACATGTGTGAAATAAGAACAAGAGTAAGACATTCACTCTCCCTCTTACCTAGTGCCTGTCCAAGGAGGAAACATTTAGTCATGGCAGTACAGTATGTATTGGTCTAAAATGTCAATTAAAAAAAATGTCCATTTAGTTCATCCGCTACCACTTGGCATGCATTATCTCATTATCTGCAGTCTTTTGCAAATCTAATACATGCATTTATAGGACAAATTCCTAAAAGTAAGATTGATCAAATAGGTCTATTTGTAATTTCCTATGTACTGCCAATAAATCTCTATAATTTGTCCCCTGAATTCTCCAGAATACCACCAGTGTGCCTGTTTACAATCTCACCAGCAGCATCAAATTTGCCAGTGTAAAGGACAAAAGAAATGTGTATTTATCTTACCTTAGCGCTAAAGTTTAAAATCTTTTCATATGTTTATACTTTTCCTGTCTATTGACTATTTTTTGCCCATTTTTTTTTCTAATGAGTTGCTAATTTTAAAACTCTAAAATTTCAAAATCATGCTTTATTCTCATCTCTTGAGATGAATGAACTCACTTCAGAGGTCCTCAAAACAAAGCTGTGCTCACCAGTTTAACAGTGGAATGGAGCTGAGAGATGGTCTGTTGGCATTTTTGCTTAGTTTCTTCAACCCTGCTGAGAGCCTGCTGGTAGGCACGGGAACGGAACTTGGAAGACAGAGACCCCAGTCTGACGTAGTAACTTGGCTTCTGAACCATGTCAAATCCTTCAACCTTTTTTGCTTCTTTTTCTGAAGTTACAAAGAGAGACAAAAAATTTTAAAGGAACACAAGTGCCAGTGAGAAGGCCTGGACTCTACCTCAGGTCTCGACTTTGATGGTTCTACATTCACACTAAACAATGATGCACACCTTTTCCTGAGAACATGCTTGTCTCCTCCTGCTAGGCTGGACCACCTGGACATGTCACTGTCACGGCATTTTTGTCTGCACACATACCTTCCCACTAGAATGAACTTCGTTGGCCTACACAGTGCTGAGTACAAAAACTACACCGACTTCCCTGACATCACACTGATTTCAACTCATGCTTGACCCTGGGTGTTGGAGCAGAACTCACGCATGGGGTTTTCTTGGCTATAATCCTCACAGAAGCAGACTGTAGGCCTTTATATCTACGCCGCTGCTAGGTGAGTTCACACGGCCAACCTGTAATTCTGCAGATGACTACAAACCACTTCCCCCACCATGGGCCTTACCCAGCACTCAAACCCACTGCCACTGAGTCAGATCTGACTCATAGCAACCCTGTATTGGGTTCTGGAGACTGGAAATCTTTTTTTTTAATTTAATTTGTGTGTGTGTGTGTGTGTGTGTGTGTACCGTCAATTCGGATCTGACTGGTATAGGAGATTGTCCCTCCTCCAGCAGAGCATCTGGTAGATTGAACCGCTCACCTCTGGCATTGCAATACAGCTTCTTGCCACTAGTCCACCAGAGCTCATCAAGACTAGAAATCTTAACAAGACTGTCCATCTTTCTCCCACAGATGAAGCAGTGGATTTGAACCACTGACCTTTGTTTAACAGTGCACTACCTTATGCACTGTATCACCAGAGCTCCTTGAGTAATGTTTACTAATAATGTTGAAAAGCTGCCCTTTAAAGACAAAACTACTTACAGGGAATAATTCTTCTAGGCTAAACTTTAAGTTTTAGAACAAGACAGTGGTGAAAATATACAACACTGTAACTATACTTACTGCCATTGAGTTGTAGACATCAGTTGTTAAAATGGCAAATCCTATGTTTTATTCACATACATATACATATATTTATTAT
>NW_006399764.1:13129312-13130186 GCF_000299155.1 Elephantulus edwardii | reverse complement strand
TCCCGATCCAGATACCAAATTCATTTTTCAAGGATATTGAAAGGGAAAATATAAAATTTATTTGGAAAAGCAAGAGACCTCAAATAAGCAAAGCACTTCTTAGAAACAAAAACAAGGTTGGAGGCATAGCACTCCCTGACCTCCAAACCTATTACACAGCAGTAATAACCAAAACAGCATGGTACTGGTACAACGACAGGAACATAGACTAATGGAACAGAATTGAGAAGCCAGAAATAGACCTAGCTATCCATGCTCAGCTGATCTTCAGTAAGGAAATCAAACCTATTGGATGGGAAAATTATTGTAATGGAGCGAGTCCCCAAAAAGATCACCGAGCCAATTAGCCGAATTAACAAAGTTTATTTCGAGTTTGAACCCGGGCTCCTGCCTGCTGACACAGCAGCATCCACCCGAGAGGCCCAAATTGATGTCTGCCCCTCCTTTTATACCTCTGCTACTCCCCTGCCCAACCATACACGCCATGATTGTCCATCCACAGTAGTTTGGGTATTTGTCCACCTTCAATTGGCTAGCCATAGCTCAGGGAAACAGTTTGGAAACCTCTTTGAATCTTATTCAGATTTACTTCAGATACAGGAAAGCGGAAAAATTCCTTGTGCTCTTACAAAGAAGAAGAATTCCACTTTATGGCAGTTGATCAATCAGGGTGGGATTTACTACAGGTGGGGGTTGTTTGTTTGCTAAAAACCACTCAAGCGGGTGGGGTAGGGTTAACTGTACTTGACCAAAACTGAGTTTCTGATAACTGGTCCTTTCAATCATAACCTCTTCAACAAATGGTACTGGCAAAACAAGTATTTTTAAATGTAAAAAAGTAAACATGTATACTTTATGCATACCTAAAAAAAAA
>NW_006399764.1:13123762-13129197 GCF_000299155.1 Elephantulus edwardii | reverse complement strand
TATGTGTGTGTCTATATATGTGCATAAAATTGGCCATTTTAATAATTTAAGCCATGTGTGTAGGACCTGGTAGCAAGAATTCAGCTGCTGTTACTCACAAAGTTGGCAGTTCAAACCCACCAGCTATTCTTTTTTTTTAAAAAAATAAATTATTATTTTGTGTATGTGTATTCTGTCAAACCGGATATGACTGGTACAGGAGGAGATTGCCCCTCCTTCTCCAGCAGAGCATCTGGTGGAATTCTATCAGTGTACCTGGGATTGCAATCCAGCTTCTTGCCGCTAGAGGCCACCAGAGCTCCCCCCACCAGTTACTCTGTAAGGAAAGGTGAAACAGTCGGCTTCTATAAAGATGACAGAAACCCTATGAACAGGTCTACACTCTCCTGTGGGTCACAATAAGTTGGAACTGACTCAACAGCAACAGGCAAGGCTTGATTCTATTTATACACACACACACATAGGTTCTATTACTATCTACATAAAACCAGAATAAACTTTTTTAAAGGGGGACATATCTGTAGAGAAAAGAAAGTAGCTAAGCAGCTCAGTGGATTTCGGAATTGAACTTGACTCCCAAGAGGAATGAGAGATTTTTTTTGTGTGTGATGGAAATGGTATTGTTTTTGTTTTTTTTTTTTTGATGTGATGGAAATGTTCTAAGACCAGATTAGCGTGATGACAACAAAACTATCAATTTCAGTTGACAGCAGGCAAATCTTAAAGTGTGTAAAATATATCTCAATGAGATTGTTAAAGTATGATTGTTTTTAAGACATAAAACATTATTTTAAAAAACAACAACAACAACAAAAAAAACACCACATTATTTCAAGAAAAAAATCTCCTTACCTAGTTCCTCCTGTGTTAAAGGGAGATACTGGTCAACCAGCAGCTCTGATCTGGTGAGTGCACTTTCCACTCCACTGTTAAGCAGCTGCACCATCCGACTTCCCAACACTGTGTTAATGCTGCCATTGACCACAGACTTGGTCTTCTCCACACTGCCGGTCACTGCCCCTTTAGTCTTATCTACCACTCCAGTGATGGTACTGGCCACCGAGTCCTTGGCCCCGGTCACAGCCCCAGTCACAGCAGCTTTTGCCCCAGTCACAGCACCTTTGGCACTGGCAACAACCTACAAAGAAAACGGCAGACCACTTGATAAGAGAGAAGCAGGGGCACTAACACACAATTAAAGATGCATCAAAATGGATAAAAAAAATCATAAAAAAAAAGATGCAGCAAAACTGAATAAGAAAAAATGTGGCACTGGTATTCTCAGCTTTGGAATCCTGGGCACATCACTAAACCCAGTATTAATATGAAGCAGATCCTTTAATTATTTGTTAATACCTCAAACAATAATCTTTATCATTTAAGAGAACTTTCAATAACCTAACTCATTTTTTTGTTTGTTTTAAATAAGGAAATGAGACATATAAGACATATAAGTCTCTGACGTTTACAGAAAATATCCAAACTTGAATAATTTTCACCATTAGTCTAGTACAAGGCAGATAACTAGATACAGACTTTCTAAACACTGTGCACAAATATTGGCTAGCTGTCCCTAAAGCGTAGTCGTCAGTCGTGTTAGTGCTGCACCAAGCAGAGTTAGCAAAGGTCCTAGTCCTAGAATACCATCTCTGCATTTATCCAACACTCCACAGGAATAATTTCAGAAAGCAACTTCTTTGCAGAGGTAAAATAAACAATTGACAGAGAAGAGATAGTATTCTAGCTCAAAGATGGCTACTTCTCTGCTTCTTAGATACAATCTGAAAACAGTTCAGCAAGTAAGGAGCCAGCTCTGATTCCTCCAAGTATTCGCCTGTGTGTACAGTCTATGATAAATAGGTAGGACCTGAAAACATGCAGAGCGGTAGCCACCAGCACTTGGTCCCCAGCTTACCTGCTCTGTGGGCTGATTCAGAATAGGCAGTTTTTCCTCGAGCCGGTCCAACTCTTTACAGGCATAGGTATTTGCAACTGCAACTGGAAGAGTCATAAGTGGGGGAAATGTTAATGTAGTAACCATGTGAGCATGAAATGCACACACACTACAAAACCCTAAGTTTAACCTTAGCATAAAAAAACCAAACAAAGAAAGAAAGAAAGAGCAGCATAACATATGCACATAAAACTAGCAAGAACGTTGACCTGCATCTGCTACAAAAACATGCTGCCTGGTTTCCCTAATGTAGTCAGGAAGAGCTTGGCAGATTGCTGACAACTTTCTTCTATTGTCAAGGAAGCATTGGGGAGCAACAGGAAGTGGTAGTCACAGGCCAGGTAGGAAGTTGGCTAAAGAGCTTCTTCCTCATCGACTAGCCTCTAAGGTTAAGTGCCAAAAGACATTAAGCTGTGTGTCCAAATACTCATCTGAAAAGTGAGGATCTCAACATTCTATGTCACTGTGACGTACATGAAGTTTTCATGGCTGTGAGCTTCTGGAAGGTCACCAGGTCTTTCTGCCAAGTCGTTTCTCGGTAATTTTAACTACAAACCTTTAATAGCCTAGGCTGTAACCATTTATATATCCCCTTTTCTAACCTCTACACATACTAAATTTAGTACATAGTAGTGTATTTGGGAAGAAATCGCCCAAATACCACCAGGAAAGAATATATGAACAATACCCTGGCTCTACCAGACCAAAATTTCAGGCAAAGCTCCCTCCAGGGATGATCAAGCCAAATACCACTCCTCTGACTACCCAACTGATATAGGAAGTAGCAGGGCTGAAAAACCTGATTTCTAGTAGTTCCTTATGAACCTAGGAGTCACCAGGTAAGCATTTGGGGAAATGACTTAAATCTTTCAGAAAAAATCCATGACTAGTGACGGAAGTCTGACACAGTGGGATCTTCACATGTACGAAATTACTGCAAATAAGTAAGAAGATTCTCTCTTAAAGTGATGAAAATGAGCGCTCGTGGCCTAGTGGCAAGAAGCCACTGGGGTAATCGGGATGGGTGTGTCAGAGGCAGTGTGGTTGGCGCAGGATAGAGCAGGGTTTAGGGCTGTTGTGCATAGGGTCGCTATGAGTCCCAAACGACTTGACGGCACATAACAACAACAACAACATACTTAAGGAGCTCTGGTGGCTTGGTGGGTACTGAGTTGCACTGTTATCCCAGAAGGAGGCAGTTCTAATCTACCAGCTGCTCCACAGAAGAAAGGTGGGCTACTTCTTCCTGTGCGATTATAGCTTCTGAAAACTCACTGGAGGGTCAGTTATAAGTTAGTTCCAACTCAAGAGCATAAAACAACAACATAGGGGTCTGTCTCGGTGCTTCCTCCAAACAAGATAGGGCAGCAGCAGCTCTACTGGAGTCACCTGAAAAAATCAGCCAGGGGTCCTGCCCCAGCTGCGTGTGCTGAAACCAGTACAGACTAAGCTGGAAACACGGCCTCAGTATGTGCCGGCAGTGTTTCCACCAGTACAACAGGCGATCGACTTTATCAAGTTGGACTAAGTGACCTTCCTTGAATGGCTTAGCCAAGATGTCTACATCTTGGAAACAAGACCAACACTTTGTATGTAAAATAAAATTTCAGTTATGATTAATGTGGAAAAAGAAACCCCACCAACCCCAAAAACAACAAAGTCTACCGAGTATGAATATCGAAAGTTAGAAATATTGAGAGAATTACCAAAATGTGGCAGACACAAAGTGAGCACATGCTTCTGAACAATTTGCTGGGAGACCCGCTCCACATAGGCTTGTCACATTTCAATTTGTAAAGAATTCAGCATCTCAGATGTGCACTAAAGCAAAATGCACTAAAACAAGGTATGTGTCTGTGTCTCCAAAGTGCACTGACAGGTGCCTGGCAGGTGTGCCTGTATTTGCCTCACGAAAGGCTGACTGACATACCTTGCATGAGCCACTTTGTGCTCTGGAAGATTAGGAAGCAATCCCTCTGTTTAAAGCAGATCTTGGCTCCCCTCACTCGCTTCTTAGATTGAATTTTGAGGGGAAAATCAGAACTCACTTTGAGGTTCTAGCTTCTGGATGATTGGCAAGGTACTGGTCACGGCCACGGAGGTGATGGTCTTCACACCCTTCTCTGCGATCTCACACACTGACTTCAAGTACGGATACTGATCTTTCGTGCTGACGTAAGCTGAGGAGACCAGGTCGTAAGTGGAGCTCACCAAGGGCAGGTTGGCGACTCTCGTCACCACGCTCTGCAAGCAAACAGTGTGGGGGAAAGTTAACATCCCGAAACACATGTGGAGGGAGAGCAAAAACAATGCAATGTAAAATTCGTACCGGCTGTGGCTCAACTGCAACAGATCCCATTTTGCTTCCTGGAGAAAAGAGTCTGTGGAAGAAAAACTTATTTTAGGATCTGAGAGGGCTGAGACTGCTCATCTGAATTCCTCAACCCAAGCAGAAGCTAACTTCAAGTAGAGCAAAATTCAAGCTGACAGCAGTGCTGTTCCCTGCACAATCCTCCTCCAATCCTCTAAACTCTACACAAGCACTTGTGTTTAGACTCTAACAGAAATGAGGCTCCGGGAAGAAAGGCCAAGTTGTTGATCAAAGTGTCATGTTTCTTGGCTGAGTACTAGCAAACGGCCTTTAAAAGGCAGGATCTCTCACAGATCGATCTTGTATCAGTGAAACTACATCTAGCATAGTTTGGGAATGTGTCAGGAAGGGCTGGCCAGTCACATGAAAGAGACATCTGGGAAAGGTGATATCAGAGAAAGAGGAAGATTCTCAATGAGGTGCACTGGTACAGGGACTACCTGGGCTTGAGTATAACAGAGTTGGTGAGGATGGCACAGGACAGGGCAAGGTTTGGATCTGGTGTTGATAGAGTTGCTCTGAGTTGTAGTTGACTCACAGCACCTAACAACATCAACATCCACCACAAACCTGCTGAAGTGAATGCCATCAAGACAGGCGAGATCTGGAATAGAGACAGCTTGGGCACCAGTTTTTACGTTCCTTGCAAAGAAATTGAAACTTGTGTAGGGGAGACTATGCATAAGAGAGGGAGGAACCAAGAAATATTTTTTACATGCTTTTCAATGTAAATTTAGCATTCCCAAAGACCCTATGACTCTAGGAACCCTAAAGGGAAGGAGAGAACTGTCCCATTGGGTTCTTAAGGCCATCAATCTTTGGGGGAGTGGGGGTGTCAGCCTTCTGCTATGGAACATTAGTGGATTTGAACCGATGACCCTTCTGTTAGTAGCTGAGCACTTAACAACACTGGGTCATCTGGGCACACATTAACTGCCTCGGCTTCAGGAAATTCACCTTCCTGCCAAGGGTCCCAGTTCAACTACAGGCGCCCTAAGTCTCTGGAGTCTGGCCGCGTTACTCTTTCCTGATTCTCTCCAGGAGGCCCCATGTTTAAGGTGGAAGGAAGTCTGGCCGAGAGCTAAATTCCTCTCCCTGCATCCCATAAAG
>NW_006399764.1:13100328-13119272 GCF_000299155.1 Elephantulus edwardii | reverse complement strand
GCTATGAGTCGCAGGCGACTCGTGGGCACATAACAACAACAACAACCAGGTAATTAAGCATAAAATATACTGGTAACTATAAAATGTTTCAGAAGTATAATAAGATCCAATCAAGTCCTAGGAGATTGTTTTGTTCCCTGTGTTGACATCTTTAAACAATCAAATGTTTCTTGCTGGTGTTTCAGCTTTGTTAGTGCATTAAGCAAACACTGAGTTTGTACAGAGTTTGTCTGTTAGTAATCCACCCTTGACCTGATGCAAAACAAGAAAAGCACTGAGTTTGGAGTCATGATGACTAATTTTGGGGTTTGGTTTTTTCACACCTTACTAAGCTGACCTCTTATATTGCGTCAGAAGACACTTGCCCTTTCCCCTACAAAATGCTTTCATTTCTTAAATCTGAGTCACTTCCCCTCCTTGAAGATGAACAAGCTTCCTTGTGCTTTATAACCGTGGGGGAGAAGGCTAGTCTTGGCACCAGGCTTTACAGGTCCAAGAGGACAAAGCATACCAAATGCTGTGTTACACGAGTCTGAGAACATTGAGTTAGTGGCAAGAACATGACGCACATAGGATCCCATTAAAGTAAAGGGAGAGTGTGTATCATCACAGATGTGTGCCCACTTGAGATCTCTGGAAGGTTTCAAGTCTTGTTTCATTATTTATAAGATTAGATTGAATTTCTCAGCCCTTTAAGATCTAGCCTCCTGGGCATTCTTTATCATCTCTGTCAGCCTTAACCTTTAAGATCCTACTTACAAGCCTTCAAACACATCTCAGTGAAGGATTCCTATGTATTGTTGCTCACATTATACACTGGGAATCAATCCTTCAAAACCCGGGACAGATCTGACCATCTTCCAGAAGGTCCTCGTGACTACCTAATTTAACACTCCAGCACCTATCGTTTCTCTGTACCTGGTGCATATATTTACTTTATGGCCAGAGTCTTACCCTGTTGTATACAGGGTCTCTATGAATCAGAAAAAAATCAATAGCACCTAACAATTTATACATTCTTAACTCTAGGCAGTCAAGAAAGATCTTTTCCCCCCTTGTAAGCCCTATTGTTTTTGTTCTTAAATGTCATCGAGTCACACACAACTCATAGCAACCCTAAGAACAACAGAACCAAATCCTATCCTATCATGTGCTGTCCTCATCATCTCTGACACACTTGGGCCCAACAGCAACATTGTTGTTTTTGTTACTGTTACGTTCTGTCGAGTCAAGTACAACTCATAGCGACCCTATGAACAAAAGATTGAACTCTTCTCTCCTGTGCTAACCTCCCACTTCCTGACACACAAGAGCCCATTGCAGCAGTCACCATGTCAATCCACCTGGTCAAGGGTCTTTCTCGCTTTCCCTTACCACAGTGCAAGGTGCACTGACGGTGTTTGTAACATGGGCTCGAGCATCCTGGAGCTTACAAGAATGGGGCAGGATAAGGCAAGGTTCAGATCTCTTGTTCACAGGGTTGATGTGATCAGTCAGTGCCATCTCAATGGCACCAAACAACAACAATCTGTGAAGAAGAATATGGCATTAGGACACAATTTCTGTTACACAGATGCTATAACCTTGCTTGCAGACAGTAAATAAGACTCAAAACACTTAATGCAGAAGATAAAGTACTTTCAAACGTTGCTTCTATTTGAGCCTCACAGCAGCATGAAATTTGATGAAGTAGGAACTATTTCATTTTCATGATGAAGAAACAGTTTCAGACTTAGCAGCTAGCCAGGAAGAACTAGATTCTAAGTGCATGACCCAGGCTAGTTACCTAATTCTTTTTGTTTAAATTTCCTTATCTGTAAAGGGGAGGAAGGCAGAGTTCTTCATCAACTGAGTAAAAGTCATGCCACTGTTCCTAGTAGCACTCTTCCCACTTTTACGTAGGTTTAAAATGTTTCAAAATACCAATTAGATGCACAGTTAAGAGAGTGAACTACATGTAATATCAAAGAAGCTAGACTCAAGTATATAACTTACAAAAACAAGCAAGGGAAATGTTACTAAGCAGCCAGGATATTAGCTGCTTTGGGAAGCTTAATAACTAATGAAGTCATGAGGGGATTTGGGTGGTTCCCAGTAATTTTCAGTTGCTTGTTTTGGGTACTAGTTATGTTGTTGTTGTTGTTGTTGTTAGGAGCTATCAAGCTGAGTACAACTCACAGCAACCCTCTGAACAACAGACCTGGGCCCTGCCCTGTCCTGTGCCATCCTCATCACCTCTGACACACTTGAGCCCATTGCTGCAGTCACTGTGTCAATCCACTGCATTAGAGGTCTTCTTCTCTTTCACTGACCTTCCCAAGTGTCTGCTGTTTTTATGAAAATTCATTCTCTTTAATACTGAGGAGATACAGTTCTCAGTATTTAGTTTATTCTTCTATGAAAACTTCAGGAGTTTAGGAGAGAAGAAAATAGCAGTGCTTACTTCTTTAGGTTTTTGTAAGGATTAAATGAATCAGCACATTCAGTGGAGTCAGAATGGTGCCAGATACAAAGTAATGGCAGCTAGTCTTAATATTTTCTAACCACATCCTTGTTGGTTATTAGTCTGAAGAAAGCTCAGCTCAGTTCACAGGGCAACTGCAAGGAGCCCCAAGAGACCAGTACTATCCCAGACCTTATGCAGTCTCACTTTTCTGGACTATGAAGTATTGGAGACTAGAGACAAAGCCTTTGTCCTAGGATTTGTAGCAACTCAGCTTCTCTGGAGAATGAACGCTCTTGGTTGAAAAATAAACTGAAGAGGTGAGGGAAACAGAAGGTGGAGCTTCCTCAGACAGAGGCAGCACTACTGCCTCTTTTCCCCTCTATTGCTCCCCTATAAGAACCACGCACTCTGGTTCCATTGAACTGTATCTTCTCTGGAATGTCTGTCCATGTGGCAACCTCTCCTCATCAGTATAACTCATCTCTTTGCCTATGTGAAGCCCTCCCTTGTCCCAGAGTCGCACACCATTATGTGTCGCAGAGCTAGGCCTCAAACTAACTTTGGCTTCCTCATAAATCTATTGCTATTAACTCTGCTTTTATGTGCTCTTGGACAATACACTTGACTCCCATTGGCTTCAGTGCCAGTAAGATAAGAGAGTTGACCTCAGATGTTATCCAGAGTTCCTTGCAGCTGTATGATATTGATCTAAACAATAACAATACCTTACATTGTAAATGGCTTTACAGTCTTCTTACCATAAACATTATCTCAAACCAGACAGGAGCCTTATGTTCTTTCTTTGTCACAAAAACAGCTTCGTCCAAACAGGCAAAAATACTGCTATATGCATCTGAGCTTAAAATTGAATATATTTATACTTTTCCTGGAATCCCTGTATGGTTCAGATATTTAATGCTTTGCCTGTTCGACAAAAGCACAAGCAGATCAGAAGGATGTGACGCTCTTTCTTCAAGGTGTCTGTGGGTGGAATCAAACCTCTAGCCTTTTGGCTCAAAAGCCAAGTGTATTAACCATTTGCTCCACTTGAGGACAAGGACTCTGCTTCAGATATGTTCTTCTGTGTCACTGGATAGATTCCAACTCATAAGAACTCTATCAGTTAGCAGCCCAGAGCTCAAGCACAGCCACCAAGGCTCCTTGACCTACTACTTTAACTATAACCCATTACCAGGTCACAGCCCCTGAGTCAATTCGTGGCTCGCTGCATTCTTTCATCACTTCTGATGCTGGAGATCTTTGTAGGAGGAGGTATCTTCATCTTTCTTCCATCAAACAGCTGGTGGGTTCAAACCACCCACCTTTTATTTAACAGCCAACACATAATGCACTGTACAAGCAAGGCTACTTTTACCCAAAGATCTCTCTCATTACTCCTGTACAAGGTCAAACTGAAACGGAAGATTAAAACCAGCTCACAAGAAATAAAATGGAACTTTGAGTCTATCCTAACTGAATTTAGAAACCATCTCAAGAATCCAGATCAGATAAGTAGTTGTGTGATAACATCAAAGCTATAACCTATAAAGAAAGCAAAAGGTCATTACAAGCAAAGGCGAAAGGAAGACCAAAATGGATGTCAAAAGAGACTCTAAATATTACACTACAGCATCCAGGAAGCCAAGTCAAAGGGAAGAGATGCAGAAAGTGAAGGAGATGAACAGAAGTTTTCAAAGAGCTGCTCAAGAAGACAAGGTAAATTATTATAACAGAATGTGCTGGAGTCAGAGAATAAAAAAGGAAGAACTCACTAAGCACTTCCCAAGCTGAGAGAACTGTAGAAACAAATTCAAGTCTCAAGTTGCAATTCTGAGAAATCTTATGGACAAAATCTTGACTGATTCAGGAAGCAGCAAAAGAAGATGGGGGGAGTACAAAGAGTCATTGCAGCAAAACGAGTTGGTCAACACTAGAATATTTCAGGAAGTACCATTTAATCAAGAGCCAATGGTAATGAAGAAAGAAGTTCAAGTTGCACTAAAGGCATTGGCAAAAAATAAGGCCCCAGGAATGGGTGGGGTACCAATTGACATCTTTCAACTAATATGTCAGTTGTTATCCCATAAGATGCAGCCCTGAACATGCTGCACCAGTGTGTGCCAGCAAATGTGGAAGACAAACACCAAGCCAACTGCCTGAAAGAGATCCATATTTGTTCCATTCCCAAGAAAAGTGATCCAACAGAATGCAGGAAATATTGAACAATATCATTAATGTCACAGGGAAGTGAATCCAAAAATTGCCAGAATAAGTACATTCACAGAGAATTCCCAGATGTTCAAGCTGAGTTTAGAAGAGACTGTGGAGTCAGGGATATCATGCTAATGTCAGATGGATCTTGACTGAAAGCAGAGAATATCGAATGGATGTCTGTTTTTATTGTTTGACCAATTGTGTGGGTCACAAGAAACTCTAACGCTGAGAAGCATGGGAATACCAGAACACTTGATTATGCTAATGCACAGCCTATAGCTACACCAAGAAGATGTTAGTTGAAAAGAACAAGGGAAAAATAAAATAAAATAAAAAGAACAAGGGAACACTGAAAGGTTTAAAATCAGGAAAAGCATGTGTCAAGGCTGTATCCTTTCTCCATAACTATTCCATCTATACACTGAGTAAATCATCCAAGAAATTGGACTCTAGGAAGAAAACTGTGGCATTAGGATAGGAGGAAAACTCATTAACAACCTGTGTTATGCAGATGACACAATCTTGCTTGCTGAAAGTAAGAGGGCTTGAAATGCTTACTGGAGAAGCTCAAAGACTACAGCCTTTATTATAAATTACATCTCAACATCAAGAAGGAAAAAAATTCTCACCACTGAGCCAATAGGCAGCATATGGTGGAGAAAGTGTTTGAAATTGACAACAAGAAATAAAAAAGATGTACACTGGGAAAGTCTTCTCTTAAGGGCCTTTGCAACGTAGAGAGGAGCAACGATGTCCTTTGGAAGACTAAGGGTGTACCAGATTCAAGCCATGGTCTTCTTTCCAGTCACTTGCTATGCATCTGAGAGCTAGACAATAAATAAGGATGACAGAAAAAAGAAGAAAAAAACCACACCCGTGGCTTTGAGTTGTGGTGTTGGAGAAGAGTATGAATAAATATCCCATGGACTGCCAAAAGAACAAGCAGATATGCTTTAGGAAAAGTGCAGCCAGAGTGCTTCTTCACCGCAAGGATGGTGAAGCTTCACCTCACATACTTTGGCCATGCTTTTATGAGGGGCTGTCCTTGGAAAGGGACATGATGCTTGGAAAGGTGGAGGGTCAGCAAAACAGAGAAAGACTCTCAGTGAGATGGACTGACACAGTAACTGCAGCAACGGGCTCAAGCATGTCAGAGCACGCTCGAGCGTGAGCATGGTGCAGCATGAAGCAGGATTCAGATCGGTGTTCCTAGACTTGCTGTGAGTCATGCTCAACTTGATGGCACCTAACAACAACAACATTACCACTGGACCGATTCCAACTCTTCCAAAGCAATTCCAGAGTCTCCTTTCAGTGGGTCTCTGAGGCTGTAAATCACATTGGAAAGGATTCTCCAGTTTTTGTGGATTTGAGCCACCAGTGAAGCCATTGGGGTAGTAGAGCAACTCATTGCGGATCACACTACCCCCACTGCCTCCTCAAACACGGTGCCAGGCAAACAGAAGGTTCCCAGCCAGCACTATTTCTGTTCTCCTTTTGTTTTGTTCATAGAATATAGAACAACTTGAATTTGGGGTCATGAGAATTCGAGTGGGAAGGAATGCTATTAGCAGTTCTCCGCTTGTTAGTCTCTGTGTGCTTAAGAGTGGCGCAGGGTACTTGTTAAAAATGCAGACTCTAAGGCCTCATCCCCAGAGTTTCTGATTCACCACATAGTCCAGTCTAGAAATGTTTAGAAACCAGTTCAGATCATTTGGATACAGGTGACCCAAGACTGGCTCGTCAGGAATCACTGACTTTAAGCCAGACTCTTCATTTACAGAGGCACAGACTAGCCAAGAGAGAGCTCGAGGGCCACAGTTGGCAGTGGCCATGACCTTTCCACCACACAGTGTTGCTTCAACTACACAAACATGAGTTACAACTCAATAGTAAGTCCATCTCATCAAGCCATTTTTTTGCATAAAGAATTGTCTTTTATGTCATATACACATCGATTTAAATGGTGTTGCCGACACCCACTACTTAAAAGAGAATCAAACTCTAACCTTAAGGTCTAAACCCCCAAGAACACATCATTTTGGGGTTGCTAACGCGTAACTGCATTTGAGGATTGCTTGCTTTGCCTAGGTGGTTGTGGTTGTTGTTATGTGCCATCGAGTCGCCTGCGACTCATAGCAACCCTGTGTACAACAGACCTAAATCCTGCTCTAGCCAGGTCTAAAAGTCACAGTCTACTGCGAGTACAGGCCACTGACAGTCAGGGCCTGAACTACGAGGGAAAAGCATTCTCAGTCCCCTTTACAAGCTCTGTGAGTCCCTTTCCTCCTCCTTAGAGGATCTACCTTTCTCTTAGGTTCTTCTGTTGTTCTTTATTTATTTCTTAATTTTGTGTGTATACCGTCAAATAGGATCTGACTGGTACAGGAGGAGATTGTCTCTCCTCCAGCAGAGCATCTGGTGGATTCGAACCACGCACCTCTGGGATTGCAGTGCAGCCTCTTGCCACTAGGCCACCAGAACTCGTCTCTTCATTTGTTCTTTGTCTGCTATGAGTTTTCCCACAACAGATCCCTTGCCCACACACTCTAGTGTTCACACACCCACCAGTAAGTTTGTGCTCTCACCTAATACCCCAAAAGTAATTTTATAAGCAAGTCCAAATCAAAATTACAAACACAGGTATATTAAAATCTATCTCCCAGGGACATTTGCAAGTTAATGAAAATACTTTCTGTTTTTCTTTTTTTGCATTTTTTTCAACTCCTTTCATGCATTGTAAAAAAGTATACTCCTTCTAGTCTATGCTCTAACTCAAAGAGATGAAGTCATTGGTACAAAGTTATTACCTCTGCAAACAGTAGCACTGGGTCAAAGATTCCTGACTACATGTTGTCAGACAAGGTTCTTTCAGGTGTATCGCACTGTATCCCAGGGATCAATGTCTTAAGAACCCAGTGGAAATTTGCTGAATGAAAGCTGAAATAAAAAAGCCAGAGGGAGTGAGGGATTGGGGAAGGAGGAAAGGATCACTGATATTTTTATTATTATTATTATTTTTAGGCAGTCAGAGGAGTATTGTCCTTGGGAGATGGGACAAGAAGGAACTCTTGTGGTGCCATAGCTAACGCACCTGGAAGTTAATGGAAAGGGTGGAAGTTTGATCTACCAGTCACTCTGCAAGAGAAACATGCACCAGTTTACTGCAGTGCAGACTCAGAGCTTTGGAAACCCTACAGGCCAGTGGCCACAACAGCAGCAGGATGAGTTGCAATCAACTTGACAGCAATGACTGGTTTTTGAGATTGTTCTTGTTGCCTTCGAGTTGAGCATGACTCAGTGACCCCTGAGCAAAAGACCTGAAGCCCCTCTACAGTTATCGACATTTATCAAAATTCATAGAGTTTCCAGAGGCACGGTGCAGAAAGCTAAAAGTCTTCCCCGCTCATTCCCTAAACATGTAAGCGCGTGCTCATGTCACGTGGGCAGTTACACAGCCGTTATCTCCCATTGATATGTGTCATTCCTCACACTTAATAGTTCCCAAAGGCCATTAAACCTAGAGCTCATTTATTTGTTGCCCCTTTATTTTTCATTCATTGTAGAGAGCTTGGGTGGCCTAGTGGCAAGAAGCTGCACTGCAATCCCAGAGATATGCGGTTTGAATCTACCAGATACTTTGCTGGAGAAGGAGGGGCAATCTCTTCCTGTACCAGTCAGATCCGATTTGACGGTACACACAGACACACACACACAGAGAAATAAAATAAAAAAAAATTTTTTTAATTCTTTTTAATTCATTGTCATGGATTAAGAATCATAGCTGTGGAATTTCAATTTGGGTCTCAGGGTCCAGATGGCAAACCTCAAATTTTAGAGCAGAAAGAGGCTCCATAGATTGTCTGAATGGCCTGGGGCACTGATCTGCAGCCTAAAGAAAAGACTTCTCCCTGGAGGGCTATTTTAGAAGCTTCACATTAAACAAGAGCTTCATCCGTCCATCCTTGGAATCCCTCCTATTTGGCCTAAACTAATTTTTGTGTTGTGTCTAATTCTCCCATTTCTCAGAATCCTTCTGTTAGTTGAGAGTCAGGAGAGGCATCGAGCTGAGAAGGGAGGCATGATTGGTTTCTGTGTAAGTTCATTTTGGAAGGTTGACTAAGCTTTGGCTCAGTATCCAGAACGTGACTTTAACCATCAGTGTCACTGCAAATTCCAGAAATTCCCCAATCCAGGAGGTGGCAGGGTGAAACCTTTAAGGATCAAACTTGCTTTGTGGATGAATTTTTAGCTTTTTTTTAAACAAAACAAAACAAACACAACACTACTTTTAGGGAGTTCTGGTGGCCTAGTGACAAGAATCTGCACTGCAATTCCAGACGTATACAGTTCAAATCCACCAGATGCTCTGCTGGACCTGGAGGGGTAATCTCCTGCACGAATCAGATCTGATTTGACAGGACACACACACACAAAAATAATAAATTTAAAAACAAAACAAAACACAACACACCCCCTTTCCCTGATTGGGAGCTGTGATGTACCCTGGAGGGAGCTGCACTGACAATCCAAAGGTAACACCTCTCTGGTAGTTCAAATCCACCAGGGGCTCCACAGGAGAAAGATGGGCAGTCTTCCGTATGACTTACAGCCTCAGAAAACCTACTATATGTTGATTCAAACACAACAGCAATGATCTTCCCTGCTAATAAATACAAGCAAGAAAGAATATCTACCCCTCAATCTATAGTTAACAACTTGGGAATGACTCACAGTGAACCTATACATAGCCAACCTGAACCCTGCCCTGCCTGTACCATTCTCATCATCTCTGACACACAAGAGCCCACTGCTGAAGTCACTGTGTCAATCTATCTCATTGAGGTTCTTCCTCTCCTTCACTGACCCTATCTATCTTTTCCAGTATGATGTCACTTTCCAAGGTATAGCCTTGTCTTGCTACATGTCCAAAGAATGAAAGACAAAGCTTTGCTATTTTTGCCTCTAAGGAGCATTGTGGCTGCACTTTTTCCAAGACATATGTGTCTGCTCTTTTGGCAGTTCGTGGGATATTCAGCACTATTCTCCAGCACCACAACTCAAAGGCATCAATTCTTCTTTCATTCTTATTCACCGTCCAGCTCTCTGATGCGTAGCAGGTAACTTAGAAGACTATGACCTGAATCAGGAACACCTTAGGCTTCAAACTGAATAGTTATCCTTACATCAGAATAAAAGGAATATTTTCTCATATAGCTATAAAATATTTATTTATGGAAATGTTACTACAGGTTAATTGAGGAAAAATATACCAAAATTTTCACTGGAGTTATTTTGTAGTTGTATTTTAGTCTTTCTTATTTTCTGTAGTTTCAAATGAATATGCATTACTTAAAACACAAAGAGGAATTAAAAAAAATTTTTTTTACTAAGCTTAATGCTCAGAAAAACCATGCACAGGCATCCATAGGAGTCACTAATAACTGCTAAGTTCTATGAAGGAACTTGATTCTAGGATGACGTGCTCAAGGAAGCAACCTGTCACCCTTATACCTGTGCCTGACACAGGGACTTTCAGAGCTGCTTGAAGACTGTCAGGGAATTTCAAAACCCAAAGTTTAACTCATCAACCAAATCATATCCTCTCAGATGTGATGAAAAGTGCAAGTGTGGGGGCATAAACTGAGCAGGGGAGCATCAGTGTCCTGGGACCCATTCCTCATCACCTCCAACACCTCTACACTTGCCTTTTCCAAGAAACTCACAATCCCCAGCTAGCCAGTGCCCATCTCTGGGACTACTTGGTGTCTGTAGGGGCATTCCCAAAGCTCAACTGCTTCCACGGTTCTTGTAATTTTGATCTGGGTACTCTGTGTTCATGTTAAATAAATCTGGCTAGATAACTCATAACATACTTTCCTGTGAAAGATAGAAATCAAGAACTGAAGGGCATTTCCCAGAAAAAGAATAAAGATGATTTCATCATTTACCAAATTTTCTCTTTCTCTCTCTGTCTTCGCACGCACACATACACACACATAGACAGAAAGCGAGAGTGCTTGGGAGATAGACCCCAAGCTACCAAGGAATCTGAGTTTGGCATTGTCTTTAGATGCCACCAAGGCACTTCCTCTGAAGGTCCTTGTCCACCTCCTCACTCCCCTGCACCTTGGACTTGCAGTTGATCCCCAGGCCCCTCAGGAAATAGCTAATGGCCATTTGGTATTGGCAACAACAAATCTCACTGCTTAGTCAAAGACCGGAGGTAGAATGGGATTGTAGGTAAAAACCTAACAAACACTCCCACCCCAGAAGAAAACCCCAACAAAATAGAAAAGCTGTCACTGCTGAATCAACTCTAACACATTGCAAACCTATGCGTGTCAGAGAAGAACTCTGCCACATAGAGTTCTCAATCATTGCTCAGAGGGACTTCTGGGAGGCTGCAGGGCAGACAAAGACCTTTACTCTTTCAGGAAGGACAGCCAAACCTGTTAACTGTCTGCACTACACAGAGACTGACTACCAATGCTTAGGTGGAACTCTCAAAATGTGTAGAAGAGGAAGACTACTGTGAGGAGGGGAGCGTAAGGAGAAGCCAGAGGGACAACAGAAGGAACTTGGAAAACCTTCCTGTTCTTGGGCCTGTAAATGAGTCAGTGCAGTGCACACTGCCAGGGTGGTGACTGAGAGCGCAGCTTCCATACTGCCCAAGGGACCAATACACTGCATTCAAGGAAGGCTTGTCATGCGTGAAGCCTGGGGCTGGACTCCACTGGAGACACAAGAGAGGTAAAATTCATGGGCTCTGCTCTTGAAGGGCCCATATGTAGTGTCTCTAAGGTACTATTAATTTTCCTCTGGCCTCCTGGCTTTTTTTTTTTTTTTCCTCCTGGCTTTAATGCTCTTCTATTCCCCAGTCAAACGTCCTAGTTTCTGGGGAATCCAAACAGAATGAAGTACAATAATGCTCTAGCTCATTGCCTTTGACAGCTGCTTTCACAAGACTTGGCTCCTTTGAATTTTCCAAGTTGCCTCAACGCCCTCTCCACCATCTTTACTCTGTAGCTCTTTCTTCCAGGTATTGCGTTGGGGTTGGGGTCAACCACTCCCAGCAAATCAGCCCTTGAAGGACATCTGATTTCCTTTGACAAAACAGCCTATTCAGACTGAATAAACTCCCTGGATGGAGTCCTGGGAACTCACGCCAGCCAACAAGTCAGCCAAATTGCTGCCAGACAATTCTGAGAAGAGCCTTGAAGAACAAGCCTGCTCATTCCTCCTCCTCCTCCCCTCCCTATAGAACATGGTATCTTGATCATAGCTTACAATGGCCCCATTCTCCTGATGACACAATTTCTACAGACTTAAACTGCCTTCACCTTTGACCAGCATATTTCGTGACAAAGCACAAGACCTACCTATAAATGGTAATTCTCTAGAGCACACAAATTCTAATTATCAGGAACCCCTGGGCTGGCCGGTACAACCAACTCCAACAACAGGACAAAGGAAGTGGAAATACAGAACTGGAGAAGACAAATTAGTAATGAAACAACTGGAAAAGTCAGAGTCTGCATATATGTTAAATAGAAAGCTTTGGTTTCTGTCATTGACTATGAAGCTTAACTGCATGTTTGAACAAGAGAAATGAATTTTCATTTCTGTGCCTCTGTCATATGGCAGACAGAATATGTATGGTTTTGTTTATATATGTAGTGTTTGACACATTCCTCTACCAACATTGCATAATCACATATGTATTTTTTTAATTAAAAACATTATAAAATGACAAGAAGACAGGAAAAAGTCCATCTCAAGACTCAAGAAGAAATGAATTCCATGAAAACAGACAAAGTGGTGGAAAACAGGCAGGCTTGTGTTTGATGCCAAAAGGAAATGAAACTTGCAGGAAATTCACTTGGGGAGATGCATGCAAGAGAAAACAGGAGTGGTTAATGGATTTATGCAGTGCAACTCTATTCCTGAGCCCAGCGGCCTCCAACTCCTTCAACACAAACCCAACAGCTGAGCCTCCTGGACCTCCACTCTGTCTCTGACCCTGTCCTCGCCTTCCCCTTTTCTTCTCAAGCTAGTTATTTCCTGAGCCTTGGCCTGTCTGGAAAGCAGGAATGGAAAATGCAGTCTTTGGCCCAGGCTAAGACGTCCTAATATACCAAGCCAGCTGGATGTTGACCAGTTGGGCCAGGATCATGCTGTCCCAATTCGTGAAGCTGGCCTTGGATTCCTGGCTAAACAAGGGTCAGACATGGCACACTCTGCAACCGGGAAAATATTCTACCATTGGAAGAGATCTTTAGACTATAAGAGCTGTATGCTGTTTGCTTTTATTAAATTTTATTTCTTTTTAATAGATAATACATATGTATGATCTGATAATGAATAATTATAAAAGGGAATACAATGAAAAGTCTTTTCCATTTTGATCCACTAGCTACAACTCTTCTCTTCCTGAGGGGAATGCAATGTTTTCTGGTGTCTCTTAGCAGAGATATTCTATGCGATTTTAGAACTTCCAGAACAAGTTCCTTAGGAAGTAAATATTGTTCACATTATGAAAAGGGTGAGGTGGGGAGAATTATTAACATTTTAGTATGAAGATTTTTAAAGCATAGAGGGAAGTTAAGAAAGTTGTTTAGTAAAAACTCCTACACCTACCACCTAGATTGGACAATTACTAGCTATTATTTGCTGAAAATTTTTTTTAATTTTTAAAAAAATGCTATGTGTGTGTGTGTGTGTGTGTGTGTGTGTGTACTGTCAAATAGGATCTGACTGGTACAGGAGGAAATTGTCCCTCCTTCTCCAGCAGAGCCTCTGGTGGATTTGAACTGTGAAGATTTTTTTTTGTTTTAATGGCTAGAACAGTGCACTGACAGGGAATTTACAGAAATTCAAGTTGGATTCTGAAGAGGCTACGGAACAAGGAGTATCATGGCTGATGTCAGATGAATCTTGACTGAAAGCAGAGAACACAAGAAAGATGTTTACTATTGTTTTATTGTCTCACAAAGGCATTTATTTGACTGTGTGGATCATAACAAATTATCGCTAACATTGAAAAGAACGGATATCAAAGAACACTTAATCATGCTCATGGGAAACCTATGCACAGACCAAGAAGCAGTTGTTCAAGCAGAATAAGAGAACATGGTTTAAAATGCGATTTTTTCGCATGGTGATTACATGGTTTAAAAATCAAGGAAGGTTTGCATCAGGGTTGTATCTTTACTCCATACCTACCCAATCTATGTTGTTGTTGTTGTTGTGTACCATAGTCAGAACTAACCCATAGCTGACCTTCCACTGGGTTTTCAGAGACAGTTAATTGCAAGGGAGGAGACTGTCCATCCTTCTTCCACAAAGCATCTGATGGATTCGAACCACGTGCCCTTGGGATTGCAGTGCAACTTTTTGCCACTAAGCCACCAAAACTTTGACAAGCCAGACTATAGAAAGGGTGGAGTGTTAGGACTTGAAGAAGACTCATTAACAGCCTGTGGTAGGCAGATTAGCAACAGTCTTGCTTGCATAAAGTAAAGAAGACTTGAAGACTTATGGCAAGAAGATCAAAGAGAATAGCCTTTAATAAACATTACATCCCAACATCAAGAAAACAGAAATAAAAAAAAAAGAAAACAGAAATCCTAACCATTGGACCAACAGGCAACACTATGATAAATGGAGAAAAGATTGAAGTTGTCAATTATTTAATTTTACTTGAATTATTTTACATGGTAGCAGCCATCAAGAAATCAAAAAGTGTGTTGTTGTCTTGGTAAATCTGCTGTCAAGGACCTCTTCAAAGTATAAAGAGCAAGGATGACAGTGTAAAGATTAGGGTGCACCAGATGCAAGCCAAGATATTGTCAATTGCTTCCTATGTAGCTGAAAGTTAGACAGAGTAAAGATGGTCAAAGAACTCACACCGTACATTGTGGTGCTGGTGAAGACTCTCCAATGGGCTGTCTTGGAGGAAGTACAATCAAGGTGCTCTCTGGAGACAAGGACCATGAAACATCATCTCAGACACTTTGGGCAAGTTGTCAACAAGGGACAGGCCTTGAAAAAAGGCATCAGGATGGAAAAGGTGGAGAGCCAGAGAAAGAGAGGAAGACCTCAACAAGGTGAAGGGGTACAACAGGCTTGGGCTTATCAGAGACTGTGAGCATGGTGCAGGATAATGCCAAGTTCAGATTTTTCATTGGTTTGGGGGTTTTGTTCTTAGAGTGCTTAGAGTGATAGCTGACTAGAAAGTACACAACAACATCTGCTTTATTTTACTCATTATTAGTCCCACTTTATTGCCCAGAAAACTGAGACCCTTTAGGTAGTCTAAGCAGCCACATAGCTGACATTATGAGTCACTTACTTCTTTTTCTAGCTTATCATTTGTTAAAGGAAAGGTCACTAATGGTTTATTGCAAAAGCCTCTATGATGCCTTATCTTCCATTCAATACTTTTTTCATCAGTTCCGGCATTTCAAACAAGATTCAAAGAGATATAATTTTCGTAAGAAGGACTGAAATCTACTTTTCTTGTGCTGTAAGACACAAGCTGTCCTTTCACGTGTGATTTCCTTACTCTTTGGCCTTTATTCAGCTCCTCTGGTGCTGTCCCCATTGGTGTATTTTACCCCTCACTGATGTTGAAGAAAACGTGGTGGTGCAGAGGTTAATTTCTGGACTGCTAAATAAAAGCTTAGCAATTCAAACCCTCCAGCCACTTTCAGTGAGAAAAGTGTGGCAATCTGCTACTGTAAACATTCACAGCCTTGGAAATTCTACAGAGCCATTTTCCCCTATCTTACAGAGTCATTGTAGATGAGTTTAGGCTTTGTTGTTGTTGCTGGATGACACTAAGTTATTTCTGAATCATAGCAGCCTCAGGTTTGTATCCTTTCTCCATACCTATCTAATCTGTAGGATGAGCAAATTATTCAAAAAACTAAACTCTTCTCTACAGTTCAAAAGCATCAATTCTTCTTCTGTCATCCTTAGTCACTGTCCAGATCTCAGATGCACAGCAAGTGATGGAAAAGACCAAGGCCTGAGTCAGGCGTGCCTTAGTCTTTACACTGACATTACTCCTCAATCATGTGGAGAGGTCCTGACTATGGACTTCCCCTCAGAGAGATTACTCAGCATGTTGGTGCTGATGTTAGGTCCCTCTGCACAATGGCTCTGAACCCCACACTGTCCTGAGCCAATCTCACTGACTTGGACACATCTGCCCCCATTACCCCAGTTACTGTGTCAATCTGTCTCATTCAGGGTCTTCTTCCTCTCCTGCACTATCCTTCCACCTTCCAACCATGATGTCCTTCTCCAAGGACTGGTCACTCCTGGCCATGTGCCAAAAGTATGTGACACAGAGTTTCAAAATCCTTGCCTCCAAAGAGCAACTTGGTTTCACCATCTTCACAACTAACCTGTCTGTTCTCTTGAGTCCATGGCATGTTCAGTTCTCTTCTCCAGCACCATAGCTCAAAGGCATCAATTCTTCTGCCATAGTCATTATCCAACTCTCTGATGCATAGCAAATAACTGTAAAGACCATGGCCTGGATCAGGTTCACTTTAGTCTCCAGACTGACACCGTTGCTTTTCAGCACTCGGGAAAAGTTCCTGATAGATTTTCCTGTTAATAGCCTCAATCTCTTCTTCATCTAAGATCATGCTGTCAAATGGCCCAGTGGTCAGAATCCTTGTCTTCTTGATGTTGACATCCAATCCATATTGAAGACTACAGTCCTTGACCTTCTGCAGCAAAAACTTCAGAGCACTCCTAAGTTTTGGTAACCCCAGTTGTGCCATCTGCATGACACAGGTTGTTGAAGATTCTTCATCCAATCCTGATGCCACATTCCTCTTCATAAAGTCCAGCCTCCTGAATGATCTGTTCTATATAAAGATTGAAAAGGTATGGAGACAGGACACATCCCTAACATACTCCTTTGCTGATTTTGAACCAGAAACCACTGGGTTTCCTATTTTTTTTCTCATAGAGCTTCTTATTGGTTTGACTAACCAGTCTCTCAGTTAGCAGTTGAGCACTTAACCGTTGTGCCACTATGACTATTAATACTTCCCTTAGTTGATCAGATTCTTGGTACTTTGTAGATGTGTAAGAGAAACAGATCAGGTAGAATCGCTGGCACATTGGCCTTTCTTTATCTCAACAGCCTGTGTTGACAGTTCACAGTTTACATTCAAAGTTTAGTTCATGGACTTGACCTATCAACAATACTCTCAATGGACAGCAGCATTCCACAACTATAAATGCAGAATCGTAGGTCACAAGCCAAATCACCTGAACTAGAATCTGCATTTTTTTTTTAGAATCTGCATTTTAAGAGGAGTTCCAGGTGGCTCATGTGCACATTGACGTCTGAAGGGCATTCCACTGGCACAGGATAGGGCAGGGTTCACAGCTATTGTACACAGGGTTGCTATGAGTCACAGGTGACTGGATGACATATATCAACAACAGGTGAAGAGAGACAGGAAAGAGCAATATCCTTAATAAGAATTGGAACCTCTTTCTGCAGGTCCAGTTTTGCCAGCACCATTCGTTGAAGAGGTTGTCATTTCTCCATAGGATAAGTTTTTTTTTCTTGTCAAATATCAGTTGACCATAGATGTTGTGGTTGTTAAGTGTTGTTGAGTTGTAGGTGACTCATAGCAACCTAATGAACGAAAGACCTGAACTCTTGTATAACTTTGATCCTTTCACCAGGTTCATAAGGTTTCCAGAGGCAAGATGTTTTGGAAGTGGATGGCACTTCTACTTCTAAGCTTGTTTTAATCAGGGAGCTCCACCAAACACTGTCTACCATGGGTAACAATTATTGCGTTTGACACATCAGTGTCACAGTATTCAGCTTCACAGCAACCATGAGTTACTTCTGTACAGCAAGTGGACAGACAAGGGCTATTGGACCTAGAAAAATGTTTGACCAAAAACAATTAAAAACAGGCCTGAGGGCCGCGGATTAAAGTCACCCACCTTTGGCTTGGTAGCATCACTTTCTGTCCACTAGGCAAACTGATTTCTCTCAATGCTGTTGTTGTTAAGTGTCGTTGAATCAGACTGTACATAGATAGGTGCATTTCTGGGTTCTCAATTCTGTTCCATTGGTCTATGTGCCTATCATTATACCAGCACCATACTGTTTTGGTTACTATTGCTGTGTAGTAAATTTTAAAGTCAGGGAGTACCATGCCTCCTGCTTCATTTTTGTTTTTCAGACGTGCTTTGCTTATTCGGGGTCTCTTTCCTCTCCAAATAAACTTAATAATTTCCCTTTTGATCTCCTTGAAAAATGAATTTGGTATGTGTATTGGGATTGCATTGAACATGTCAATTGCTTTTGGTAGGATTGTCATTTTTACAATGTTGAGTCTTTCTACATGTGAACAAGGAACATTTTCCCATTTATTTAGGTTTTTTATTGTGTCTTGCAAAAATTCTAATGGCAAAAAGCTGAAACAGGATCCCTATCTCACACCATACACACACACACAAAAATCAACTCTAGGTGAATCAGAGACCCAGGAAAAAAACCCCAAACCATAAAGTTAATAAAAGACAAATTGTGATCAAGCTTAAAAGACCTGTAAATACAGCCAGAAATGCCCAACTGAAGAAGATAAAATTGATGAATGGGACCTCCTAAAGATTAAATCTCTGTACTCATCAAAAACAGGGTGAAATGAAACCCTACTGACTGGGAACAGACATTTTAGTGATACCATCTCAGGCAAGGATCTTATAATGAAAGTTTACAGAATACTCCTTGGCCTCCAGAAGAAAAAGACAATACAATACAGTTACAAAATGGGCAAGAGACATGGAAAGAATTTTCACAGAGTAGGACATTCAGATGGCCAACAGACACATGAAGAAATGCTCAAAATAATTGACAATGAGAGAGATGCCACAATGAGATACCATCTTACCCCAGTAGCAGTCACAAAGTTTAGCAGGGCAAAATGATAAATACTGTAGAGGATGTGGTGAGATACGAACTTTAATACACTGTTGGGGAATTGTAAAATGGTACATCCACTCTGAAAAGCAGTTTGGCATTTCCTCAACAAGTTGAACATAAAAAAATCCCATATGATAGGGGAGCTCTGGTGGCCTAGTGGCAAGGAGCTGCAACTACAATCCCAGAGGCGCACGGTTCGAATCCACCAGATGCTCTGCCGGGGAAGGAGGGGCAATCTCCTCCTGTACCAGTCAGATCTGATTTGATGGTACACGCACACTCTGAAAAGCAGTTTGGCATTTCCTCAAC
>NW_006399764.1:13054061-13070339 GCF_000299155.1 Elephantulus edwardii | reverse complement strand
TGAGAATCTTTGTCTTCTTGACACTGAGCCTCAGTCCATACTGAAGGCTGCAGTCCTTGACCCTCCGCAGCAAGTGCATGAGGTAAACAAACAAAATCCAAAAAGTATTATAACAAAGCTATATTAAAAGATCTCTGGGCTAGAGGGGACGATCAGGTAAATGTCTGTGAAAGAGATGGCGTTTGCTTTGTCCAAAGATGGAGAAAAATTCTACCATGAATTGCATGTTCTGTATTCACAATAAACCACATTTTCAACAGCTGCATGTTGAGTTAATGATAAAATTAAGACACTTGGTTAATATGTTTCCTGGAAGGCTGGGAGAAATATTGGTTATAAAGAACAAGACTAAGACAGAGATGTCAATTACATGACTAAGCAAACCACAGATTCAGTTACAGTTAGTGGGATAGGCCAGGCTTCCAAGATCAAGGAGAAGCTTTTAAAAACAGCTCCGTAAGGGGAGCTCTGGTGGCCTAGTGGTAAGGAGCTGCAACCACAATCCCAGAGTCACATGGTTCAAATCCACCAAATGCTCTGCTGGGGAAGGAGGGACAATCTCCTCCTGTACCAGTCAGATCTGATTTGACAGTACACTCACACAAAAATAATAAAATAAAAATTAAAAAAAAACAAACAAACCGAAAACCAAAATAACCAGCTGTTTTCTTCAACTTCTTGGATGATGAGGGACATCTAATGGCCATATTAGGGCCATTGTATGTATTTTCACTGCATTATCCAGAGCATTCAGTGCTGTAACATGTACAACAAAAAATTTCACCTCAAACTTATGAAAATATATTTTAACTGGAAAACAGAGGGATAGGGAAAATTGTAAAGACAATTGATTTCTTTGATCTGATGCATGGAATGAAAGAGAAAAGGAGATGTGAGAATTGGGAGGAAATGTACTTCCAGAGAGAAGGGACTTGCTTGAAGCTAGCAAGTTATTCATGCTCTGGTACAGTTTTTATTTTTGCCACAATGAGAAGAACCCTGAATATTTGTCTATCCATTTGCAAAGCACAAATGAAATCTGAAAATTTCTGATTCTACTACTTGCTGCCCTTGTATTGATTCTAACTCTTGAGGACCTTGTTTGTTGCAGAGCAAAATTACTCCTTATGGTTTTAACTCAGCTTACAGTTGTTGACTGTAATCTTGTTGTCTGTTTAGTTCAATGCACAAGAAGCAAATCACCAGACTTGCCTGCCAGTTGCCAGACATTTCTTCCGTGGCACTGCTGGGTGGGTTAGAACCACTAACCTTCAAATGACTAAATAAACCTCAATTTCATTGCTGTTGAGTCAGAGTTGGCTCATAGCTCACTCTCCAGAGGGTTTTTGGAAGTTATAAATCCCACAGGGGGAGACTGCCTTTCCTTCTCCCACAGAGCTGCTGGTGAATGAAGAAGGGCCACCTTTAGGGTAGAAGCGCAGTGCCATCAGAGCTCTCCTTTCAATTACTGGTCAAGTACAAACTGCTTGCACCGCTGAGGGACTCCTGTTTATACCATCATTGTTAGGTGCCATTGAGCTGGTTCCCATTTATAACAGTCCTATAAATAACGAAGTGAAGCACTGCCTGTGGGGTAATAGTGTATGTCAACATAGCCATGCTCTCCAGTATAATATAACAATCCTTTTGTTGTTATGTACTATCACTGACCTACTAGCAGGTTTTCAGAGGCACAGGAAGAGACTGCCCATCTTCTTCTGCAGAGCAGCTGGTGGACTGGAATTTCATGCTGGTGGAACCGCAGGCCTTTGGATTGGTAGGGCAATTCCTTACTATTAAGTCACCAAAGATATCGCCAGACTTATCTGATAAGGGGAATTCTTCTTAAGATTGTGGCCTGCATTGGATAGTTTGGACTCTTCTGACAAAATGCAAGGGAGGTTATGTGTGATCTACATCTGAAGCTTTGTCTCACATACTTTGGATATTTTGCAAGGTGGGATCAGTCCTTGGAGAGGAATGTTATGCTTGGGACCCTGGAGGGAGAGTGCAGGAGAGGACGACCCTCAATGAGATGGATTGATTCAGTCACAGACTGGGGTAATGGGGATAGGCATGTTAGAGACAGTAAGCTTGACACAGGATGGAGCAGGGTTTAGGGCTGCTGTACATAGGGCCACTATGAGTCACAGGCGACTCAACAGCACATAAGAACAACAACATCTGACTATCTGGTTAGTGGCCTCCAGACTTGAATCAGTGGTCTGCTATATTTGTCAACTTTGCAGTCATCAGTTTGCAAAGCCAGCTGTCTGCAACTCTGCTCTCCTAGGACACTCTTTGGACTCGTCAGCCTCTGAAGCTGGCAGTCTCCAAAGCCAGCTGTCTGCAGCCCTGCCTGCCTGCTGATGACTTGGATCCATTAGTCTCCCAGATGCCTTCCTCCTGAGATCTGATCTACAGATGTGGGATGTGCAAGCCTCTACAAGCATGTAGAGATAGGATAAATATTAAAGGTAAAATCATTGCTTTAGAGTAGAAATCAATGCATTAGATGACTCTTCAGAAGGATTCAGAGGCTGTAATCTCCTGTGGGGCTGATGATGGATTCAAACTGCCAGAGAGGAATGGCCTTTGTGCTTGCAGCACAACTCCCTAAGGACTGTCCCACAAGAACTCTTATTTTTATATATATGATGTTTGCTGTTGTTAGCTTAGTTTCTCTAACGCAGCCTCAGATAGCCTAGTAATGTACCATCTTCAGAACCACTGCTGTTCCTGAGGCCATTGTTACAGCCACTGTGTCAATTTCTTTCATTGGAAGTTTACATCTTTTTTCACATACCCTCTAAACAAGCACAGTATGCTTCAGGGATTGGGCCTTTGATAAGTGCCTAAAGCAGGCAACACAAAGTCTCACTGTCCTTCCTTCTAAGAAAGGCTCTTCCAAGCCAGATGAGTTCACTTTTCCAGCAGCCCAAGCTACAGGCAGTCTTTACAAACACCATAACTCAACTATGTCAGTTATTCTTGAGTCTTTCTTACACACTGTCCAATTTTTGTATGCACCGGAAGTGATTAAAAGTATCGTGGCTGAAAAGAATCTGTTATGGCTTGGGGCAGGCACACCTTAGTCACTGAGGTGACATATTAGCTATTTAACACGCTAAAGAGGTCTTCTGTAGCATATTTGTCCACTGCATATATTTTATTTCTTGATTATAACTTCGGCGAGTGTTGATTACCAATCCAAATATAATGAAATGTGCAAAAATTTGGAAGTAGAAAACCAAAGGGAAGAACATGCTTGGCCTTTCTCAGGACAAAAGAAAAAGTCAAGTTTCAAGTTGGAATACAGAAGGATACTATAGGAGGAAAAAAGATTGATGCAGGAATAATAGTTAAGAGTGGAAAGAGTACAGAGAATCACTGTATCCAAGAACCAATTTTTCTGAAGGAAGACATTCATGTTGCACTAGAGGCAATGGTGAAAAGAAATTAAATAGTGAAAATCTAAAGAATATATAAGGAATATACTGAGAAACTGTACCAAAAAGAACTGGAAGACATAGAACCATTTCAGAAAGTAGACTATGATGAAGAACCAATGGTAATGAAGGAAGACAGTCTGTTCTGAAAGCATTGGCTAAAAATAGGCCCAAGAATTGATGGGCTACCACTTGACATATTTTACAAACAGACGCAGCCCTAGATGTACTCAACCAAGCTATGCCAGAATATTTGGAGGACAACTACCACAGGAACTGACTGGAAGAGATCCATATTTATTCTCATTTAATAAAAAGATGATCCAACAGAATGTGGAAATTATGGATCAATATCCTTAATATCTCATGCAAGTAAAATCTTGTTAAAGATCATTAAAAACCAGCTAGAAGAGAACATCAACAGAGAACTGGCAGAATTTTAGGCTGGGTTTAGGATAAGCTGTGGCACTAAGGACATTATTGCTGATTGTGTTTTATTGACTATGAAAAAGGCATTTAACTGTGTGGATCATAACAAACTATGTCTGCAATTGAGAAGAATGGGAATCTCAAAACATTTACTTGTGCTCATGCAAAACCTATACCTAGATCAAGAACCTGTTGTCCAAACAGAGCTAGAGAACACATTGCATGGTATAAAATGAGGCTTCAAGAACTGATGGTATACCAGCTGAAATGTTTCAACAAATAGAGTGTTCATTCATCTGTCAGGATAGTGGAAGACCACTACCAAGCCAACTTACTGGAAGAGATTAATATTTTTTGTCCATTTGAAATTGATTTTTTTCCTAAAAGAATGTGTAAATCACCAAACAATATTATTCTTTTTTTTTTTTTTGGTAGTGTGTCGTACTGTGACCCACACATTGTCATAATGTTGGAAGTTAAGTCACTGTTATTTCAAACTTGAGCAGGGTCACTTATGGTAGACAGGTTTCAGTGAGGCTTCCAGACTAAGAAAAAGCAGCAACATCATGATAAGTGGGGAAGGTGCTTACATTTACGCCTGTTGTTGTTGTTGTTATGTGCCATCGAGTCGCCTGTGACTCACAGTAACCCTATGTACAACAGCCCTGAAACCTACTCTATCCTGTGCCAACTGTACTGTCTCTGACACACCTACCCTCTTTACCCAAGTCACGGAATCAATCCAGTTCATTGAGGGTCTTCCTCTCTTTCTCTGTCCCACCACCCTTCCAAGCATGACGTCCCTCTCCAAAGACTGGCCCCTCCTTGCAACATGCCCAAAGTATGTTTGATGAAGCCTCAGAATCCTTGCCTCAAAGAAGCAGCCTGGTTTCACCCTCTCTAGGACAAACCTGTTTGTTTTCCTTGCAGTCTATGCTATAGTCAACACTCTTCTCCAGCCCCACAGCTCAAAGGCATCAATTCTCTATCATCCCAAGTCATTGTCCAGTTCTCTGACACATAGCAAGTGATTGCAAAGACTATGACCTGGATCTTCTAGTCAGTATATCAAACATTCATGATGTGTACGTATATTGACTATTGATGGGATTTACTATATGAAATACTTGAAATCATACAATCATTACTGGTCACTAGGCTCCTGAACGCAAGTATTTAATTTTTCCAATCAATATTGTTATGTGTTGTCAAGTTGAAACTGACTCATCGTTGACCCTCCAAGGGATTTTTCAGAGGCTGTAAATTGCCTGGGAGAAGATTTTCCACCTCTCTCACATGAAGCCACTGGTGGATTTAAACCTTTGGGTTAAAAGCCTTTGGGTTAGCAGTGTAACTCCTTATCACTAGGCCCCAGAAGTAGTTTTCAGATCAACAGGGAACAAAGACTGGTAAAGTCATCTGGATACCACTTGTTGTTGCTGTTAGGTGTTAAGTTGACTATGATTCATCATGACCCAAAGAACACCAAAGCTGAACCCTGCTCCATCCTGTGCCATCCTCACCATCTCTGACATACCTGAATCTACTGTTACAGTCACTGTGGATCCACCTTGCTGAGGGTGCTCCTGTCTTTCCTTTTACCTTTCCAAGCATTCTGTTCTTCAAGGACTGCCTCTCCTAACAACATGCTCAAAATATGCAAGACCGTTTCACCATCCTTGCCTCCAAGGAGCACCCTGGCCATGTTTCCTCCATGACATATTTATTTGTCCTTCTGGAAGTCCATGGAATGTTCAGTACTTTTCTCCAACACTACAATTCAAAGGCATCGATTCTTCTGTCATCATTAGTCACTATACAACTTTCAGATGCATGGCAGTAACTGAAAAGACCAGGGTTTGGATCAGGCACACCTTAGTATCTAAACTGATGTCCTTGCTCTTTAGCAGTTTAGGGAGATCTTGGACAGATTTTCCCAATGCAACATGTCTTTTGAGTTCTTGATTGCTGGTACTGAGAGTATTGCTTGTGGATCCAAGTAAGATTACTGTTGACAGTTTGAATCTTTTCTCCATCTATCATGACGTTACTTCTTGGCCCAGTGGTAAGGATATTTTTTCTTGATGTTGAGATATAATCCACATTGAAAGCTATAGTCTTTGATCTGATACAGCAAGTGCTTTAAGTCCTCCTCACTTTCAGTAAGCATGGTTGTGTCATCTGCATAAGGCAGGTTGCTGATGAGTCTTCTTCCGATTGATCTTGATGTCACATTCTTCATCATAAATTCCAGCTACTCGAATGATGTTCTTAGCATACAGACTGAATAGGAATGGAGAAAGGATACAGCCCTAATGAAATATTTTTCTTTTAAACCATGCAGCATTCCCTTCTTCAGTTTGTACTTCAGCTTCTTGGTCTACGCATACATTTTGCATGAGCACAATTAAGTGTTCTGGGAGTCTCATTCATCTCAATGTTAGCTATAATTTTTTGTGATCACAGTCAGATGCTTTTGCATAGTCAATGACACACAGATGGACATCCTAGTATTCTCCACTTTCTGTCAGTCTATCTGGCACAATGATATGCCTTCTGCCATGGCCTCTTCGAATTCTATTCTGATTTATCCTGAATAATCTTCAGCAAGATTTTGCTTGCATGTGGTATTAATAATATTGTCTATAATTTCTAGTCTGGTTGACATCTTTCTTGAGAATTAGAATAAATATGGATCTCTTCCGATCAGGTGACTATGTATCTGTCTCCATGTTTGTTGGCAGAGATTGGTGAGTATGTCCAGGGGGCATCTGCTAGTTGAAACATTTCAATTGGTATTTCATCAATTCCTGAGGCCTTATTTTTTCCTAATGTTCTCTGTGCAGCCTTGACTATTTCTTCATTATTGATTCTTGATTTATGCTACTTCCTGAAGTGGTTTAGGGTTGACTAATTCTTTTTGGTACAGTGACTTTGTGTATTCCTGTTATCATCTTTTGATGTTTCCTGTATCATTCAAGATTTTGCCCATAGAATCTTTCAGAGTTGCAACTCAGGGCTTTAATTTGTTCTTTAGTTGTTTTTTTTGTTTGTTTTTTTCAGGAAGAAATTGAACCACTTATTGTCCCAGATTTGGATCTTCGACATAGTGGGGGACAGGAGTGTTTGGCCTCTGGGGAGCTATAGGAGAGGTTACAAGCCCCCAACTAGCTCTTTGTTCCCCCCAAGACTACCCCCCTCAAACCTCTGCATTATTTATGAGTTGGAGGTATGAGGTCTCCTACCCCAAGGTGAGCTGCACCCCAGCTCTTACGTGGGGTGTTCTTTAGTTCTTTCCGCTTCAGAGATACTGAACATGTTCTTCTCTTTTGTTTTTTCTAACTCCAGCCCTTTGCACACTTGGTTATAATACTCCACTTTTTCTTCTTGAGCAGCCCTTTGATATCTCTGTTCAACTCTTACCTCAGTATCTCCTTCCTTGTTTTGAATTCTTTTCATTCAAATGCAAATTTCAGTGTCTCTTCTGACACTCATTTCTTTCTTCCCTGTTTTTGTAATGATCTTTTCCTTTCATTCTTGATGTCATCCTACAACTCATCTGGCCTTTGATCAATGTCTCAAAGCTATTCTTGAGATGGTTTATAAAGTCAGGTGGGACAGACTGATGGTTGTGTTTTGGTTCTGTGGACTTGTTTTATCTTCAGCTTCAGTTTGAACTGGATGTTGTTGCTAGGTATCATTGAGTCGAGTAAGAGTCATTGTGATCCCATGAACAAAAGATCTGAACCTAGTCCTGTCCCGCACCATCCTCATACGTCCTGACACATAAAAGCCCATCGCAGCAGTCACCTTGTCAATCCACCTGGTTGAGGGTCTTCCTCTCCTTCACTGACCCTCCACCTTTCCCAACATCATGTCCCTCTTCAAGGAATAGCACCTCCTCACAAACTTTGAACTGTATACCACTATATTTTTAAAAGTCCATGTAAAGACTTGACATCGTTACCTAAAAAAAATCACTCCCTTAATTTTTCACTTGTTTTTCATACCCGTCTGCAGATATGGGCAGGTCGAATTCTGGTACTGGAGAAGAGTCTTGAACATACCATGGACCTCCAAGAAAACAAATAGGTCTGTCTTGGAGAGGGTGAAACCAAATCTTTCCTTGGAGGGAAGGATTTTGAAACTCCATCTCACATACTTTGAGCATGTGTCTAGAAGAGATTGGTCCTTAGAGAAGGACATCATGCTTGGAAGGTGGAGGACAGCACATGAGAGGAAGACCCCAGATGAGATGGGTTGATACAATAGCTGGGACAATGGGGATTGGTGTGTTGGAATTAGTGAGACTGGCTCAGGACAGGGAAGAGTTCAGAGCTGCTGTACATAGGGTTGCTAGGGGTCACAGGTGACTTGATGTCATGTCATAACAACATATCATCCAAACATTCTTGACACTCTTTGACCCCTTGCAAATGATCAGTATCAAAGAATCATGGAGGGAGAGCTGATGACCTAGTGGGTAAGAAAGTGTACTGCCAACCCAAAGGTAAACAGTTTGAATCCACTAGCTGCTCCTCAGAAGAAAGATAGGCAATCACCTCTCATGTCTCCAAAACTTTCACTCAAACAACAATCACAACAAAACATTTAAAAAAAGAATCATAGAGGTCACAGAGCTGTGTAATGTGAGATCAAATCATGGTGAGCTTGTCTCTCCAGCGTCTTGGTATGAAGTAAATCAGGAACAGAATTACTCATCAAGTTTTGTGCGTGTGTGTGTGTGTGTGTGTGTTTGTTTTGTAATTTTTTTTTTACTTGGCTGTAGTCTTAACAAAAGCTGATCATCAATCCATTTCTTTTGAGTATTGCTGGAACTGAACCAGTAACCTTTAGGTTAGCTGGCTGTACCACTCAGGTGCCCAAAGATGTCTTAATATTGCAAAATTCTGCAACTGTGCTGATAGAATTTCTTCCTTTGACATTGCTTGAGGAGTAGAGGTTTATAGCTGCAGGCCCCAGTACATTAAATAGGATATTATAACATGCCCTAAATCAACTTACATTAGAATGACTGTAAGTGCTTTTATAAATGCAGCATCCAAGGTTCAGTGTTATATTCATTTAGATTAGAATTAGAAGAAGGGGGACTCACACTTTTTTTTTTAAATATATTTCTCTCGTGTATATTCCAAAGGTGACGCTGTTCGGCTGCTACAGAGCTGGGGTATGGGGACTCACACTTTTAACAAATTCATGAGTGAATCTTAATCATTCTGCTCCACTGACTTATTTCTTCCTTCCTTCCTTTCTCTTTCTTCCTTCCTCTCTCTTCTTTCTTTCTTTCTTCCTTTCTCTTTCTTTCTTTCTTTCTTTCTTTCCTTCCTTCCTTCCTTCCTTCCTTCCTTCCTTCCTTCCTTCCTTCCTTCATCTATTTTTCTTTCTCTCTCTCTCTTTCATTGTTGCCTTTTTCTCCCCTCCCAACCCTCCTCCCAGTATACTATATTCTTGGAAAAGTAAAAGATTCTTTCATTGTTTTACAATCCCTACCTCCAGGTCCACTCCACTATACAGCCTTCGTTTTGGACTCCTGTCATGACAAAAATATCTAATAACACATCCCTTTTAAACCGTTTTCTCCCTCATCTGTTTAAATGCAGTATACATTATTGAACCTATCGTTCTCAGTCTCTCCCCAACCCTGAGGTCAGTCCTGTTTTACAACAGTGGCACCATGCAGTATTTGTCCTTTTGTGACTGAGATACTTCACTCAGCATAATGTCCTCCAGGGTCACCCATTTTGAATAATATTGCATGAGTTCCTTGTTTTTCAATGCAGCGTAGTATTCCATTGTGTGAATAACCACAGCTTCTCTATACATTCATTTGTTGATGAGCGCTTAGGTTGTTTCCAGCTCCTTGCTATTCCACTGATTTCTAAAACCAGTTCTGTACTCTTTATCAGCAAAATCAAGAAAAGTCACTGCAACTTTCTTAGCTTCTACCCTATTGTCCATTTCTTTCTAGAATGGCCACATAATATTACAAGAAACAAAAACAGATTTTTCCCTTGAAAGCATATGGAGTAAAGGGGATAAGAGAGGTATAAACACCACTTCCCCTCTGCCCCAGCACACCTCCATTTGGATCAGGTTACCAATCTAAGGAACACTGGTGGCTTAGTGGTAAGAAGTGTACTGCCAACCCAAAGGCATGCGTTTCAAATCGCCCAGCTGCTCCTTGGGAGAAAATATGGGCAATCTTCCTCCTGTGCGTTTTATTGGCTCTGAAATCTGCTGGAGGGTCAGCTATGAGTCAGTTCTGATTCAGTGGTACATTAACACCACCACCAATTAATGTAAACTTGGCCAAATCAAACTTGATATTCATTATTAATGTTTTGTGTGTGTAAAAATGAATTTTAATGCTTAAAGGCAAGGATAAGTCCCTCATTAAAGATAATGATCTCTTTATACAGGTGATGCTAATATGGGTGGCCTTCACTATGGAAAATAGTGACTTAAACTTCAGGGAGAACTCCAAGAAATACTGAGGCTGTGTGCTTGGAATCTAAGCACTGACTGCTGACTACGAAAACGATTCCTCCTGGAAGGAACAGATTCGTTTTGGAAAGGCTGTATTCAGCAGTTTCTGGAGCAGTGGAACATTTTTTCCATTCTTAGTGTGCAAACAGATTGCTGGCCTTCTTCAGAGAGGCAGGCCTAGACAAAGCCTCTCAGCAGGCCCTTCCGGACAGGGTTTCTCCACAGATGAAATTAGGTCAAAGAGAAAAATCCAGAGCAGTTTTGAGGGAGGTAAAAGAGAAAATCCTGAAAAGGGATAATACACCCACAGCGAAGGGTGGATATGGGGTGCTATCCTACCTGCTTGGCTCTGGCGAAGGCCTGTCACATGAATCTCAGGGTTTCCTGTTCTCTGCAGCTGTCTCTGAGTCACTGGGGTTGCAGGGCAGGACGCTCTAACCAGGGAACATAACCAAGTGTGACTCTTAAGCGAGGCCAGGATGCCAGGCTAGTGTGAAAATTAAAGAGTGACTATACTGTTGTTGGTTCTTGTGTATTTTGAGTTCTTGAATCTGTTTTTAAGACTGTTAAGTTACCAGAAAGCACAAAGAAAAGCTGGTAAGTTGAATTCACATCTGGTAAATGAGAACTGGTGCCAGTCCCATTAGTCACTAAGATCATTGCAGGGTGGAGCATGTTAGCCAAATAAACAGTAAACCAAAAGCTACACTTCCTTCTAAGTTGGGGTTTCCTAGGAAATCTTTAAAATGAAAACCTAAAATGCCTTAGGCAGGCAAATGTTATAGATAGAAAAGCCAACCTTTTCTTTTCTCTTTCCACTGTCCTCAGCTGTTGCAGAATACTGTTGAGTATATTATACTTTGGGAAGTAAAATATATTTATTAAACATATTTAATTTTTTTTTACTTCAAAATAGTATTTTTATTATATAAAAATGTAAAAATCCAGCAAAACCAGAAATACGGATATATTTTCCTGGGATTTCACATTTGTTGATTTTTATTCATCATCTGTTTTTCAATATAATTTACATCCTCATCCCCATTCCCATCCTGATTATACTGATGCAAGTGGCAGAAAGGCCTGGAATAAATACATCCAAGGGAGAGGATAAGAGGCAAAACTGTGAAGCTATGTGCATGCACAGGTTCTAAGGGGGAGAGGGGAGAAAGTGTCTTGGGAATAAACTCAAGGTAATTAGAGGGTTTCAGCTAAAGTTTGTTCAGTCATCCTTGTCTTTTGCTCCATGTTTCAGGATGTGTGTGAACTCGATGTAATTGAAATTCCCCTTTTTGTCGATCGGAGCTTCTCTGTAGAGCTCGTCCACTTCCTCGTCCGTAAAGCGGTCCCCCATGGTGGTCAGCAGCTCTCTCAGATAGTCTTCCTGAATGGTGCCCGTTGCTTCTTCATCAAAGCAGGCAAAAGCATTTCTGATGACATCCTCTGGATCTGTCCCATTGAGCTTCTCCCCAAACATCGTGAGGAGCATGGTGAAGTTGATGGGCCCTGGAGCCTCATTCATCATGGCTTCCAGGTACGCATCCGTCGGGTTCTTCCCTAGAGAGGCCAGCATATTATGCAAGTCTTCCTTGTCAATGAAGCCATCTCTGTTCTGGTCAATCATGTTGAAGGCCTCTTTGAACTCCTGAATCTGGGACTGATCAAACATGGCAAACACGTTGGATGTTGCGCGCTGAGGGCGCTTCTTGGTGGTCTTGGTCTTGGCCTTTTTGCTCGACGTGGTGGCTGTTTAATTCTTCTGCGCTTCTGCCCTTGGCACCACCGACCGCAGATTTCCGGAAGCTTTTCCTGATTTCTTTTTTGTGTCCTTTTCGTCAGTCAACACGAATGAAGATGCAACATACTGAGAGGGTGAGAACCCTCATGGAAATAATCGCACCTGCACCGCCTATAGCTCTGGGGCCTAGTGCTAAGAAGCGGCACTGCAATCCTCAAGGCACGCAGTTCGAATCCACCAGCTGCTCCGCGGGAGAAGGGGGACAAACTGCTCCCGTGTGCTTAACTGTCTCTGAAAACCGGCCAGCTGGGGGTCGGCTCTGACTCGATTGTACACAATAACCTCCCATCGATGATCCCTCGCAGCGGATCTTTAATGATTTCCGTGGACACCAAAACACCCACCAGGTCCTGGGAGACTCCTGCACCCCCCACGAACCCCCAGCCCGCGGTGCGGGCCCCGGCTCCCCAACACCCCTAGAGGCCCCGCCCTCAGGGCGGAGTACACAGCCCGGGGCTGTGTGCGAGGTCGTCCGGGTGACACGGGCAGGGCAGCCGGGCTGAGCGGCTCGAGCTCCTCCCCGATCCTGCCCCGTCACCCCGGCCCGCGTCCGGCGCAGGGTGGGCCCCAAGTCCCCCGCCCCGGGCCGGCCGCCGTGGCGCGAGGTCGGTGCGGGGAACAGATTTAAATTTTAACCAAAAAGCTACTATCCCAATTTTTTTTTCTATCTCAAATTTGTAAGATGTTCAGTATTTTATAATGAACATTGACGAACCATTCTCAATAACTGAAGTAGTATTGTGGGATCATGCACTTGAACTTGGTGTCTGGCTTCAGAATTTTCTTCCCCAAGAACAAAATTTAAGGGGGAAGTGGTGACAGAATGGAGAGTGATGGGTTACTGACCAAAAGGCTGAGGGTTTCTGGTGGGTTGAATCCACCTCTTCAAGAGAAATATGAGCAATTTCCTCCTGCATGAGTTCCAGGCTCTGAAAGCCCAGGGAGGGTCAGCTATGAGTTAGTTATCACCTCAAGGGCAGTGGGAGAGAGAAAACGCTAAAGATCTCTGGGCGTTCACATCTACCAGCTGTTCCTCAGGAGAAAGACAGTCTCCTCACATTATAACTAAACCCAGTGGAGGGTTCCTGTGAGAATGGACTTGATGGCCATGAGAGGCACAGTACAAGTAGGATCGAAGAAAGTCTGTAATCATTATGAGCATTTGAACATCTCCTTCCCATTAACTCCAGGAGATGACCACGCCCTTCCCTACTGTCAGAAGACCTAGAGAGCCCCCCTGGCTTTGTTCTCATAATCACGAATTGATCTTTCTCTCTCCTTTACATTTTTATTCATTCCCTGTTGCACATGAGTTGATCTTAACCTTGATACTTAAAGAAACTTCATCGTTATTTTGAAATCAGAATACTAGAGGTCCAGATCTTTGTAAAACTATCTTGTATTATTGTTGTAATTATTCTTTGTAAAAGAATCTTGAGCTAAAGGAAACTAAGGTTTACGTCATTATTTTTTAAAAGCAAAATTCTTTTATTCAAACAGAAGTCTAAATAGAAAGATAGAAAATAAACATCTCTGGTTGAAAGAGGATGGGTGCTTGGGGCACTGCCTACCGGACTACACATCTCCTGCAGGCCTTCAGAGGGGTCTCAGGGCTACAGAGCACATGCAGAAGCCCGGATTTAGTCCAGTCTTTTCATTTCACAAATGATCAATTTGAGACTCAAAAATGTTAAGTGACTTTGAGTTAACTTGAGTTAACATTACTGTGGCAAGGAGCTATGCTGCAATCCCAAAGGCAAGTGGTTCGAGTCTACCAGCTGCTCTGTGGGACAAGGATCGGCAATCCCCTCCTGTGTGATTATCTGGGTCTGAAAACCTGCTGGAGGGTCAGCAATGGGTTGGTTCCAACTCAATGGTACACAACAACAACAGTGTATCCATAGGAAGCGCTGTGTTGTCCTAGGGGGTAAGGAGTTGCACTGTTAACCTAAAGGCAGCCAGTTTGAATCCATCAGTTCCTTTGAAGGAAAAAGACAATCTCCTCTCATGTGATTACTGTTAGGTACTGCCAGGACGGTCATTCATGGTGACTATGACCTCTGAAAATCTGATAGGCAGTCAGCTATGAGTTGGTTCTGACTCTATTGTGATGTGGATTTCTTTCTTTTGAACTTCTTAAAATGTGATAGCTAACCATCTGTTTGTTAAACCATCATGTATAAGTGTTTCTGTTACAGAAATATTTGTTGGTTTAGTCCATAAGATGTTGCACAGCTAAATCAAAGGCCATGCTATCTCTGTTTAGAAAGATGGACAACCTCCTCCTGCACAATTTACAGTCTTGAAACAGCACGAGAGGCCAATACGAGATGGCTGGTTCTCACTTTATGCCCATGAGTTTGAGTTTTGTTAGGCAGGACAATGCTGAACATACTTCATGGAATATACATACTAAGACAGACTAGGAAGAAAGGTCTGGTGATTTACTTCTAAAACCCTAGAGATTACCTTTTCAGTGTGTGTGAACTGTGGCAACTACATTGCACAGTCTTGATTTTTTTTATCAAGGAGATTGGTGGTGAGAAGAGGTAGGGCACAGGCTTCTGTTGAGAGGAGGAGGTAGCAGCAGAAGTAGGCAAAAGGTTTTGATTGTGATGGATAAACAGAGAACCATAAGAGAAGCTTATGACGAGGCAAGCAGGCGTACCAACACGCAATGGCCGAGACGTGTGTCGACAGGTAACGAAGTGTGGCAGTAGTGAGAAATTTGGAGTTTTTTATTATGCAAACAGACAGGAATGAATGTACAAAATTCTGTTCTGCAACCAACCTAGCTAAAAACCTAAACTTTTTTGCAGAGAAAACAAACCGTGTGACTGAAATAGTTCTGCAAACAGCTGGCTTTGCAAAAAAAAAAAAAAAAGAGCAAGCTCTTTAAAGCTAACCAGCTCATGAACATAGACCAATGCAGTCTACATAGAGATGATTTCATCTGACATCAAAGTAACATGACTCCTTACTCTTCCTTATTTTATTATTTCAAAGAACAGTGAAACCCAAGGATGATTCCCCACTTCCCTTGGTTTGAATTTGCTCTATCCAGGATTAGATTCCTTATCTATGTAATACACCTGCCAGCCTCCAGAATAGGTTTTTCACTCAAAGGATACATTTATTGTGATTTTAAAAAATAGGCAGCATAATTGTGATCTGCCATTGACCCTTTCCCTTCCAGCCCCATTCCCTTTCCAATTCTCAGTATATCTTCTGTGCAAAAAGTCACACTGTCTTACATGGTGAAACCTGTGAGAATTGGAATTGAACCGCTTGGCTTTTTCCTATTCTTGTAGGGTTTTTTGGTTTGTTTTCTTGGTTTTTTGCCTTAAATAGGATGCAGCCTTACCACTTTTCATCACTCATTTTAGTGGAAAATATTTGAAGTTCTCCTTTTCTGACATCTTACACAGGCTCCAACTTTCACAGGTTTCACCGCGCTCCTCAAATACATCAGACTGCACCCCATTTCTGTAGCTCTGCAGATGCTGTTCCTCTAAGCTAACACTTTTCTGTTTCTTTTTTTTTACTTCTTGTTCTACTTTTCTGTTTCTATCCTCACCTTCTGCTGTTGTTAGATGCCGTGGCATCTGCCTCCAGTTATCACAATGTGACTGGACAATTTGGACCCACAAGATTTTCAGAAGATCACCAGGCCTTTTTTTCCTACTTCGAACTCAGAAGCTCTCTAGAGATACGTTCAGCATCACAGCAACACACAAGCCTTCCCCGACAGCCAGGTGGCAGCCTAACATGAGGTATGTATATTGGCTAGGAACTATGCACTGGATCCCTAATGAAAGCTGAGAATTCTCCCGTTGACTCACCAATCCTTAATCCAAACCCTACATGCATGGGCATTCCCACCCAACCTCCTAAGCTCAGCCTGACAAACTTTACTTTTACAAAACTGCACAGAGGACCTTTGTATATACCTTTGAGCCCTTAGTGGAAAATATTAAAAGTGGGATTATTATAAAGATTTTGCTCATTTATAAGATTTTTTAAAAATTTTTTAAATTTTATTTTATTTTGTGTGTGTGTACTGTCAAATCAGATCTGACTGGTACAGGAGGAGAT
>NW_006399764.1:13050188-13053040 GCF_000299155.1 Elephantulus edwardii | reverse complement strand
ACGGCACCTAACAACAAGAATACTCAAGATTACTTTCTTTTAAAAGTTAGGGAAGACAGAATGTTTATGAAAGTCCAATAGTCACTGACTGGCGTGTTTCAGCACAAATGAGTGACCTCTGCCATCCTACCTCTCCTGCCCCTGAGCTCTCCTGCTGCTGATCACGCCTCCTTTTCCTAAAGGGCCCTGCCTTTGTTCCTGAGAGTACCTGCTGAGATCTGGTTCAGCACCTGCCCTGGTGTTAGAACCCTCTCCCTATATTGCCTGGCATGATGTCCGCCTCCAAGGAATAACCTGTTTAGAGAGTTCTCATGTCCTAGTGGCGAAGAAACTGTGCTGCAATCCCTAGGCACATGGTTCAAATCCATCAGCTACTCTGCGGGAAAAGGATGGACAATCTCCTCCAATCAATTTACTGCCTCAGAAAATCCAGTGGAGGGTGAGCTGTGGGTCAGCTCTGACTCCGTGGTACACAACAACAATAGCAATGTGCCCAGAGTATATGAGAGGAAGCTTTACCATCTTTGCTTCCGGAAGGCACTCTGCACCTTCTCCAAGACAGACATATCTATGTGTTCTTTTGGCAGTCCTTCAGATAATCAGTGCTCTTCGCCAATATCATAATTCAAAGGCATCAACTCTTTTTCTGTCAGCTTTATTCACTGCCCAGTTCTCAAATGCAGAGTGACTGAAAAGACCATGGTCTATTATTGTTAAAATAGAGGGATAACTAGTAAACCATGTACGGGGACCCAATGAGGGAAGGGGTGGGAGTGGAGGGGTGAGGATGGGTAGGGATGAACCCGCAGGGTTGCACAATTTGGTGGGTGGAAGGAGGGTTTGGGGAAGGATCTAGTGGAGAGCTGAAAAGATGGGGTAATGATGGGCAAGGTCCAATGATGCTTGATTTTATAAAACATAATTATTGTATGAAACACAATATGAATGAAGAATAGTGTAAAACACAATGTATATAAACTTTGTGAGCAAATCAATATTAAATTAAAAAAGATAAATAGAAGAGGGGGAAAGACCATGGTCTGAATGAGACATACTTTAGTCCTCAAACTGTGTTGAGCTGACACAATGACTGCACAGTAGGCTTGAGTGTGTTGTAGCCTGGGGAGGATGGTAGAGATAGAGCAGGGTTCAGATCTATCGTTCCTTGGGTGGCTGTGAGTAGACTCGACAGCACCAAACAACAACATATTGCCTGGAGCTGCTCTTCTGCTCTACGTACCTCCCACCACTCACCCCAGACAGGACCTGGGTTAGGGTCCCAGCCCCACAGAGACAGCAGGTTCAAGAATAAATGATTAAACCAAACCAAAAGTTCCACTGCTGCTGAGGCCATTTCATCTTGATTTCCAAGACAACTTACACAGAAGCAGGCTGTCACATGTTTCTTCAGCTGAGAAGCTGATGCATTTGAACCAGCTTTCTGGTTAATAGCAATCAAAATGTGGTGGCTGAAATGCAAAAGTGAGAAGCAAAGAAAACCTGGAAATTGGAAAATATGGCCTTGGCAGAAATAAGGCTGGAGATCTGATAATAGAATTTTATACATGGAACGGTTTATTGATTGCAAATACTTTTAAAAATAAATAGCAACCATACACACAGATTACACCTGGTGGACTAGATAGGAATCAGATTGATGATATCAATGGAAAGAAACAGTGGAGAAACTCAGTATTAGCAGTCTAAACGAGGCCAGGGGCTCACAGTGGAATAGACCATTAACTACTCATATGCAAGATTAAACTGAAGTTGAAGAAAATAAAAAAAGTCCACAAGAACAAAAATATGGCCCTGAGCATATGACAGCTAATTTTAAAATAATCCTAAGAATAGATTTGATACAGTGAACACTAATGACCAAAGTCCCAATGAGTTGTGAAATGATACCAAGGACATTATCCATGAAACAAGCAAAAGGTCATTACCAAGATAGGGGAGAAAGAAAAGATAGAAATGAATGTCAGAAGAGAAAATGAAACTTGGATTGGCGCAAAAAGAAGTCAAAACAAAGTGAAGGAATGCTGAAGTAAAAATTTTGAACAGATGATTTCAGAAAGTAGCTCTAGAAGACAAAGCAAAGTACTATAACTAAACGTGCAAAGAGCTGGAGTAAGAAAACCAAAAGGGAATAACATAGCTGGCATCTCTCAACCTTAAAAGCTGATGAATAAATTCAAGGCTTACATTGCAACACTGAAGGATTCTACGGGCAAAATATTAAATGATGTAGCAAACATCAAAGAAGATGGAAAGAATATACAGAGTCACTGTACCAAAAACTGCACCTGGCCAACTGACTGGAAGAGATCCGTATTTGTTCCCAGTCCCAAGAAGGGTGAACCAATACACCGTGGAAGCTATCAAATAATATCATTAATATCACATGCAAGTAAAATCATGCTAAAGATTATTTTAAAAACTGTACATCAGAAGGGAATTATCTGCATGCTGTCTAGTATTCCATTGTGTCAATGTGGTTGGACATTTGGGCTGTTTCCATGTTCTTGCAATGGTGAATAATGCTGCTATGAACACTGGTGTACAAATCTCAGTTTGTGCCTCAGTTCTAATTTTCACGGAGTATATTCCAAGCATATAGATCACATGATCGTCTGAATCAAAATGCCCCATGCCAGTCCACCTCACCTTGCCAATACCTAGTATGTCAATAATTATGAGAAGAATATTGCATATACCATAGAATGAACAGGTTCGTCTTGGAGAGGGTTAAGCCAGACTGCTCCTTGGAGGTAAGGATTCTGAAGCTTCATCTGATATAATCTGGACATGTTCTAAGGAGGAATTTGTCCTTGGAGAGGGACATCAGGCTT
>NW_006399764.1:13048699-13049255 GCF_000299155.1 Elephantulus edwardii | reverse complement strand
ATAATAATAATAATAAAAAGTAAGTAAACCAGTATAAAACAAAAGTTTTATGTAAATAAGAAGGGAATCACCAGAAAGTCAATCTTAATTCAGAAGAAACCATGGCATAAAGGGGTATCACTGCTTATGTCAGTTGGATCTAGCTGAAAGCAGAAAGTACAGGAGAGATGTTTGTTGGTGCTTTATTGATTATGCAAATGTATTTGACTTTGTGGATCACAACAACTCATGACTAACACTGAGAATGGGAATCCCAGAGTACTGAACTGTGCTCATGCAATTCCACTACTGGGAATATACCCCAAAGAAATCATAACCACCACGTAGGCAGACATATGCACACTCATGTTTATTGCTGCTTTGTTCACAATAGCAAAGAGTTGGAAACAACCCAAGTGCCCATCAACAAATGATTGGATACAGAAGTTGTGGTATATTCACACAATGGAATTCTATAGCACTGAAAAACAAGGAACTCATGAAATACTATACAAAATGGGTGACCCTGGAGGACATTATGCTGAGTGAAATATTTCAGTCACAAAAGGACAAATAC
>NW_006399764.1:13035387-13048374 GCF_000299155.1 Elephantulus edwardii | reverse complement strand
GTGTAATTTCCAAGTCATTGTGACACTTCAGGTTTCTGAGGCTATAAATAAAAATGAAGGGACACGGCCTTTCTTTCTCTGGAGGAACTTCTGGTGGATTCTAACCACTGAAACTTTGCAGCCTTTAGGCTAACAGTGCTGCTTGCTACAGACCATGCCACCAGAGCACAGCACAGATACACTATAGGGTAGAGCAGAACTGTCTGCAGAACTGCTGGGTTTCCAAGACTGTAAATCTTTTGGTTTTCTCCCATGGAGCAGTTAGTACGATCTAATCACTGACCCTCTGGTTAGCAGCTTTAACCACTGCACCAACCAAAAGGGTTCTAAAAAACAGCGCTCAAATAAAACCATTAATTCCTAAAATGGTTCTCAGCCATTCCAGAATTCTAACAAAGATCAAAACAAGCTATGACCTGTAAGTACCTTTGCCAAACCTAAAAAACAAACAGCAAGCTTTGGATAAAAATAGAGAGTAGGCAAAAGGTTCCTATCAAAGTGAATCAAATAGTCTGAACAAAGGGCAGTTGGCTTTCATTGATCTTTTCTTATCTTTTAGATAAAGTTAGCTAATGGGCTATAAATACAAACAAACAATCTGGTTACTAGGCATACCAGGAATGGTGCAATGCTGTGGACACACCGAAGACAGGCAGCTAAAGGTCCTTACCAAGAAGGAGAAACTGAGTTTCTTGGACAGGTGTGGTGCTTGAGACATGGCTGTGGTACTGGAGAACAACACCCGGAGGTCTGCAGAGAGATGACTGTATGGTGAAGCAGGCCAGGAGCAGAGCACAGGCGGGCCAGGGTGCTGCCAGTAATGAGCGAGGTTTGTTGTGGCCTCACACACAACTCACCCAAAAGTGCCTCGGCCAGTCTCTGGAGATGTGGTCTTACTCAAGTATGGACGTCTTAGAAAGTGCCCTGTGGACCTCACACCTACAGAATCAGAATGTGCCAACTGTGTATTAATGCTCGAGAACACTAGTTTCATTAAGATATCTACTGTGGCTGGCCAGACCTAGTGATAACCAAAATCCCTGAGCACACAAGCAATTTTATCTCTGCCTCCATTAATTTTTATTTATCTTTTTTTTTTCATTTTGGTTTTTTATTTTTTATGTAACTCTTTTTTAATTTATCTTTTTTTTTAAAAAAAAAACCTAAACAAACCCAAACAACTAAAAGGTTAAAAATCTCTTCATGCAAGACCTATTAAAATTGCCCTTTACGCATGGGTAAAATCAATATAAGCAGAGGTTTAAAGCTGCTCTGATGGCCTAGTGGTAAGAAGCTGCACAGAAGTCCCAAAGGCCCAAGGTTTGAATCTGCCAGTTGCTCCACAAGCAAAGGATGGACAACCTTCTCTTGCGTGATTAACTGCCTCTGAAAATCCACTGGAGGGTCAGTTATGGTTCTGTTCCATGGCATACAACAAAAATGCTGAAAACAGAGAACACCAATGTAAAAAGAATGTAGCTGACAACAACCTTGAGCATTATGCTCTTTTAAGAATTCAAAAACTTAATCAAAGTCACTGCTCTGTACATGCAGATATTGCTGTGTATATGCTTAATAACAAGTAAAAGTTTTTTAGAAGAGAAAAAAAAATGTGCCTGGTGTGGGCATAGCCAGTTTCTACTAGGTTTATAAGGGGAGGCAGCTCCCATCAAAAATATACCAAACACAAAGCCAATTGCCAGGAAAGCAGACAAAGCCTACACTCTTGCACTTATACGTATGTTGTTGTTGTTATGTGCCTTTGAGTCGCCTGCACCTCACAGCTACCCTATGTACTCTAGCTCTGAAAGCTGCCCTGTCCTGTGACAATTCATTGTCTCCGACAGACCTAATCCCATTGCTCTAGTCACTACGTCAATCCATCTCATACTGAGTCTTCCTGTCCTGCGCTGTCCCTCAACCCTGCCAAATGTGATGTCCTTCTCCAAGGACTGGTCCCTCCAAATTTATATGCAGAACAGATCCTTCAGAAAGTTGGACTTTATGAGGAGGAATATGACATCACATTGGAGGAAGACTCATCAACAACCTGTGTTATGCAGATGACACAACCTTGCTTGCTGAAACTGAAGAGGACATGAGGCATTTGCTGCAAAAGGTCAAGGACTATAGTCTTCAATATGGATTGAAGGTCAACATCAAGAAAACAGATTCTTACTACTAGGCACTAGGCCTATTGGCAGCTTCATGATGGAGAAGAGATTAAAATTGTTCATAACTTCAGCTTGCTTGGTTCCACTATCAACACTCTTGGCACCAGTAGTCAAGAAGTCAAAAGACAAATTGCATTGGGAAAAATCTGCTGTCATGGACTGAAGAGCAACAATGTCATTCTGGAGACTAAGGTGTGCCTGATCCAGGCCATGGTCTTCACAATTACTTGCTATGCATCAGAGAGCTGGACAATAACTATGGATGATAGAAGATGGATTGATGCCTTTGAGCTGTGGTGCGGGAGAAGAGTGTTGTACTTAACCATGGACTGCCAGAAGAACAAACAGGTCTGTCCTGGAGAGAGTGAAACCAGTTTGATTCCTGGAGGCAAAAATTCCAAGGCTCCATCTCACATACTTTGGGCATGTGGCTAGGAGGGACCTATGTGTATAGATTCTAGAAACAATCATTCCTGTCAGGGTTCTCACTACTGTATTATTGGGTCCACTAATCTGTGGCAATGTCCACTTAGAACTCATGGGCAATATTCAAGCTTTGAGAAACAGCACGCCAGTGAAAATGAGGAAGAACCTAAGGAGAAGGACCGAACCATTGAGGCCAACAATGGGCTTGAAGGGAGCTCTGGTGGCCTAGTGTCAAGAAGCTGCACTGCAATCCCAAAGGTGTGCAGTTCTACACAACAAGAAATTTAAAAAAAAATAAAAATCAACAAACAATCAACAAACTCCAAACAAACAAAACCAAAACAAAAGAACAATGGGCTTGACTACAGCGAAAGTTGTGAGAATGGCAAAGGACCACGTAGTTTTTCATTCTATTGTATGTATAGTTGCTCTGAGTTGTAACTGACTCAATTGCACAACAACAAATACAAAAAGAGCTTAATTCCAATATTCTTACTTGTGAGGTGTCTGAAAATTGGGTGCATGTCTATTTAACTTAACATAGTGTCTTATGCTTTGGTCACAATAAATGGCTGCATGGAATGCATAGAGTTGATGCTTCTAAAGGGTGAATTTTCTGGTAAGTGGATTAAATCTTGAAGAAAAAAGAAAGAAGCCTAGTGTGTCAGGAACACATAAGACTCTCCATAAAGGCACAGACCATGTTCACCCAATCTCCTGTATAGATTTAGCATACTACCTAGCGCTATGCTTAAGAAACATTTGAAAAAAAAAAAAAGAAACATTTGAACAAAATGAAGGGAAGAACCATCTAAAGGAATATATAACTATACATCACGTGTATAATAAGAACAATCTGGAACAAGGGGTGCACGCAGGATGTGTTGGGGGAAAGAAAGAGGGGGAAATGTACACCAATGAACAAATAAAAGAGAAAGAAAACAAAACCCCAAACCCACCTTAATAGATCTAAGGAGAGAGATTCGGAGGAGGGACTGTGTGCTGTCTAGTCTGAATTGGCTCATAGTTGACCGGCCAGTGAGTTTCTGGAGGCTGGAAATTGTACAGGAGGGGATTTCCCAACTCACAACGCAGAGGTGAAAAAAAGGAAAGAAAACTTTGAGTAAATTACTGAGTAAGTCCGGGAAATGGAGTAGATCAATAACTTCTCTTAAAGGAATTATTCTACTTTAATCCCTGTTTTCTGATGATATCAGGGTTAAACGTATATGATATTAAAAATGACAATGGATTTTGTGTGAGTATTCATACAATGCTTCACATTATAACTTAATTATTTTAAACTGACTTTCAATAGCTTAAACCTTTCCATAATATGGGGTAAACTTTAGTATAAGGTAGATCTGTCATAGATGTTTTGATTTCTGAAATATTTTTAGAAAAGCTACATATCTACAACAAACAAATGGATAGAGGAGCTCTGGTATATTCACACAATAGATTAGTATACAGCATTGAAAAACAAGGAACTCATGAAATATTAAGCAAAATGGGTGACCCTGGAGGATATTATGCTGAGTGAAATATCTCAGTCACAAAAGGCCAAATATTGCATAGACCCACTGTTATAAAATGGGACTGACATCAGGGTTGAGGGAAGGCAGAGAAGGAGGGGAGGAATAATGTCTACTGCATTGAAACAGATGAGGGAGAGAACTGTTTAAAAGGGATATATGATTGGGTACTATTGTCATGACAGGAGTCCAGAATGAAGGCTGCACAGTGGAGTGGACTTGTGGGGGGAAGGATTGCATACTAATGAAAGAGTTTTTCTTTTACTTTTCAAGGAGAAGAGTGAATGGGGGAAGGGGGTGGGTTGGAAGAAAATTGCAACAATGAATGACTGGAAACCCTAAGTCTCTGTAAACTTTAATTAAAATTATTTAAAAAAAAAAAAAGCTACATACCTAGCAGCATTAGCTGCATAAAAGTTTGTTGGCATGAATCCTACCATGGCAAACCTGGGGAATCAGGAATTCAGGAAGCTACCTTTATTTTTTTTTGAGTCTTTAAAAAAAATTAGATGCTATTTGATATGTACAAAGAATAAGAGCTATAAGACAAAATTTAAAAATTCCACTTAAGAGCAAAAACATCAATATAAGATTTTCTTTTGACAGGCTCTTTAAAATGATCGGTTTTAACATCTCATTACTTAGCATTGATAGAAGATATTTTAAATACATAATACATATATTCAGTAAAGTGCCACGTGATAATGGCCTTATATTTCTCACAGCCTTTGACTAGATTTTTAGAACACTATTTTCTGATACTAAAAGTGTATTTGGTCATTGGGGAAAATAGGAAAACACATGAAAAAACCCTCAAAATTACCAATTATAACCCCACCATCTTCCAAAAATCTAATGTTAACATTTTAAGACACATAGACATATGGACATATTTTGCTAGGAATCCCAAGTTTCTTTCAAGATTTAAAACTCTGAGTATCTGTTGTTGTTGTTGTTATGTACTGCTGAGTCTAAACCGACTCATAACTGACCCTCTAGTGTGTTTTCAGAGATGGGAAATCACATAGGAGGAGATTGCTCATTTTTCTCTCACAGGACAGCTGGTGGATTCGAACTGCATGCTTTTGGCTTGGCAGCACAACTCCTTACCGTTAAGTGTCTGAAGCTCCCTTATGAGGTTCTATTAGGGGAATTTTTAGGCATTCTAGTAGACTAAAGTTCCTGGGTGGTACAAATGATTAATGTACTTGATTGCTACATAAACGATTAAAGATTTCTAACACTCAGAGGCATCTCCAAAGAAAGGCCTAGTAATTTACTTTTGAAAAAATCAACCACTGAAAATCCTATCGAGCAAAGCTCTACTCCCAACATACACTAGGTAGGCTGTAAGAGTCAGGGCCAACTCAGTGGGATCTGGTTTCCTTGAGCAGACTGCCGAACAACTTATTCAGGGTGAAGGGCTTCACAAACTGGAAATTGTTCAAAACAAAGCATTTGCATTTCTTTAAAAGTAAAACAAAACAGCACTTTGGTGATGTCTTTATTCAGTTTTGCGTTTGGGGGGTTTCTTTGGGTTTTGGGGTTTTTTTTTTGTGCGTACAGGAGGAGATTGTCCCTCCTTCTCCAGCAGAGCATCTGATGGATTTGAACTGCTCCCCTCTGGGATTGCAGTGCAGCTTCTTGCCACAAGGCCACCAGAGCTTGCCAGTATTCAGTTTTAAGTAATGCAAATGACTCTTTCGTCATGCTTCAGATGTTAATAATTATCACTACATTAAAAACTGTAATTCAAGCAAACAGGCATCAAATTGACATACTCAAAAGATTTTACAAAAGAATTTCACTACATTCATGCTAAGTAAGCACAATCATGATACACTATTCCTCCACATACTCACAGGTATAATTGCAACCTAGACAGGTGTAATCAGATGATATAATAGAAGGGTGAACAGACAACTAGACATCTGAATAGAACGAAAGCACGGGAAAACCTTAGTCTTCCTAAGAAACCATCTGTGAACCAGACAAATCATGCAGATAAAGGTGTCTGCCTCTGGGGAGCAAATAAGGTGATGAGCATTCTGTGAAAGGCAGACAGGTTTTCCGCGTGTATCCCATGAATATCATTCTTAATTCAGCCATGGCAACCAGTCCAGCAGGTTCTCCTTGTCCCTTTGGGGGAAAGGCCTGTATAAACAGAAGAGTGCTTGCACAATGTCTTTTGGATTAACAAATTTAGGCTTTTATGTGAGGACCCACCACCCAAGAAAGATGGAATCTACAGATTCAGAAAGATGCTTTCCTAGCTGAACTCATATATCCCCTGTGGTTTTGTCTCTAGGATTGGGGGTGGAGGGACAACGAATATCTCAATTGTAAAAGTGCATGAATGAGGAGGGGGAGTCAAGTTGAGAAATTGGAATTGAGATAGTACCTGAGCTGGAACAAAAGTTAAAAAACAAATCGCCATTGAAAATTGTGCGGCATCAAAACAACTATGAGATTTCATCTCACCCCAGTAACTATAGCAAAGTTCAAGAGCGGCAAACAACAAATGCTGACGAGGTTGTGGAGAAATTGGAACCCTTATTCACTGTTGGTGGGCGTGTAAAATGGTGCAACCACTGTGGAAGGCAGTATGGCACTTTCTCAAAAAGCTGCAAATAGAAATACGAATTGACCCAGCAATTGCACTACTGGGAATATATCCTAAAGAGGCCAGAACTGTCACCCAAACAGATATATGCACACCCATGTTTATTGCGACTTTGTTCACAATAGCAAAGAGTTGGAAACAACTCAAGTGCCCATCAACAAATAAATGGATAGAGAAGCTGTGGTATATTCACACAATGGAATACTATGCTGCATTGAAAAGCAAAGAACTCATGAAATATTATACAAGATGGGTGACCCTGGAGGACATTTTGCTGAGTGAAATATGTCAGTCACAAAAGGGCAAATACTGCATAGTGCCACTGTTATAAAACAGGACTAACATGGAGGTTGGGGAAGACAAAGAAAAGAGGGAATAAATAATGAACACTGCATTGAAACAGTGAGGGAAAGAACTACTTAAAAGGAACATATGATTATGCGTTATTTTCATGACAGCAGTCCAGAATAAGAGCTACATAGCAAAGTGGACTGGGGTAGGGGGAAGAGAGGAAACTGTGCAACAATGAATACATTTTTTAAGGAGAAAAGTGAACTGGGGTGGGGTAGGGAGGAAAATGTGCAACAATGAAGGAATGGAAATCCAAGTTCTTGGTAAACTTTCATTAAAATAACAATAAAAATATTAAGCAAAAAAGAATGAAAGAGGAAAAAAAATGATGCGGCAGTTCCACAGAAAACTAAAATCACAATCACCATCGGTCCCAGCAGGTTATGTACCCAGAGACATGAAAGTGGAGACTGGGAAAGAAATGTGCCACCATGGTCTCTGTAGCACTACTCTTTTTTTTTAATTTATTAATTTTAATGAAAGTTTACAATTAGGATTTCCAGTCATTCATTGTTGCACTTTTTTCCCACTCCCCTCAATTCACTCTTCTCCTTGAAAAGTAAAAGAAAAACTCTTTCATTGTTATGCAATCCCTCCCCCCAAGTCCACTCCACTGTGCAGCCTTCGTTTTGGACTCCTGTCATAACAATAATACCCAATCAGATATCTCTTTTAAACAGTTCTCTCCCTCGTCTGTTTCAATGCAGTATATATTATTTATCCCATCTTTTTTCAGACTCCTCTGAACACCGATGTCAGTCCGTTTTACAACAGTATTTGTATTTTTGTGACTGAGATATTTATATATATACTATTTATCCCATCTTTTTAAATTTTTTTAAATTTTATTATTTTTGTGTGAGTGTACTGTCAAATCAGATCTGACTGGTACAGGAGGAGATTGTCCCTCCTTCCCCGGCAGAGCATCTGGTGGATTCGAACCGTGCTCCTCTAGGACTGTAGTTGCAGCTCCTTACCACTAGGCCACCAAAGCTCCCCTAATCCCATCTTTTTCAGTCTCCCCTGAACCCTGATGTCAGTCCCGTTTTACATGCAGTATTTGTCCTTTTGTGACTGAGATATTTCACCCAGCATAATGTCCTCCATGGTCACCCATTTTGCATAATATTGTAGCACTATTCTGACATGTTTCCACTTTACACAAGCTCTGGCCTTCACAGCTTTTACTATATTGAGGAGTTCTAGAGAATTAGTTTACAGCTGTGATGTCTGCAGGTAGAAAGTGGTGGCCTTTCCTACTGGATTGGAAGATGTCTATAATCACATAAATTTAACACAGAATTATTAGTGGATGGGCAATCTCCTCTTGTGAGATTTACTGCCTTTGAAAACTTGCTGGAGGATCCGCTCTGATCTGGTTCTGACTTGAAAGCACACACAACAACATGCTATAACAAGCAATAACCAAAAATCTAAAAATAATAGCATAACCTTGGTGGCATAGTGGAGTACATGTTGGGCTGCTAAAGAAAAGACTTAGGGTTCAAATCTCCAGTCACTACTTGGGGAAAAAATACGAAGCAGTCTCCTTCTGTAAAGATTTACAGCCTTGGAAACCCAAGGAGTGTCATGATATGTTGTAATTGACTTAATGGCATTTGATGGGGAACCTTGCAAAAGCGATTTATCAAGTAACCATGTGCTTACTACATTTTTCTGGAATTGACATTTCTATTATCATTTCAGCATTCTGATGATCACTTTTGTTTATTGTTATCCGTGTTTGGTGTTAGCTTTGACTAAAGCCATATACTAAAGTACAAACAACTTAAGTAGCATGATTTGTAAAACCAAGTGGTAACACATTTTTAAATCTGTCTTGTAAGAAAAAAACCCATGGCTACGGCTTAAAAGCAGGCCAATTTTTAATGAAAAACTCAGAGGTTAACTGTAATATTTTTACTATATTAAAAAATATATCACATCTTGATTTTATTCCCAGACTAAGTACAAAGCTTTCCATAACTGACCATTGTATAATTTTTATAAAAGACCTTCTACCACGTTTTCCTCTGGAAACTCTATGAACTTGGAGAAGCAATGAAAGGTATAGAAGTGTTCAAGTCTTTCGTACATAGGGGTGTTATGAGTTATCTACAACTCAACAGCACTTAACAATAATCACATTTTAGGCCACTAGAGTCTCAGTGTTTCCTCTACCAAGGTGAAATCAATGAGGTTTATCTCCATCTTAAAATCCAAAATCAAACCACACTCACTGCTGTCTGGTTGACTGCAGTTCATATTGCTGTTGTTTGGTACTATCCAGTCGCCTCTGATTTGCAGTGACCCAACAGACTGAAATTCTGCCCAGTTCTGAACCACCCTCACAATTCCCATCATGCCTAAACTCACTGTTGAAGCCACTGTGCCAAATCTATCTTGTTGAGGGTCTTCCTCTCCTTCACCGTCCACCTTTCCAAGCATGATGTCCTCATCCCACACTGGCCCTTCTGACAACATGCCCCAAGTACCTGAGGCAAAGTCTTCCAATATTTGCTTCTAAGGATTCTGGCTGCACATGTTTCAATACAGATTTGTGTGTTCTGTTGCCAGTCAATGGTATATTCAATACTCCTCACCAACACAACACTTCAAAGGTCTCAATTCTTCCTTGGTCTTCATTACTCACTTTCCAACAGTCAGATGCATATTAAGCAACTGGAAATACGATGGTTAGGATTTTTGTTATTGTATTTGCTCTGTGTCATTGGGTTGGAACTGAGTCATAGTTGACCATAAGTCAGAGGCAGTAAGTCACATGGGAGGAGACTGCCCATCCTTCTCCTTTGGAGCAGCTGGTGAAATTGAATAGCATATCTTTACATTGGCAGCGCAATTCCTTACCACCAGGAGCACGTTAGTGTTTAAACTGATATTCTTACTCCTTCGTACTTTAAAGAGCACTTTTGTACTTTGACAGCAGATTTTCCCAATGTAATGTCATTTCATTTCTTTACTGTTTCAATTGTGTGTTGATCCAAATAAAATCTCAGAGAATTTCAATCTTTTCTCCATCTATCACCAGTTACAAGGATATCTGGGTTTTGCTGTTGAGGTGTAATCCATAGCAAAGACCATCTAGTCCTCAATCTTCTTCAGTTAAGTGCTTCAAGTGCTTTTAATTTTCCACAAGCAAGGTTATGTTAAATGCATAATGGAGGTTGTTGATGAGTATTCTAATTTGACGCCACATTCTTTCTCATATGGTTTAGTTTCTCAGATTAGTTGCTTGGCATAAAAATTGAATAGCTATGGTGAAATGATACAACCCTGATGCATATCTTTTCTGATTTTAAACCATGCAGTATCCCCTTACTTTTTCAAACAACTGCTTCTTGGTTGACATAAAGGTTCCATGGGAGCACAATTAAGTGGTCTGGAATTTCCATTCTTCTTCTCAATTTTAGCCATAATTTGTTATGATCCACACAGTAAAACATCTTTGCACAATTGATAAAACAAAAGTAAACATCTTTTTAGTATTCTCAGCTTTCAGGCAAGATCCATCTGGAATCAGCAACGTCACAGTCCCTTCTGAATTCAACTTGAATTTCTGGAAGTTCCCTGTGGTTGTATTGTACCAGCCATTTAAAAATTGTCTTCAGCAAGATCTATTTTCATGTGGTTTTGTTCAATAATCTCCACATTCTGTTGGACTGCCTTCTTTTGGGAATGGGTACAAATTTGGATCTTTTCCAGTCAGTTGACCATGTAGTTTGTCTTCCAAATTTCTTGGGATGGGTGAGTAATCTCGTCCAGGGATGCATCTGTTTGCTGAAACACCTCAATTGATACTCTATCAATTAAATTCCTGGAGCCTTATTTCTTGCCAATGTCTTCAGTGTAGCCTGGACTTCCTTCTTCAGTGCCACTAGTTCTTGATCATATATTACTGCCTAAAATAGTTCAGTGTTGACCAATTCTTTTTCAGAACAGTGACTGTGTATCCCTTCTTCTTTTTTTTATACTTTCTTAATCATTCCCTATTCTGCCCACGGAATCCTTCAGTATTGCAATTTGAAACTTGGAGGGGTTTTTTTGCTTCATTTCATTTAGTTTGAGAAATGCTGATTGTTATTTTTTTGTTTGTTTTGGGTTTCTAACTCCAGTTCTTTACTCTTTTTGTTCTAACACTTTTTGTCTATGATCTTCTTGAGCCACCCTTTGAAATTCTCTGCTCTGGTCTTATCTTTTCTTCCTTTTAATTTAGTTTCTCAGGTTCCAAGGCAAATATCAAATTCTCTTCTAACATCCATTTTTGTCTTTGTAGTCTTTTTAATAACTTTTTGCTTTCTTCTTGGTTCATGTCCTTGATGTCATCCCACAACTTGTCTGGTCTTGGGTCATAAGTGTTCAATACTTTGAAGCTATTCTTGAGATGGCTTTTAAAATTCAGGTGGGGTAAACTCAAGGTTTTATGTTTATTCCATGGAGTCATTCTAATTTTTTTCAGCATCAATTTGAACTTGCTATGTGTTATTGAAGGTCTGTTCCATCACTGGCCTTTGCCTTACTTTGACTGAAGATACTGAGTTTTTCTACCATCTCTTTCCACAGGTGTAGTAAATTTGATATTTATGGATTCTATAACATGAAGTTCATGTGTATAGTCACTGTTTGTGAGGATTTTTTTTTAAATTCATTTTCAGTGGATAAACAATTATATAAAATTCTATGTGATCACCAGCATCATTTTTGTCATCAAGTTGGTATTTTCCATCTATTTGTCTTATTTCTAATTTTTGCATCTTAGTGATCAATTATTATTAATTCTATAACTGATTTTTTTTTTGTTCAATTAATATCAGACTGGAGAGTTGGTAGAAATCCTTAATGTCTTCATCTTCAGCTTTAATAGTTGGTGTCCATATTTTAATAATAATAACATGTTTTCTTTGTCTTTGCATGGATATTATTATCATTAACAGCATTATACAACAGGATATATCTTAAACATTCTTTGATGATTACTGAAACATCTTTCCTCTTCTGTTTGTCATTCCAGGCATCTCGCACAATAGATCACAGGACTGTCTGATCCACACACAGGAGTGGCCAATCCTCACCCATGTCAGCTCTCTAAAACCTAGCATCTTGATCTTTACACATTCCATTTCGCTTTCTAACAACTTCCAATTCTTCTAATTCAGACTTCATACATTCCACATTCCAGTTATTAATGGATGTTTGTAGCTGCTTCTTCTAATTTTGAATCCTGCCACATTAGCAAATAAATGTCTTTTATTGGGTCAAAGCTTTACTCCACTTGCTTCATTAAAGTCAACCCTACGCTGGGGAGGGAGCTCTTCCTCAGTCGTGTTATGAGTGCCTTCCAACCTGAAGGATTCTTTTTCTGGAAACAGATCACACAAGGTTTCTCTGCTATTCATAGAATTTTCGAAGGCCTATTATTTTAGATGTGGATGGCCAGCACTGCTTCTTAATTTGTCTTAGTCTGGAAATTTTGCTGAAACCTGCTTCACCATGGCTGGCCCTACTGGTGTTTGAAATATCAGTGGCATAGCTTCCAGAATAACATCATGCAAGTCACCACAGTATCACAGACTGACAGAGGCAGGGTATCACAGACTGACAGAGGCAGGGTGGACTGGACTCAAGATAACTCTTTAAGGACAAAGTAGTTTCTCCATTGAGGTTTCCTAGTCTGTAAATCTTTACAGATGTAGACTGTCATAATATACACACACACACACACACAAACACATACATGTGTGTGCGTGTGTATATATATATATCTCCCATGTCTTCAGTGTAGCCTATATATATATCTCTCTGCATTTTTTTAATTTTTTAAAATTTTTATTGTATTATTTTTATGTGTACAGTCAAATCA
>NW_006399764.1:13027802-13035277 GCF_000299155.1 Elephantulus edwardii | reverse complement strand
CCGGCAGAGCATCTGGTGGATTTGAACCATGAGCCTCTGGGATTGTAATTGCAGCTCCTTGCCACTAGGCCACCAGAGCTCCCCTCTCTTCATCTTTTTAAGGAGCTGATGGATCCAAACTGTCTACCTTTCAATTCAGAGCTAAGTGCTTTAACAATTGCAACATCAAGTCCTCTTATCTTAAGACTGTTCTCTTGCTAGATAAGACTATTCAAGAGCTAAAATCAATTTCACCACCACCCTTGCCCCAGATCAGCTAAATGTCCTTATCAGTTTCTTCTGACTTCTTCTGCACTTGGCAGAAGATCAAAGACATTATAATTATAAATCTGCAGAGAATTATTTGCTATTCTCTTTTTTAAAAGTTTCCTCTACCGGTAGAAACATATCGCTCTGTGCTGACATGGAAAGAGTTCTATAATAGACCACTGAAAGAAAATCACATGCCAAATAGCACAAAAACTCCGGTGGGTTTTCAGAAGCAGTAATTGTACAGAAGGAGATTGCTCATTCTTCTCCTGCATGATTAAAAAAAGACAAAAAAGCATCTTCTTTTTCTACTTCCTTTATACAACTCTGTATTATTTAACATTTTTACAGTGAATATGCAAAAAGAGGCATTTATTCAAATAAAGGGATACTGTAGAGTTTAAAGGGAGCACTTGTGGCTTAATGGTAAAAAGTTGTAATACCAACCCAAAAGCTCACAATTCGAATCCATCAGCTGCTCCATGGAAGAAAAATAGACAATCTCCTTTGCAATTTACGCTACAAACCTGCTGGAGGGTCAGCTATGAGTCAGTTCCAATTTAAAGGTACACAACAGCATAGTTTAAAATCAGAGGAAAGTGTGCATCAGGGTTGTAGTCTTTCTGCATACATATTGAATCTATATGCTGAGTAAATAATTTGAGAAGCTAAACTATAGGATTGGAAGCAGGAGCGGCATCCAGTTCCTAAACAACATGCCTCTGGAAACTCTGTGAACTTTGTTAAATGATGATAGTTACAGAAAGGCTGCAGGCCTTTTTGAAGCATACAGTGTTTCCTTGTTCTGTTCTGACAACTGCCTCTTGGTTCAAGTATAAGTTTCGCATTAGCACAATCAAGTGTTCCGAGATTCCCATTCTTCCCAGAGTCAGCCACAGTTTGTTATGGTCCACACAGTCAAATGCCTTTGCATAATCACTGAAGCACAGATAGACATTCCTCTAATCTTTACAGAGGCAAATTGCCACCTCCTTCTTCTGCAGAATGGCTGGAAAATGTAAAGAATGGATTTCTGAGTCAGCAGCTGAGCACTTTAACTACTGTACCACCAGGGCTCATGAGAAAAACATGGGTTAAAACAGTTCTGTTTTCACTGATTTCTTTGAGAGCCTGCTCCTATAATTTATATCTGATCATTTTCTCTATAAAAGTGGATGAAAATTTGAGTTTCTGTTAAAAGACATCAGTGCCAGATATAAAATCTTTTTTTTCTGTTAAAATATATAAATCAGTAAGAGTCCTGGTGGCACAGTATTGAAAGTATCCAACTGTTACCCAAAAGGTTAGCAGTTCAAATCTACTAGGTCCTGAGAAAGATGGAACGTGTCCTCCCATAAAGATTTACAGCCTTTGAATCAATATATGGCAGTGGGTTTATATAAAACACCATTTAGCGTAGGGAATTAAGATTTAATACAAACTAGAAATTGAGTATTACTTCAATGTTGAGAAGGGCACTAACTACCTATGGACTGCCAAGAGAATGAACAGCTATGTCTTGGAGAGAGTGCAGGCAGGACACTCCTTTGAGGCAAGGATGGTGAAATTTTGTCTCACATACTTTGGGTATGTTGTTTGAAAGGGCCAGTCTTTGGAGAAAGACATCGTACTTGGAAAAGTGAAGGGTCATGGGAAAAAGAAGACCGTTAATGAGCTCGACTGACAAAGTGACTGTAACAACAGGCTCTAGTGAGGCAGATGATGAGGATGGCACAGGATGGGGCTGGTTTCAGATCTGATGATTATAGGGTTGCAGAGTTGTATGTGACTTGCAGGCACCTGACAATGGCAGGACCTCTGGTGGTGCAGTCTTTAGCTGCACGTCTCTGGTGGTTCACATCAGTGGTTTCACCAGAGATGCGCAAAGAAAAGCAGCCTTCTCCAGTTAAGATTTACAGCGTCAAAAACGCAAACTGTCTTAAGGTCAGAATCAACTTAATGGCAGTGAGTTTGGTTTTGAATTTGAGTGTCTGTCAATGACATTTAAGTGACTAAAACAGTGGCAAGAGCACCTGCATAAGAAGCAAATGCTGTTTTTCAAAATGGATAGGAGGAGGGGAAAAAAATAGGGACTGGAGCTAAATAATCTGACAATCTGATACAAATTACATACAGAAATGTTATTCCCATTTTCATGCTTGGGGAGCTATCTTTGGAAACTCAGAGGAAGTTATTCTGTTTGGCAAGAGAGTTATGAGTTTAGTAGCTTATTTTCAATATTCAAAGAAGAAATAAATTTTTTTTCTATAATTATATTTTATTAATTTTCATAAACATTTACAGAGATTTTGGGCTTCCACTCATTCATTGTTGCACTATTCTCTCTACCCAGAAGAAATAATTTTAAAAAATATGATACTAGAAGGCTCTGGGCAAGTTAATGAACCTGTCTGGATTTCACTTTTCACATCTAAAGATGGCAGAAGGGACCAGTCCTTGGAGAAGGACATCATGCTTGGAAGGGTGGAGGGACAACACAGAAGAGGAAGACCCTGCATAAGATGTACTGACACAGGGCCTGGCATAATAAGGGCAGGTATTTTGGAGACAGTGAGATTGATTCAGGATAAGACAGGGTTCAGAGCTGTTGTGCATAGGGTCTCTATGAGTCTCAGGCGACTCAATGACACATAACAGTAAGAAAACAAAAGGGGCAGGGGCAGAGAAAGAGGAGGATACTAAAGAATGGATTAACACTGTGACTGTAACAGTGGGCTCGGGCATATGAGAAATGGTGATAACGGCACAGTAGAGGACAAGGTTCAGATCTGTGGTTCACAGGGTGGCTATGAACTGTCGACACGCGACAGAGCCTAATACCAGCAAGTGACTTATTTAGACTAGATGATTCCTAAATAGCCACCTTGGTTCCAAACTTTTGACTCCATGAGATAACTAAAACAAAAATTTTGAAAAGACACAAAAAGCAAAGAATGACAGTAATGGGCCCTCAACTATCTACACCCCACTTCAACATATGCCCAATTCTGTTTTACCTAAACATCTATCTACTTCCATTTCACATCCCCATTGTAGTATTTCTAAGAAATATGAGACATCATATAAAATACATTTAAACAAGTTATCATGGAGCAAAGAATCAGAAAACATCAGTCTATTTCTATATTCTTTCTGACAGTAATTGTAAATGCAACTGGAATGTGAGATCAAGTGAACTTGCATTAGTATTATAGGATGCTAAATAGCCTAAGCTGAGCCCAGCTAGAATTACTAAAGGAAGAGTTGAATTGTTAACAAGTATTTAATATCTTCCAGGTACTACCATTGGGCTGTATTATCTATCATATAATAAATTACTATAATGATGACCCTATCTATTGCTGTATGACAAATTACCTCCAAATTTTTTTTATGTCTTAAAATTCATTTATTAAAGAATGTTTATAGGAAGGTAATAACTTTTGATTTGTTATTTAAAAAAATTGGGTTTCTTCATGCTGCATAATAAATGAATGGAGGCGCTACAGAGTTAGGGGCTTTCTATTGGACTTCGTGACAGCACAGCACAGCACAATGGAGTAATTTCTGAATTGCTAGAATGAATCTAAAAAAGTCTCTTCTAAGTTTCTCTTCAAAAAAGCCAAGAGTAATAACAGAGGATGGCATAAAAAAGCCATTTCCACCTACAACCAGGAGAAGATAAAATACATGAATAGGACCTTCTAAGAATCAAATCCAAAACAGGGTAAAAAGGGAAGCCACAGACTGGGAAAAAGTATTTGGTAATGACATATCAGATAAGGGACTTATGTCCAGAATTTATAAAATACTTGAGCACCACAACAAGATAAAGGTAAATAATCCAGTAGAAAAATGGGCACAGGATATGAACAGAACAGACACTTCACAAAGAAGACATTCAGATGGCACATGAAGAAATGTTCAAAATCCCTAGCTCTAAGAGAGATGCAAATCAAAACAACTATGAGATATCATTTCATCCTAGTAAGAATAGCAAAATTTAACAGAACAGCAAGCAACAAATGCTGGCAAGGTTGTGGAGAAACTGGAACCCTTATTCACTGTTGGTGGGAGTGTAAAATGGTGCTTTCTCAAAAAGTTGCTAACAGAGATAGCATTTGACCCAGCAATTCCACTACTGGGAATATACCCCAAAGAGCCCATAACTGACATCCAAGCAGATATATGCACATCCATGTTTATCGTGGCTTTGTTCACAATAAGCAAGGAGTTGGAAACAACCCAAGTGCCCATCAACAAACGAATGGATAGAGAAGCTCTGGTATACTCACACAATGGAATACTATGTAGCATTGAAAAACAAGGAACTCATGAAATATTATTTAAAATGAGTGACCCTGGATGACATTATGCTGAGTGAAGTATCTTAGTCACAAAAGGACAAATACTGCATGGTGCCACTGTTGTAAAACAAGACTGACCTCAGGGTTGGGGAGAGACTGAGAAAGATGGGTTCAATAATGTATACTGCATTGAAACAGTTGAGGGAGACCACTGTTTAAAAGGGATATGTGATTAGGTATTTTTGTCAAGACAGGAGTCCAGAGCGAAGGCTGCATAGTGGAATGGACCTAGGATCGTAAAACAATGAATGAATTTTTCCTTTACTTTTCCAAGAGGGTAGTGTACTAGGGTGGAGGGGAGAAAAGTGCAACAATGAGTGAATGGAAACCCAAAGTCTCTTTAAATTTTCACGGAAATAATAATTTTTTTTTAAAAAAAGCCATTTCCCCCTGTTCATTCTGTAGTATTGGAGACAGTATTTTTACCATCACAGGCTACAATTTTCACTTTATCCACTTTAATAAGCTCTGTCACCTTTCTGAAGTCAACATTATTCAAAACAAGAGTTCACACATTATCTCAGAATCTGTATGTATTTAAAGAGCCCCTGAAATTGACTCTGTTCATGACTCTCTGAGCCAATGCTAATGGAAAAGTTGGTGGTTCAAATTCACCAGCCATTTCTTGCAAGATGTGGCAGTCTGCTGCCACAAAGAATCACATCACTTTGTCTTATAAGGTAACTATGAATCAGAACGATGTTAGGGCAATGGGCTTGGGGTTTTTAAAAAATGGTGTTTGGTTAACACATGTTAATTATTTTCCTAGATGTTGGGAATCTGGAAGCAAGGATGACAAGCTCTCTTATAGCAAATACTGACGCTGGCTGTCACAAGTATCTTGCTTGAAGAAAAATTTCAACTTTTTGATTAAATTCTTTTACTTTCCAGATTCACTTGACTCTGCAGAAAAGTCAACATCAAGTGCCAAATGAGAGCAGCAAGAATTAGCTTTCTCCTATAACTTCTAGATTTCCTTCACCACTGCGCTGAGGGATACAGTAATAATTTCAAGAGTTACAGTGTTACTGGGTTTGTTTATCCTCTTGTTTTCTGCACTCCAAAAGCCAACTTTATCGACACCAACAGTCAGAGTAGAACTGACTTATAGGCTTTTTCCAAGGCAGTTTGTGCCTGGGAGATTCACTCCCTCTGAAAACTCACTGGAGGGTGAACCATGAGTGGTTCAACTCAACGGAACATAGTAACAATCTACCAAACAGAGGCTGGTGAGTTCCAAGGAACAACTTTATGGTGAGTCAAGCGCTTAACTACTGTGTCACCAGGGCTTGCTCTCCTGTTTTCTAGACAGTCAAATATGTATACGTTAAAAATGTAAATAGACCTATTACAACTCTAAAGTGCAGCTTAGAAGGTTACTGAACACAAAAATATTTCCGAGGCAAGAATAGTAGTGATTTCTGAGAAATATTAGGCCCCAAACTGTCTACAAAATTTGGGGAGAAAATGGCAATGGAGGGGGGGAAATTTATCAAACAAAACTAAAAAATAAATTTAAATTCTCATATTCTACATCTCAAAACTATATTGAAGATATATATAGACTTTCATTTTAGTCCGTGAATGAAAATAACCCGCAAAACTAGTTTTTTAAAAACAACAAAACTCAACACCTCGTGATCTCTGAATATCAATGAATTTTCCCAGTTAAGAAATTTTGTCTCCATTAGGTATCTTTAAACCACACACCAAATTCCAGAGTGTTAGTTTCATTTTAAACTTCTCCAATACTCAGATTGGTGTCCAAGTTTGGTTTTCCTGGGGCGCTTTAAAGAAATCCGTTTCTACTGCTGTGCATGTCCACTGCTGAGCCAATTCTGCTTGCGAACGCTGCTAGCAAAATGGTTTCTCTGTGAGCTCCAGAACGCAAATCATCTACGGATGTGGCCAGGAGCTCCTCCCGTGGATTCGCACCCGAAACACCTTGGAGGACGGAGAACGTCTCCGAGGGTGAAATCCAGATGGGAACCAACTCCGGATCTTCTCTCTTGCAAAGCAGCTGGCTGGGTCCCCACTGCCGACTCTTTTGATCACTTGTCCAGCTGAGCGAGTTCTGATCTCTCCCTTCTCAACAAAAAGGGGGGAAAATGATTAAGGAGCGAGTAATGCTCAGGAAAGCTTATAAAAAGGTGACTATTCACTGATGTGCACAATGCTTCGCAAAGCTAAATTCCACCCTGCCTTGGATGGCTCCAAGCCCATCTCCGCCTGTGTTTCTCCGCCACTACTCAAAAAAGTAATGTAACTACTTTGTTGAAAAAAGTCGATAGCTTCCTCTGGACCTAGAAGTTACTGCTCGGCGCCGTATCAAGTTCAAGGCGTCGTGAGACAGGGCTGGCGGGCGCCCCCGACTCCGCGCAGCGCCCAGGTGCGGCGCCGGGAAGCAGCCGCAGCAGCACCAGCAGCAGCGGCAGCGGCAGCTCCGCCGAGCAGCAGGTCCGCGCACGCAGGGCCAGAGCGCGCTGATTGAAGCCGCGATTCGCCGATTCGCACGCCCGGAGCTCGCGGCCGGAAATCTCGGCGCGGGCGCGCGGCCGCCGGCTCACCTGGGCGCCGCCCGCGGACCTCTGTGTCCGCCGTGCCGCTCCCCCGGCCTGGCGGGGACTCCCACCCCCGGGCCCGGCGCTCCGGCTCCGAGCGAGCCTGGCGGCCCTGCCTCCCTCCCGGCACTCCTCTCGGCGACCCGGGGTCACTCGGCGTCACTTTCGCCGTCTCTGAAAAACTTGCGAGGCGCAGGCTTTTTACCTGCCTGAGGCCCCGGCGAGAGTCTCGGCGCGCGGCGGCTCATGGCGGCGCCCCGGGGGCTCTGTCTCCTCAGCGCGCGCCCGCCCCGCCGAA
>NW_006399764.1:12996577-13027014 GCF_000299155.1 Elephantulus edwardii | reverse complement strand
GCGGGCTGGCATTCCGGGCCTGGTTCCTCCGCGGTTTCCGGGGGCGGGGAATCCCCGGGGCCCGCGGGCTGTACTGGAGGGAGACGCTGTCCCTGGAAGGGCCTCCCCGCGCCGCGCCCTGGCTGCTGCGCACCTCGCCGTGGGGCGCGAGGGGTCCGGGCCCCAGGGGTTCTCCAGGCCCAAGGGGCCTCGGGGGCGCGCGGCGACGGCTGCCCGCGTGGACGGGGAGAGGAGGGGGAGGGGCTGCAGGTCCCGAGGGACCGGGGGGCCCAGAGCCAGCGGAGGGCATGTGCCCCTGGGGTGGCCCCTGGTGAGGTCTAGGGGCCCAAATGGCTTGGGGACAGAGCGGGCCGAAGGCCCGGTTATGTGCCGCAGGTGAATGAAGGACATTTCCTCCTCTCGCTGTCGGATACTCTGCATTTCTTTGTTGGGGATGACTTTGGAAGGCAGATTCCTTTCAACTCCGAGTGTCTGAACACAAATACACCAACTAACGAGCCCCGAGTGCTGACTCCAGAGAACAGCTTAACTTTTCTACATTGAGGATGCTCTCAGATTTTTTTCCCACCCCTTTTTCATCAGATAGGCTCTTTTCTTCGCGAAGGCCTTGCCTCATCAGAACAAATGAGAATGACCCAGTTTTTAAGCACCCCCTCCCCTCCTTGATGTCTGTTTCACACGGGAAAATGTAGGGCATTTCCCGTAGTTAACATCTGCAAACGAGCGGGGAAGTGGCCTTTGCAGTCCTCAGCCTTCAGCCATTTGCCTCCAGGAGATGGCCAGTTATTGTTGTCCGCTGACCCCCTGTGCCCGCTTAACCGAGTTCAAACCCGCGTTACGGCGTTCTTTCTCCCCAGACCCCAGTTTGTGGTTTCCGTTCTGATCTGTTCACAGGGTGTGGGGGGTGGGGGAAGATGAGAAGACATTTATGCTAGAGTACTGAGTTCTCAGTAAATACTTGATTTGTGTGATAATGTGTATAAAACTATCTCAAATACCTAGTGATGTTTGATTTTGTGTGTATGTACATGAGATAGGAATAACATTAGCCCCAAAAGGAAAATTTCACGTTCATAAACAGCAGATAAATCTGAGCATTAAATGTACCCGTTCTTGATCAGTGTAATTATAAAAAGAGAAACAAAAGACAACTCTGTAATTTATGATCTGCCCTGTTCTTTGTGTTACTATTAAGAGTCGGTAAACTGCCTTCTAGGGTGAGGCGGGAAACTGAAATGAACTTGCATTCATGAACATGACTTGCCTTTCCTATAGATTTGCTTTTTGCAAGGTTTGTTTTTCTGGTAATGACAAAAGGATTTTCTACCACTCAACACACACTTTTACCTCTTTAGTGTCTCTTGAGGCCACTTTGCAAACTAGTTTATTGGGATTAAGGGTCTAATCTTTTGTATTAGTGATTTTGGTGAACTAACTGATCCTATGTCAGCTGACTTTGGCTTCAGTACCTTGTTAATTTAAATAGGAAACCTAAGATGTTACAAACGTTCTGTTTGTGCATGGAGGGAAGACTTTATTCCTGTATCATTTGTAAATGAGTGCATTCTGTTGTTGAGAGCAAACAGTATAAACTTGCGCTTTTAGCTAGAGAAATTGGCAGTGCAGTTGGCATGTGGAAACTGTTCTTAAAATGCAAATGTTTTAAGTTAAAGGAACTGCGTTGGAGTGTGGGCTGTAACAATTCATGGTGCCAGACTTGGAAGTTCTTTGATTGAGGTACTCTGTATAAAGAAACATGTAAAATGTCTGCAGTAAAAGCTAATTTGTAGCAGTACACAAGGGATTTTGCGTGATAAATAATAGTCCACGAGGCACCTTTGCTCTTTATATATCTGCCAGTAAGACCAAAACACATTTTTTTTCCCCAATTGGAGTTTCTTGCCAAGACAAATATTGGTTTTGCATTGGGTTTGCTGCTCAGTTTGAACATTAGGTTTCAGTCTTTCCTTGTATCTTAAGTCCAGGTTGTAAAATAAAAAAAGAAAGTTGCTGAGTCAGAGACAAGCTGTCTCATTTGAGCTTTGTGATTTTTGCAAAGTGCAGTTTTCGTAGTAATAGGAATTTTCATTGTATTTGCCGAGCCTTAGATATTAAGGGGTAAATCACTTTGATTAAGCCAGCGATCTGGTGGTGAAGTTGCTCTGTTGCAGTGCTAACGAAAAATCCGAGCATCTGTGACATTCAGTTCCTCCAGCACCTCCACTGGACAAAAATGAGCAGTTACCGCCGGTAAGATTGACCCCAGGGAAACCCGTTCGAGGACCTTTGTGAGCTGGGATCCTTTGGACAGTAGTGTGTTGAGGGGAACCTTTATTTATGTGAATGCCCGTTGCATCTTCCTGTGCTCGTTCCTTTCGCCATTGTCCGTTTTCTTATTGGAAAGGGAAGGTCAGTTGTAAGCGTTAGATCTTGGGGAATTTCACATGCTACAGGGGTGTCAAATGACAGATCTTCATATCGGAAGGAATGACAAAATCAGTTCATTTTATTATTTGCAGTTTCACATTCAGCACTTTTCCAAGTCGTTTATAAATGTTTAATAGGCGTTCTGATGAGGTAGTTGGTTGCATGTTGCACTAACCAAAAGATCAGCAGTTCCAGCCCATGCTTGGCTCTGGAAAATCCGGCATCTCCTCGCTTACAGATTTCTCACTTTGAACGGTTCTGGGTGTCAGGGTGGACTCCACGGCGGGGATTTGTTATGGGGCTTGGGGGTTTTCTTTTTAAGGAGTCCATGGGTGGTGCAGATAGTTAAGCAGACAGAGTGGAACTGTCTCGTAAGATTTCCAAGGCAATAAATCTTTAAAGGAGCCGGTCGTCAGCTGGTGGGTTGGCACAACCAGTCTTGTTGAGCCCGCGATGGCTTCTCCAGAGCTCCGAGCAGAAAGTGTTTTCAAACCACGAAACCAACCCCGCTGTGGCGAAATTCCGAGGATCTCCGTGGAGAGGGCGCTTGGGCGCTTGGACGAGGCGCTGGCCCCTGAATCCACCGGTTGTTGCGGGAGAAAGGTGGGCGAGCCCTTCCTGTAAACATGGACGCCTCGGAACCGACTGGGCAGGGATGGCTTTGGTTAACCTCGTGAAACACCGGAGCTGAAGAAGCCTCGGCCAGCGAGCCTCGCCTTCAGCCCAGTGGTTCTAAGTCCCAAGTCCCAGTGCCTCATTACCTTCCAGCCCGTGCACCTCACTGCGGGAGATCGGCCACTTTCCTCCCGCGGATGGGCTGCGCATGTCAACCCCTCACCAATCTCTGCGTGGTGCGCTCCTTAACGCAAAGCGGAGCACAACCCAGGAGGCGGACTCCGTGCAGAGCACAGAGCTGTTTTCCAGGCCGCAAACAAGGGAGGAGTGGTCTCCAACTCCCCATGGAATAGCAGTGACCCCCCAACTCCCCATGGACTAGCCGTGACCCCCCCAACTCCCCATGGACTGACTGTGATGCCCCATCTCCCCATGGACTAGCGGTGACCCCCTCACTCCCCGTAGAATAGCTGTGACTCCCCCAAACTTCCCGTGGACTAACCATGACCCTCCAAGTCCCTGTGGACTAGCCATGACTCCCTGACTGTGACGCCCCATATCCCCGTTGACTAACCGTGACCCCCCCCACTACCCATGGACTGACTGTGACACCCCAACTCCCAGGGAACTAGCTGTGTCTCCCCCCCCCGCCTTTTCCTCCCGTTCCTGGGAGCGAACCCTGCATCTCGATCTCGGCATTTGCATCCATGGGCCCAGTGCATTGAGGTTCGGGGAGTGGGACACCGAGGGGCAGGCGTGTCCAGGTGCCCACAGGCCCTGTCGGGCATGTGATGTGAGTGACAAGATCGGATTGGTTCCCGTGTCCTGTGTGGGAGGAGTCCAGGCGGTGACCTCCCGCACGATGGACCTCCTAGGAGGAGTCCGTGGGCCTGGCTTAGGTGTGGAAGCTGTGTGAGTGGACGTTGAACGAGAGTGGAGGGCTGGAGGGCAGCGGTGGCTGGGTTTGCGTCCCACCAGCCGATGTCCCAGAGCGTTGCTCGTAACTTAAGGGTCCGAGTGGCCGCGGGAGGCCCCCCTGCGTGATGGTTGTTGAGTCCGTGACCACGGTGTCCCCGCGGGGTTACCCCTCTTGTGTCCCCAAAAAAGTTCGTGACTCTGTGACCGCAGTGTCCCCGCGCAGTTATTAGTCCGTGACCATGCTGTCCCTGCTGGGTTATCGATCCTGTGGCCCTGGGGGCGGGGTAACGTGGGGGAACCGGTGGTCCTTAGGAGCGTCCACAGAGGTGGGGGTTCACCGGGGTCCAGAAGCGGCTGGCCATGGGTGGCAGTGTGGTTTCCGGGTGGTGGAGGGCCGCTGAGAAGTCATGGTTGTGGGGTGGGGGGGTCCCACTCTCGGCGGGTTTTCGGAGCCTCCTGCGGCTGGCGGATTCGAACCGCTTGCCTTCGGGTGGGCCGCGCAGGGCGTTTTAAAGGTTGGACTTGCAGGGGGGCCGCGGGCAGCAGGAGGCAGATCGAAGGAAATGCGATCAGTCCGGGCCTGAGCCTGGGGGGTCCCAGAGGGGCCAGGGACTGGCCACTTTCTGAGCCTCGAAGCCAGCGGGGGCCCTGGCCCTGCAGTGGACGGTGCCGGGGCGTGGTGGGGTCTTGTGCTGTTTAAGTCTCAGAACCCTGATGGCAGGTCCCACCTAGGCGGGATGGACTTGGTGGTCCTGGACGGCTCCTTGAGTCCTTTTTCTGCCAGAAATGGGGGCACCGTGGAGGGGCGCCACGGGTTGACCTGGAGGGTGGCAGGTGTCACCCCGGGGCTCTGTGCACTCGGTCCTGGGCACGGTGACCCCTGGCCGGTGCGGCACCCGTAATTGCTCGGGGACCCCAGGGCGGCCGGGGGCGGTGGGGGGGGGTCCCTGTGAGTCGGCGACGTGGATGCTGGAGAGGCGGGTTTGAACCCACGAGCAGAGAGAGAACCGTCCTTAGGTCCGGGCATGCGGTGTGTTCACCCGGAGAAGCGGTGGGTTCACCCCAAGAAGCGGGGGGGGGGGGGCCAGACCAGCAGCTTGCAGGGAGGCGGGGTAGAGCTCCGATGAGGAGGTGCGCCTGGGGGTGACAGGAGGAGCTGGGGGTCAGGGTAGAGCCCCGATGAGGAGGTGGGCCTGGGGGTGGCGGGAGGAGCTGATGCTTTAAGTCTTGCGACCCTGCTGAGGGAGCTCGTGGCGCTACGGGAGCAAAGTTAAGTGGCTCGAATCCCCCACCCCCCCCGCCCCGTGGGAGGAAGTGACAGTCTCCTTGCGGGCCTGTACCACCTGCCGGAGGGTCGAGGGGTCTGCCGGCGTGGACAGCACCCCCATCCCCCCATGTCGGATCCCCGGGCTGGGCGTGAGCTCGGCGCAGGAACACGTGCCCGTTTGGTGCTTTCATCGTCTTCCGTTCTCGCCTGGCGTGTAGGGGAGGCGGTGCCCGCGGGGGGGGGGGTTTGTTATAACCTGGGAAGCCCCCTCCCCACCTCTCCCCCACCCGGTCACCCTTCCCCCCTATGTCGTATCTCCATGGGAGCGGCTCACCTGGAATTGTTCCGATTGCCTTGCGCGCCTTCATTCCAGCGGGTCGGGATGCGCCCCTGGCGGCCCCTCCGGCGGCTTTCCGAGGCTGGAACCGCCCGGGGACACCAGGTGCACAGCCGGAGGAGGACAGGTGGCCTCCCCAGTGATTAAAACCCGCCGCGAGGGTCACCGTGGGCCAGCCAGACGATTCACAAAGGCCCCGCCCCGGGTCCGTCTCTCGCCCGGGGTGCCGGTGTCCCCCCCCAGGCGTGGCCGCCCCACAAGAGGCCTCGGGAGGCGGGGTTCGCTGGGCGTGGTGTTGTGGTTATGCGCAGTCGGGTCGGGGCGCCCCTCGAGGTGTTTTCTGGGCTCCTGGGCGAGGGGGCACCCCGCTGAGCCGATGGGGGATCCCTTTGCGTCCAAGCGCAGCTCCTCACCTGGCGCCCCAGCTTGCCGAGGCCGTGAGTCCTGGGGTTTGGGGTTCTCTAAGTCTCTCGAGCCCTATCTGCTTGCTCCAGGGAGGAATGCACATTCTTGTCCAGCACTTTTGGGGCGCGGGGTATTTTGTTCGGTTTTGGATCTTTACGGGCGGTGGCGGGTCTTTACCAGCGCTGGCGGATTTTTGGCAACGTGGCCTCGGGTCCCTGGTGGCGGCAGCCGTGGCGGGGTGGTGCCACAGACGGTCCCGGAGGGGAAGTGGCCCTTTCTAAGCCGATGGGGTCCCTGGGACTTGCGGTGAGGACCTGCGGTGGGCTCGGTGCGGTGCGTGGTGGGGTTGGGGGTTTCATTTCGTTTGGTTTTAAATCCCAGGGACGCGAGGGCCCATCGCCCCGAGGCCCCGGTGACGGGTGCTGCCGATGGTGTTGGTTTCCGTTTTCTGTCTTTCGGGAGGAGGATGGCGGGTCTGCGCTGCAGGGTGGGCTCGATGGCAGGGGTGACAAGTTCCTGAAATTGAGGGGCCGGGCCGGTGGAGGGTGCGCAGAATCAGAATGGACGGACCGGATCCCAGCGGCTGGTGGCGGCCTCAGTCTCGGAAGCTGACGGTGAGCCGAAAGCGCTTGAGGTTAGTGGGGGCATTGATGTTCTTCGGGGTGCTGGAGAGCCGCTGGGGGGGATTTTAAATATCTTTGGGGAGAAGATCGTTGTGGGGCACTGGGAAGTGTCCCTAGAAGTCTCTGTGGGCGGTCGTTGCGTCAGAACTGGCGACTCTAACCCTCAGCAGCGCGGTGGTCAGCTGATGGGAGGGCGGTTATGAGTCAGAAGGAGCCGGGTGGCCGTGGCTGATAGCTTCTTAGGCCTGGACAGCGGCTGTAGCCCGTCGGGGGGCTCTGCGTGCGATGGGGGTCTCTGCGTGCGCGGTGATGATGGGGAGTGGTTTGAAAGCCTTTATCGGAGGAAACTGCTCAGCTCTTTGTCCCTTAGAGCTGCAGCCATTGCATGAAGTGTTGAATTTACCGTCAGCAGCTCAACGCATCGCGCGCTGAGCCACCAGGCATGTGCCCTATTGGCAACGCAGTGGAGCCGTTCTGCCCGGTCCTGCAGGTCACTCCAGTCGGAACCAACCTGATCGCAACTTTTATTATTTAATACCGTAGCTTTGAAGTTGGGAAGTATGAATTCTACCAGTGTTTGGTCGTCCCCCAATATTGTGTGATTATTTGGGAACCCTTGGAATTTATGCGGATTTAGAATCAGTGTTTCCATTTCTACAAAAAATGATATTGTGTTGAATATGTTGATTGTTTTGGAGGATTTTTACATTTCAAGCATGCAGTCCGGGAGCATTTTCTAGGTGCCGTATGTTTCTTTTTAATGCGCGCTTAGTGTCTTACTTAAGATTAGAATCGAATACAACACGCGTAATGAGCGCTGACTGGCCCCTCTGTGAACTCGTAGTTGTATGATCGCAAACCCTGCATTAGATTGCCAAGGTGGCAAATCCCAAGGGGAAAGAGACACTGAATGGAGACCCCAGGGTTTGTTGAGGCCCCGGGGCCATCGAATTTGAACCCAGAACAGATTTGGAGTCCCGAAGGGATTCAGACCCCAGGACGGATTCAGACCCCAGATGGAATTGGAACTCGAAGGGGATTTGAGACCCGGGGAGTATTTGGACCCCAAGGGCAGATACAGACTCTCGAGCACATTCTGACCCCTGAGTTGATACCGAACCCTTAGCGGATTCAGACCCCAGACGGATTAGGATCCCGTAGGGCGATCGAACTTGGATCCGGAAAGGATTTGGGACCCAGGAGGGATTCAGAGCCCAGGAAGGATTCAGACCTCAGATGGGAGTTGGAACCCAGAAGCGGATTGAGACCCCGAGCGGATTTGGACACCTTAGAGGATGAGACAGCAGCGGTCCTGTTTGGACCCCAGGGCGGATCGGGACCCGGGAGCGGATCGGGACCGCCTGAAACGCGCAGCCTTTCAATCGCGCAGCGTAACCTGCTGTGGACCAAGGCACCAGGGCTCCCGCGTTGGCCATGGTAGTTGTTGGGGGCCGTGGAGTGGACTCAGCTGCCCAGGCTGGGCCGGCACACGCAAGCTTTCCCGACAGCCATCATTTACCTCCTGACTGCACAGACTAAACGTTCTGGTTTGTTGTGTAATCTCTCAATCCCGCTGCTCCCTCGGAGCGAGAGGTAGCCGGCTCTCCTCGCTTCTTTTCACCACACTGAGTTCCTTTGTTTTCGTCATATTTTTGGTGGGCACATTCTTTTCTGATTTCCACGAGCCTTGTTGACCGTTGGACAGTGCCGGATCGAGGGCGACCGGGAGAACCCGCAGTCCCTGCACGCAGAGCGGGTTCCCGTGCACACCGCTTGGCCCTAGTGCGGCGGGAGGCGCCCCGCTCGAAGGCTCTGCGCCTGCGCAGTTCTCGGGCATGGTTCCTAAGCCCAGGCTAGGTTTCATTTCATTTCCCAAGTGTTCATTGATAGTATAAAGAAATGCAATTTTGTATGCCGACTTTATTTGTATTTTTTCCTTATTAAATTTATCCATAATATTTAGTAGCTTTTATGTGGCTTCTTGTAGATTTTCTTTATACACAACCGTGAACTAGGCAGAGTCACTTTGTGACTGCTTTTCCAATCCAGCTCTGTGTGTGCATTAATTGCCCTCAGTCTAGCACTATCTTCTTAGAAACAGCCGAGCCACTTACATAATTTAAAATTTTCTACTTGGTCTGCATTAAGAAAGGAACAATAAGTAAAGTAAATGGTAATATTGTTTTATGTCTGTGTATATATCTTTATGTCTGTATTTATGTGTAATTATGTCTGTATTGCTCATGACAAATTGTGGATGACATTGAAAAGAATGAGAATTCCAGAACATTTAATTGTATTCAAAACCTATACATACATAGACCAAGAAACGATTGTCAGAACAGAACAAGGGAACACTACATGGAACTCTCCATATGGTTTACAGTTGGGAAAGGTGTATGTCAAGGTTGTATTCTTTTTCTGTACCTATTTAAGATGTATGCTGAGCAAATAATTTGAGAATTTGGACACTGAAAATTAATGTGGCATCAGGATTGGAGGGAAACTCATCAACAGCTGGCAGTATGGGAATGACAGAACCTTGCTTTAAGAGGACTTTAAACACTTGCTGCATAAAATCAAAGCCTTCAATATGGATTACATCCCAACATCAAGAAGACAAAAATCACCACCCCTGGACCCGTAGGGAAACATCATGATAGATGGAAAAAATATTGATGTCATTGATTTCATTTTACTAGGATGCACAAGCAACATCTGTGGTGACAGCAATTAAGAAATCAAAAGATGTGTTGCATTGGGAAGATCTGTTGTCATGAACCTGTCTTAAATGCTAAAGAGCAGAAATGTCCGTTTAAAGACTAAGATGTGCCTGATCTAGGACATGGTCTTTTCAGTTACTTCCTATGCCTGTTGGCATTGTCCAGAGACTAAGGATGACAGAAGAATCAGTGCCTTTGCATTGCATTAGAGAAGAGTACTGACTACCCAGTGGGCCACCAAAAGAATAAATAAGTCTATCTTGGAGGAGGTGCACAATTACCATGCTCCTTAAAGGCAAGTGTGGTGAAACTTCATCTCAAATATTTGGGGCCTGTTGTCAGGAGGGGTCAGTCCTTGGACAAGGACATCATGGTGGGAAAGGTGGTGGGTTCAGAGAAAGACCGGAAGCCCTCACAATACAGTGGATTGACACAATGATCATAACAATAAGCTTGAGCAAATGGGAGATAGGATGATTCAGGACAGGACATGGTTCAGATCTGTTATTTATAGTGTCACTGTGAGACACAGTTAATGCAATGTCACCTAACAACAGCAACAACAACAACAACAACAACAACATATCTGAACTATTATTTAGCATGTGCAATAGTTCTTCTGGGCTGCCATAACAAGTTACCACAAACTGGCTGCTTCAAAAGAAAAATAAAAATTTATTCTCTCTCAATTCTGGAAGTCGTAAGTCCAGTTGATACTGGGGCATTGGCAGTCCGTGCTTTCTCTGAGGTCTTTAGGGAAGAGTTTCTTTAACCCTTTTAGCTTGGGGTACTTGCTGGCATCCTTGATATCCCTTGCTTTATGACAGTGATGCTCATCTCTGGATCTTTCAAGTGTCACCTTTGTGTCTTCATGTTTCTCCTTCCAAGGACACCAGTTCTTGGCTTTAGAGACAGACCATCTTAATCCACTACTACTTCATTTCAATGACTTCTGCAAAGATCCTGTCTCCAAACACAATCACACAGATAGGGGATTTAGGATTTAACTTGCCTGTTTAGGGAACTCAGATCTACCTGTGTGGTCAGGTGCTGTCAAGTCACTTTTGAAGCATACAGAACTGTTTGCAACAGAGTAAAACATGACCTGGTTTTTCATTATCCTCACAAACATCACTGTGCTTGATCCCATTGTTTGAGCTCTTGTTTTAATGATTTATCAGAACAGAGCAAGGAGACACTACATGGTTCAAAATCGGGAAAGGTGTCTGCCAGGGATGTATTCTGTCTCCATACCTTTTCAGTCTGTATGCAGAACAGATTATCCAGGAGCCTGGGCTGTACGAGAAGGAATATGACATCAGGATTGGTGGAAGAGTCATCAGCAACCTGCATTATGCAGATGACACAACCCTGCTTGCTGAAACTGAGGAGGACCTGAAGAGCTTGCTGCAGAAAGTCAAGCACTGTAGTCTTCAATATGGTTTGAAGCGCAACATCAAGAAAACAAAGATTCTCACCACTGGTCCAATTGGCAGCATCATAATGGATAGTGAAGAGATTGAGATTGTTAACACTTTTAGTTTGCTTGGCTCAACAATCAATACTCATGGTACCAGCAGCCAGGAAATCAAGAGACAAATTGCATTGGGAAAGTCAGCTTCCAGGGACCTCTCCAGAGAACTGAAGAGCAATGACGTCAGGCTGGAGACTAAGGTGCGCTTGATCCAGGCCATAGACTTCACAGTTGTGTGCTATGTGTCAGAGAGCTGAACAGTAACTAGGGATGATAGAAAGATAATTGATGCATTTGGGCTGTGGTGCTGGAGAAGAGTGTTGAATATACAAGCAAGTTCATCCTGGAGAGGGTGAGGCTGGGCTGCTCCTTGGGGAGAAGGATTCTGAAGCTTCCTCTGACATACTTTGGACATGTTGTGAGGAGGGACCAGTCCTTGGAGAAGGACATCATGTTTGGGAGGGTGGAGGGACAGCGCAGGAGGGAAGACCCTTGATGAGATGGGTTGATTCAGTGATTGGGATTATGGGAGTAAGTGTGTTAGATAGAGATGGTGAGGTTGGCACAGGATAGAGCAGGGTTTAGGGCTCTTGTACATAAGGTCACAGTGAGTCGCAAGCTACTTGACAGCACATAACAACAACAATCAAGTATGATATCCTTGTGCAAGGACTCCTCCTGATAACACATCCACGGTCCTGGAGATGAAATCCTTACTTGTAAAGAGCATCTATATATCTTCTAAGACAGATCTGTTTGTCCTTCTGGATCTCCATGTCTGGGCTCAGTATTGTTCATTAGCACCATAATTCAGATCTTGAAATTCTTTGGTTTTCCTTATTCAGCCCGTAACAATCTGTAACTAATATGGCATCTTTATAATTAATTAGTTTACATTTTTAAATAAGAGTTTTCAAAATCTGCTGTGTATTTTATACTTAAGCAGCACACACCAGTCTTCAGTTCCTCAGTTGTACTGGTCTAATTTCAAACACTCAGTAGCCATGAGTGACAGACAAGTGGTTATTGTGTTGGGCAGTGCAGGCCTTGGCTCTCCAGTACCTTATAGAATAGGAGTGGTAAGATAGTTCTTGTCTTGTTCAGATCTTCAGAGAAAGATGCTTAGCTTTTATCATTAACTATATTGTTAAGTGCAGTGCTTTTTTTGTTGCTTCCCATGCATGGAATGAGAAGATTCCTTTTTATGGATTGAATGCTGTCCCTTCTAACTTCCATACTTGTGAACTGGTGATCTGGTTTGGAAATAGGTTATTGAAAGATGTTATCCATTACCATGAGGCCATACTGAGAAAGTATAAACTCAAAAACAAACTCATTGCCATTGAGTCAGAACCAGCTCATAGCTGACCATCAGGTAGGTTTTCATAAGCTGTAAATCATATGAGAGGAAATTGACCACCTTTGTCCCAAGGAGCAACTGGTAGATTTAAAGCACTTGCCTTTGAGTTAACAGTACAACTCTGCACCCACTAGGCCCCTGGAGCTGGAAAAGTATGATGGGTCTAAATCCAATATAAACCCTAGAAAAGAGACTAGACACAGAGAAGACAGCCATGTGCAAATGCTTCTTCAGGCAGAGTACTTCCTTGACCCACTAGAAACAGGAAGAGACTTGACAGAGTTTTCCTGTAGAATTAACAGAAAGCATAGTCTCTCAGAAGAATCCCTGGTGGCATAGCATAGAGAGGCTGTCGGACCCAGCTTCTCCAAAGGAGAGAGATGGACAGTCTCCTGCGAAAACTTACAGCCTCAGAAACGTACCTGATAGAGGGTTGCCATAAGTTGAAGTCACCTGGCTGGCACTGGTTTTTTTGGGGTATGGTGCTGTGGAACCACTGAATTTGGGCTCTTTGCCTCCAAGACTGCATAGTAATGATTTCTGCTTGTTATGTTACAGTTACATATTTTGTAGTATTTCATTACAGTAGCCCTAGGAAATGAATATTCCTTCTGTTCTATGCTTGCTGTGTTTTGATCATTAATGAGTCTTTTATTTTGTCATGGTTTTTCTGTATCTGTTGAAAAGAGTATATGGTTTGCATTCTTGCTTTGGTAATTTAGTGAATTATATCAATTGATTTTCAAATGTTAAAACAAGCTTTTATTTCTGGGTAAGCCCCATACGGGCATGGTGCATTATCATTTTCAAATCTTGCTAATGATTTGTCAAGAATTGCATTTTACAGTGTACTTTTCTGTGACACTGCTCTCCCTCAGCCCTTGTTTTTTTATCAAACTTAGGTATGTACCCTCTTTTTTTTTTTTTTAGAAGATTCCCCCCCCAAAATTGTTTTTCTTTTTTTAAAGTTCAATAAAATTCACCATATGGACCTGGAAGATTCTTTGTGGGAACATTTTAGGTTACAGATTTCATTTTATTTTTTTTTTTTTAGTAAGTACAAGACTGGTCAAGTTTTCTATCTTGTGTCAGTTTGAGAATTTGTGTTAAAGAATTGTGCATTTCAAGCAAGCTTAGAAGGCCTAGCTCATGGTATAAAAAGGCTGACAAATAGAGCCAGAAATACACAACCAGGAGAGGATAAAATAATGAATGAGACCATTAAATTCCTGTGTGGGTCAAAAAACATTTTCCAAGATAGTGAAAAGAAAACCTATTGACTGGGGGGAAAATTATTTGGTAATACCATTTCACACAAGGGTCTCATGTCAAAAGTTTACAGACTCCTATGATGCCTCCACAAGAGAAAGACTGAGATAACACAATTACAAATTGGGCAAAAGACATGAAAAGAATTTTCAGAGAGGACGATATTTGAATGGCCAACAAACACATGAAGACATGCTCAAAATCACTAACAATGACAGAGATGCAAATCAAAACGATGATATACTGTCTCACCTCAGTAGCAGTGGCAAAGTTTAACAGGGCAGCAAGGAATAAATCTTGGAGAAAATGTGGCAAGATAGGAACTCTTATATACTGTTGGTGGGATTGTAAAATGGTACAACCACTCTAGAAGTCAGTTTGGCATTTCCTCAGAAAGCTGAGCATAGAAATGGCATATGGCCTATCTATTCCACTGCTTGGAATATACCCTGAGAAAATTAGAACTGAGACACGGACATTTGTACGCCAGTGTGCATAGCAACCCAGACATCCAACCACAATCAAATGAATTGAGAAATTGTGGTACATTCATATGATGGAATTCTACATAGCATTCAGGAGCAACGATTTTGAAAATCACTACATAACTTGGAAGAGACTGGAGAACATTATGCTACGTGAACTAACTCAGTCCCATAAGGACAAATACGATATAAGACCATTATTGTAGAAAAAGAAAAAAAAAGAGTAAAACATGTACAAGGATCCAGAGGGGGAGGGTAGCAGCAGAGGATGAGGATGGGCTGGGAGGTAATCATAGGTCGCACAATATGATTGGTAAAAGGAGGGGTGGGTAAAGGAAATGGAAACGATCCGGAGTGAAAAACAATGTATACAAACTTTGTAAGCAAACCAGCATAAAATGAGAAGAATTATTAAAAGAGAATAGTGCTTTTCATATTTGCTGTTGAATTTATTAGCCTGAGGTTGTTTCTAGTACTACTTTGCACTGCTGTAATGATAGAACAAAACCCACAACTACATCAAAAGCCCAGACTCACTAAAGTTTGTTGTGTGCTTTCAAGGTGGAACTGATGCACAGCTGACCCTCCAGCCAGTTTTCAGAGGCAATAAATTACACAGGAGATTCTCCATCTTTCTTTTTCAGGTCAGCTGGTAGATTCAAACCACTTTCCTATGGGATTGCAGTGCAGGTTATTGCCACTAGGCCACTAGAGCTGCACTGTAGTTGAGTAGATTCCAGTTCATTAGTGACCCTGTAGGACGGTGTAGACCTGCCCTAGAGGGTTTCCAGGGTGATAAATCTTTATAGAAGCAGACTCTTTTATTGTATGTAGGAATTTGCCTCTTTAACCTTGTTCTCAAGTTTTCCATTGCCTGTTACTAGCGTAGGGGACTCTGGTGGCTTTGAGGCAGAGAATTGTGCTAACAACTCCAAGACATGCGGTTCAAATCCATTAACTGCTCTCTGGGAGAAAGATAATCACCTTCCTCCTTTGCATTTATCTGCTGCCTAAAACCCACTGGAGGGTCAACCAGGAGTTGGTTCTGACGTGCTGGTACACAGCAATAAACAACAATATATGGTGAGCGTTTTATTTGCATAGAAGTTTTATAGTTTGATGTCGCTCATTTTATATTGACAGTATAAATAATGACTTTTCCCTTCACTCCCTTCAGTGAGGTGGCTTTATACTTGTGTGATAGTTAACACTTTTTTTGGTCTTAGTCCATATTGCCTGACATTTCCTGATGTCCGAATGATTTTTTAATTTGTGCACATTCTGAATTGTAAAGTTACTCAAGCTTTGACAAGTATATAGAGTCATGCATTCACCATTATAACATGATACTGAATAGATCACTATCAAAAAAGCTCCTGTTCTTTACTTATTTTACCTCCTTCCCAATTCCTGGACCATTGATCTTTTATTATCACTATTTTTGCCTTTTCAAGAATTGACATAATTTATTATTTTAATGATAATTTTTTAAATATAATTGCAATCACATTGGCTTCTTTCACTTAGAAATAAGTATTTAAGTTTCTTATATGTCTTTTAGAGAGCTCTGGTGGATTAGCAGTAAGGAATTACATTATCAATGCACAGGCATGTGGTTCAAATCCACCATCTGCTTTACAGGAGAAAGAGGAGCAGTTATTCCCCATGTGATATGCTGCCTCTGAAAACGTACAAGAGGGTCAGCAATGTTTGTTCTGACTTGACAGTATACAACCACGACAGATGTCTTTTAGGGAGCTCTGGTGGTCTAATGGGTAAGAAGTTGCACCGGGAACTTAAAGGCTAGTGTTTCAAATCCATTAAGATGACAATCTTTTTTTGTGTGATGCACTGAAAGGTCAGCTAAAAGTCGATTCTGACTTGAGAGCAATAAGAGGAAGAGATCATCTTTTTATGCTTTGATAGCTCATCTATTGATTTTTAAATAGACTTTTTTAAGAGGAGTATTGGGTTTATAGAGAAATTGTGCAGACTACAGACTTTTCTTTATTCTTACTCTTAACATCTTTCATACCTGTGGTACATTTGTTAGAATTTATACCAAAGTCCATAATTTTCCATGAAGATTCATTCTTTGTATTGTGGAGTCCTAACATCAGGAAAACCAAGATTCTCACCACTGGCCAATTGGCAGCTTTATTATAGATGGTGAAGCGATTGAGATTGTTAATAGCTTCAGTTTGCTTGCTTCCACAATCAGCACTCTTGTCACCAGCAGTCAGGAAATCAAAAGACGAAAATCTAGGAAAATCTGCTGTCAGGGACCTCTCTAGAGTACTAAAGAGCAACAGTGTCAGTCTGGAGACTAAGGTGCACCTGATCCAGCCATGTTATTCATAGTTGGCGTCAGATAGGGCAGGGTTCTGAGCTAATGTACATAGAAAGCGTTGCTGTGAGTCATAGGTGACTTGATGGCACATAACAACAGCAACGACATGAGTTTTTAAATACACATAATGTTATGGATCAGTTTCACTGCCCAAACGGTTTCCCTCTGCTCTACCTATTTGTCTTTGAATTCTGCCTGAATCTTTCATAACCACCAATTTTTCCACTGTTTAAATATTCTTGTTAGGTGCTATGGCGTTGACTCCAGCTCAATCCTGTGCCATTCTCATAATCTCTGCTCTGCTGACGTCCATTGTTAACAGTCAGTCATTCCGTCTCATGGAGGATCTTTCTCTCCTTCCTTGACTCTCCATTTTCATATTAAAGATTGTTTTTGTTGTTTGTTATGTGCCATTGAGTTGCCCATGACTCATAGTGACCCTGTGTATAACAGCTCTAAACTCTGCCCTATCCTGTGCCATTCTCACCATCTCCGACACACCTACCCCCATTACCCCAGTGACTGAATCAATCCATCTCATCGAGGGTCTTCCTCTCTTTCGCTATTCCTCCACTCTCCCAAGCATGACGTCCCTCTCCAAGGACTGATTCTTTCTTTTAACATGTCCAGAGTATGTCAGACGAAGCTTCAGAATCCTTGTCTCCAAGAAGCAGCCCAGCTTGAGAGTTGAATTTCTCGGTAAAAATTCCACAGGGCCAAACACTAGGTGAGTGCTTGTATCCCTGAGGAGCAAAAGCAGGAAGGCTGGTGGCTTTTGGTGCCACCGAAGAAAGACTTCACACGCCTCTGTGAAGATTACAGCCCAGCAAGGCCTGTGCAGCTCAGTTTCTTCTCTCTGCACAGGGCTTCTTCACCTTGAGTCTGAGTCAGCTCTGTACCATAGAGTTCTAAGGTTTTTTGATATATCATTGTCATTTTAATATGAATTTCTCTAGTGACTAACTTCTAGTAAGTTCTCTCGCTGCACTTGTTCCAAGACAGATTTTGTTATTCTTTTTTACAACTCATGATACAGTCACGATTCTTTATCAAGAACTCAAGTCAAAAGCATGACTTCTCCTTTGTTCTTCTAATTGATTGTAGAACTTTCACAAGCATATCAAACAATTGAAAATATCATGGCTTCAGTCTTCAGATTAACAACTTTACTCTTTAGGGCTTTAAAGAGGTCTGTAGGCATCAGATTAATATCGCAATGTACCTCTTCTGATTTCTTGGCTGCTACTTCCAAGGACATTGATTTGTAGACCTCTGTAATAAAATGAAATCTTTGACAACCTCAGTCTTTCCCCATTTATTATGATATTTACTGCTCATGGAACCTATTGTGAGAATTTTTTCTTTTTCTTTTTAATTTCCAGAAAATTGGTGACTGAAAACACAGAACTGAAGAAAAATGTTCTTGTGAGTCACCAAGCTAAGAACATCTATAGTCCCTTTACTAATAGAAGTTATTTTTCTGGAGATTTATACCCATGATGATTCACAACTTCCCACACACACTAATGAGATGAGGGGAGAGAGATCTCCACCTCTTCCAGATGACTGTAAAATACATGAAATAAAACACAGTAATAATAGTTCACTTCTTATAGTTCTGTCAGAAATGTAGGAGCAGTGGGGCTCTATTTACAGAAATTAAGTCTTGACAGGAGTCCAAAATGAAGGCTGCACAGTGGAGTGGACTTGGGGAGGGATTGCATAACAGTGAAAGAGTTTTACTTTTCAATGAGAGGAGTGAATTGGGGGGAGAATTTTTGTTAGCTTGATGTTGAGGTGTAATTAACACTGAAAGCTGTCATCTGTGAGCTCAGTAAGTGCTTCATATCCTCTTCACTTTCAGCAAGTAGGGTTATGTTATCTGTATAGTGTAGGTTGTTAATGAGTTTCCTCCTTTTCTGATGCTGCATTCTTCACACAGTACAGCTTCTCAAATTATTTGCCCAGCATACAGATTGAATAGGTGTGGTGAACGGATAGAACCCTGACACAAACCTTTCCTGATTTTAAAATATAAAGTATCCCCCTGTTCTGTTCAAATGACCGCTTCTTGGTCTATGTACAGGTCCCAGCCCCTTCCCCCACCCCAGTCTGTCTTTGCTTATTTAATCTTTTATTATAGCTTAGAAAAGACTGACTCCACATTCATCCATACTAATCAAGTCTTTTTTCTTATTAGATTTTTTTTCCCTTGCTGTGTACCATCAAATCAGACCCAGCTGGCACAGGAGATTTTTCCCTCCTTCTCCAGTAGAGCATCTGGTGGATTTAAACCACACGCACTAATCAAGTCTTACTAACATAGCAAAGACAACACATTTCCAATGAGGTGATTACACCAGGCTAGACTTTGACATATTTTGGGAGGACACTGTTTAATCTGTAACAAAAAAACCCCTCATCTTTAAATGCACATCGTTTTCTCTTTTACAATGTTTATAATATTCCATTTTACATTTTAGGCGGTGATCCATTTTTAATTCTTTTTGTGAAAGATACAAGATTTAAGTCTAGATTTTTAAATTTTTTTTTTGCATAGGGATATCTAATTGGTCTGCTACTGCTGAAAAAAATTCTTTCTCCATTGAATTTGCATTTTTTCAAAGATATCCTTTTACTTTTAACCCAGTGAGTCTTTGTGCTTAAAACCTGTTTCCTGTAGATAGCTTAGAGTCTTTTTATATCCTGTCTAATAATTTCAGTCTTTTAGTAAGAGTGTTTTAACACTTAAAGAGTTATTCTTTTTCAAAAAAAAACCAGCATGGCAGAGAGCCAGGTGGGGTTTCCTTCTGTTGTATTGTAGGTTTACTATGAGTAGGATTGTGACTCACTGGCATTTAACAACAACAAACAACATTGAGATAGACACACCATAGCATTCATTCATTTAAAGTGTACAGTCAGTGATTCTTGGTGTCTGTTTACAGAGTTCTGCAACCATCTAAATCTTTGCTTGTTATATCTATTCTGCCTGATAGAAAACTTACAGGACAGGATAGAACTGCTCCCTTGGCTTTCATAGACTATGAATGATCCTAACAGAAGCAGACCGCCACATCCCTCACTTATGGAGCAGGGCACGCATGCACTCAAGTGGACTCCAACTCCTAGGGACACTCCACTCTGAGGCTGCAGATCTTCATGGGCTGAGGAGACAGCCCTTCTTTCTCACAGCTGTTGGTTTCTTGGCTTTTCACCTAGCAGCCAGACACTTCACTGTATGCTCCCACGAATCCTTTTGTAACTAAACCCTTAATTTATATTAGATCATTTTAACTACCCCATGGGGTGGGAGATACTGTACTATTAGCATTCACCCTCCACTCTGTATAAGTACCTATTTTGGGCTTTTTATATAAATGGAATCATACTGTCTGGTCTGTTTTGACTGGCTGCTTTCATTCATGATGTCTTTAGGTTCATAAACGTAATATTGCTGCACAATCAGTACTTTATTCCTTTTTGAAAATTATGTCAGAGTTCACACAGACCGCGCAGATTTCACTCTTGTAAAGCATACAGTTTCGTGGCCTTTGGTATATTGGCTGTGTTGTGCAATCATTACCACTATCTCATTTCAGAACATTTTCATCACCTCAAAAGGAAACCCCGAATTTTAAAGCAGCCACTCCCCATTTCCTGTTGCTCCCAGCTCCTGGAAATCACTGATTTGCATTCTGTCTCAGTGGGTATTTCATATATGTAGAGTCATCCAGTATGTAGCTTTTTGCATCTGATTATTTTGTTTCGCATAGTATTTTCTACATTCACTCATGTAACAGCTTTATAGACATCCTCCGTTTTGTTTCCCATTAATCCATTCATGGACATTTGCATTTCCCTGCCTTTTAGCTACTGTGTGAATAGGACAGCTCTGAATATATGTATGCAAGGTTTTTTATGGGCGTATGTTTTTATTCATCTTGGTGTATTGTTTAAATTTAGTGGTACTGTAAATAGTAACAAATTATTGATATGGTTGAGTTTGATACTTTTTCCAATTTGTTTAATCTTTTTTGGTTGAGTGTATTTTTGTATTGCATTCCCCCCCCCCCATATTGGTTAATTAGCTGTATGTTTTTTAAACAGTTGCTCCAGGGTTTATAATGTACATTTTTAACTTAGCACAATCTGTCTTCAAATAATATAAAAAACTTCATGTCTAGTCTGTTGTAGTTATGTATCACCCAGTCGGAACCAACTCAAAACTGACCATCCAGTGGCTTTTTGGAAGCACTAAATCATGTGGTTGGAGATTGCCCATCCTTCTCTCACAGAGACACTTGTGGTTTTGAACTACGTGCCCGCTGATAGGCTGTGCAGCTCCTTACCAGTAAGCCGCCAGAGTCTTGATCTCGTCAGCCATTTCACCCTCTCTACCTAGTTGTTTCTTTGTCTTTTACATAAACTCACTTCCTTCTACTCTTTCCGCCTAACCCCTTGAATTTCTGTGGTCAATTTTATCCAGTATATAGAGTTCTTAAAAAAGCAGAATGCTCAGGGCAGATCTTCTAAGAGGTTAAATCATTGTTCTGTTTTAAGATGACTTCAGGAAATATTTTTGTTCAAGGTATAAAAATTATCTCAGGATAAGTTTCAAGGATGCATCCACCCTTTCATGGCTTTAAAAAGTTAAGAGTCCATCAGAATCACAGATTCTGTTCTGCATTTGCCCCCTTTTTTATTGAGATTATTGAGTTTTTAATCAAATTACTCGTTCAGTAGTCAAGAACTACCCATTTCTCCTGACTTCATGACCACGGAGGCCAGGCTCATGGAGGCAATGAGCCACACATTCCTTTTCCTATTCCTTACTCTCTTTCCTTTGTTTTGCAAGTGAATGGAGACCAGTGTTCTACCTTGAAAAGAACATTTGCAAGCTTTTTAGACACTAGGAATATGTAACAAACTAGGAGGTACAATGGAAGCACTAAATATATTAGGCCAATTAATTGGTTTGTCCTAGGAAGCCAGGGCCTAAATTTCCAAACCAAATCTCATGAAATGTTTGGATACACATAAGTAGCTTCAGTTGTTGTTAGGAGCTGTCGAGTCAAATATGACTCATAGCGACCCTATAAACAAGCCTGAATGCTGTCCTGTCCTGTCCCATCCTCATCTCTGACACACTTGAGCCCATGGCTGCAGTTGCTCGTGTTCCTTCATTGTGTTGAGGGTCTTCCTCTCTTGCTGACCCTTTACATTTCCAAGCATATCTTTTTCCAAGGAATTGCCTCTCTTAGCAGCATATCCAATGTATGTGAGAGCACTCTAGCCGCACATCTGTTCATTTTCAGTAGCCTCAGTAATTACTCTTTCTGTAATTGTTGTGAATATCTCTATCACATAGATTTTTCTCACTTTAACTTTTTATCAGTATGCAGCTTATTGGCAGTAGTTACTGTACTTGGTTGTGCAGGTCTCCTAGTAATTATCAGTGTGGTTTTTCCATGACTCTTAACTCCTTTCCTTCCCCTGCTTCCCACTCCAGAAGATTACTGATAAACTTCCATCTCTGTGCCTTTGTCTTTTCTTTCCTTTTTAGACAATGAATACTTTTGATACTTGTCCTTTTGTGACTGACTTATTACTCATTTTGCATAGTATCTTGAAGCTGCATCCGTATTTCAGCATATATCAAGACTTTGTTTCTTCTGAGTGCATAGTATTCTAGTAGTCTCTTGTATGTTTGTACCATATTTTCTTTATCCTTTCATCTGTTGAAGGGCATTTAAGTAGTTTCCAGCTTTTGGCTAGTATGAGCAGTTCTGCAGTGAATATTGGTGTACATGTCTCTTTTTGCGTCTCTGCTGTTAAGCTTTTTTTTTTCTCATCTATATCTATGAATAGAATTGCTGTGCTGTAAAGTAGTTGTATTTTTAGTTTCTGAGGAGCCACCACACTCTTTTCTACAATAGCTGCATCATTTTGTCTTCTCACCAGCAGTGGACAGTACTTCCAATCTCACCACATCTTTGGCAGTGTCTGTTATTTTGGGTTTTTGTTTATCTGAGTTATTCCAGTATACATGAAATGGCATCTCCTTGTGGCTTTGATTTGCATCTCTGATAGCTAATGTTGCTGAGCATCTTTTCTTTGGTGGCCATTTGAATGTCTTCTTTCAAGCTCTTTGCACATTTTATGAACTGAATTAATTGTCTTTCTGTTAAATTGGTCATGTTTTGCATAATACTTTGATTATTAGATTCTTATTGATTAGTTTCTGAAGATTTTCACCCAGGCTTATTTTTTGCTAAATTTTTTTTGTGTGAAACATTTTTTTAATTTTATAAAGTTTCATTTATTTGTTTTGCCTTTTGCATAATTACTTTTATTATGATATTAAATAAGTCTTAAAAGGTGTGTGTCTGGTGGCATTCTCCCTACTTGTTCTTTCATGATTTTTTAATGGTTTTAGTGGACCAATAGTCAACATCATGATAGATGGAGAAAAGATTGAAGTTGTCAGCAGTTTTGTTTTACCTGGATCCACGATCAACACGCATGCTAGCAACAGTTAAGAAAATAAAGACCGTGCCTTTGCATGGTAGTGTTGGTGAATTAAATGTTGAGCATCCCATGGATGCCTAAAAAAGGAAGTGTAGCAAGTGCCACCAGATTGCTCCCAAGAGGCAAAGAACGTGGAACTTTGCCTCACATGCTTTCTGCATGTTATTAAGAAGTTCCAGTCCTTGAAAAAAAGATACCATCCTGGGAAAGTTTGAGAGACAGTGAGGGGGAGCTCTGGTGGCCTAGTGGCAAGAAGCTGCACTGCAATCCCAGAGGAACATGGTTCGAATCCACCAGACGCTCTGCCGGAGAAGGAGGCGCAATATCCTCCTGTACCAGTCAGATCTGATTTGACGGTACACGCACACAAAATAAAAAAAAAAAAAAGACAGTGAAAGAGAGGAAGACTCTCAACAGAATAGATTGACACGGTGACTGTCACAATGAGTTTAAGCTTGTGTGAGATCTTTAGTGCAGATCTTTTGGTGCTCACTATCTCCTCATCTGTTGTTCAGCAGGTCACTGTGAGTGGTAGTTGACTTAAAGGACATAACAGCAGCCGTGGCACAATGGTTAAGAACTGAGCTGTTAACTGAGAAGTCGATGGCTCAAATTCAGTGGTATCTGCCAGCACCATAGAGTGCTTTGTTCAGAAGTTTGAGTTTGTTGCATTAATATGTTTTTGATTCCTTTCAATAAGATTATTTTAGCCAATTGATAGTTCAGCTGACATATTTTTTATTATAAAGGTTTTCGTGAGGTCACTATTTTCTCCCGTGGAGTTCAGAAATTCTACTATTCTAGTCTTAAAGTTTTGAGTGAATATACTCAGCCTATTTCTTTTGTTTGATTTTTTTATAATTAATTTTATTAAGAATCCTAACGTGGGAGGGACAGGAGAGCATTATCCTGAGTGAACTAACTCAGTCACATAAGGATAAATATTTTATAGAATGATTATAAGGATCCAGGAAGGTGGGAGAGGCTGCAAGCAGAAGGATGTGGATGTGCAGGGGGGAGGGTGAATTAATCATTGGGTTGTACAGTTTATTGAGTGGGGATGTCAGGAAAATGGTAAGAATTTGTTCAAATTTGTATTTGAATTTTGTAAATAACCTAGTAGAAAAAGAAAAAAGAGAATTCTTAATTAGTTGCCAGTATTTTAAAACTTGGTGATTTGGGGGCAGGAGAAATCTTGATTTCTGACTTCTCTGAAAAAAAGAAGTCCTGGCAGCATCGAGTGCTTTGAGCACCTGTTGGCTGGAACTGACAAGCAGTGGCTGTGTGTTCTCTAGTTCCCACGACTCTTAGATCCTGCTTGACCCTGTTGGGCATTTGTGTTTGCAGCCTTTCTGTCCAGAACTCTCAGTGGCAGGTGCTACCGTGGAGAGTTGCTCTGCATTGTGTTGTGTGAGAGAAATTGATTTTATCTAAAATGACTTTTTCAAGTGTGTGGTTCCGTAACCCAGCCAGCACAGTTGACAATGATAAAGTTTTATAAATGGAGTCACTAAGCCTCAATCTTAAATTGCTTATATGTAGCAAATAATGTTGATAAAACTGTACTTGCTTCATAGCTTAGACAAAGTCATCATTCATTTTGTGTGGCTTCTGCACCAAGGAACCACAGATATTTTTTAATCTTTTCAAACTCTTACAGTAAGAGGGATTGTGTAAATATCATAGAAATTTAGATTAATACTAGGTTATTGATGCTAATAGCACTTAAATGTATGCAGTTGTAAATCAGTTCATAGTAAAGTGACTTGAATTGATTCTGATAGATGATCTTAGCTATCATTAGGAAATGAAATTTATTTAAATTATTAAGTACAAATATTGTTTTTTTCTTAAGGAGATTTTGTTGGTCTAGTCTGTAATCATAAAGGAGGGGGATAACGGAAAGAACATACTATTACGTGTGCTCTTGAGTTGATTCTGTCTCAGTGGCTCTGTTAGTCAGAGAATAATTTCTTCACAGGCTTTCCAAGCTGTGAGCTTTACAGAGGTGGCTAACCTGTCTTTCTCCTGTGGAGCTGCTGATGAACCAGTTAATGGCCAAATGCTTAACCCTTGCACCACCTGGCTCCTTGAAGAGGGCATAGCGTTATTAAATAAGTATGCTCCTGAACACAGACCATCATTCAAAATGCATGAAGACAGACTTAAAGAAATAAAAGGAGAAAGAAAGTCACAATCAAGATCTTTCCATACTTAATTGATAGAACAAGTGTCAAGAAAATTATCAGTGACAGGGGGGACTTAAAATGTCAATCTCTTTGACCTGTTTGAGATTTATAAGACCCTTGCATCAAGAACAGAACACATATTCTCTTGAGTTTTTGTTTTGTGCTGTTGAGGGGAGTCTGACTTACGGTAACTCTCTCGGAAACAAGTAGAATTACTCTGGATATTCCTAGGTTAGAATGTTGACAGGAGCACTTTTCTGGGCCTTGTCTTTTGGGGGAACTCCTGCTGAGTTTGGACCACTGACCTTTAGTTTAACAACCTAGCACTTAACCATCGTCTTTCTTCTTAAGTACACTTGAATTAGTGACCAAGACATTGTATTTTAGTCATCAGACAAGTCTCCATAAATGTAAAATGACTCAGATCATACAAAGTATATTCTCTAATTGCATTGTGATCAAGTTAGAGACTGATAACAAGTATCCATGGAAAATTCTCGGGTACCTACTTCTAAATAAGTCATTGGTCCTAGAAAGATACTTTGTCAAAAAGAAATTAAGAATATTTTGAATGGAAAAAAGAACATTTTGAATGAAATAGAAAGAAAAGATAGCATGTCAGAATTTATAGGATTTACATTTATGTGGGGAAATTCCTTTAAAAACACGAACTACCCAGATTTACTCAAGAAGAATTAGAAAACCTGTGCAGCCTTATAAATGTTAAAGAAAATGAATTTGTGGTTAAAACTTACCCACAAAGAAAACTCCGAATCCCAGGCAACTTCCTAGATGATTTCTACCAAACGTTTAAGGAGGAAACAATGCCAGTTCTTTACAAACTCAAATAGTAGATTGAAGAGGAAAAGTTTTTTTAACTTATTCTGTGAGACTTGAATTATCCTGACACCAAAACTGGAGAAAACCATGATAGGGAAAGAGAACTATACACTTGTATTCATCATTCATCATTCATACACATATGAAAGTTCCAAACAAATGTTAGCCAACACAGTTTATAGAAAAAGTATCATAGACAGTTTTACAAAGATAGTATATTATGACAGTATGCGATTTTTATCTCAGTAATGTTGACATAGTTTATAATTTGAAACTTCACAAAGAAGATTAATCAGAACTGGCTTTGACAAGCACTGTGGCATTTGGACAAGAACAACTGGGAGGAGGGTAGAGAGAATAGTGCAACAATGAATGAATGGAAACCCAAAATCTCTGTAAATGTTTATGAAAATTAATAAAATATAGAAAAAAAATAATTTGAAACTTGATGTAATTCACTACTATCCCATCTCAGTGTGGGTGCATTGAAACACCCATAGCTGACCCTCCTGTGGATTTGCAAAGGCTGTAAAGAGGAGACTGCCCTTCTTTCTCTCTTAGATGAGTTGGTGAATTCAAACTGTCTTTGGGTTGGCACTGAGATTCTTTATCTGCTAGGCCACCAGCGCTCCTTGTCCTGGAGAGAGTGAAGCAGGGCTGCTCCTTGGAGGCTTTGTCTGATATACTTTGGACATGTTCCAGGGCAGTACCGGTCCTTGAAGAGGGACATCATGCTTGGGAGAGTGGAGGGACAGCATACGAGAGGAAGACCCTCGATGAGACGGATTGATTCAGTGACTGGGGTAACGGGGCAAGTGTGTCGGAGATGGTGAGACTGGCACAGGATAGAGCAGAGTTTAGGGCTGTTGTACATAGGGTCACTGTGAGTTGCAGGCAACTCGATGGCACATAAAAACAGTGCAACCAGGGTATTCCTTGGAGGCAAAAATGATGAAACTTTGATTCACATAATTGTTAAGGAGAGCCTGTTCATTGGGAAGGGACATCATGCTTGGAAATGTTGGAGGGTCAGCGAAGAGGAGGAGGACCCTCAATAAGATGGCTTGCTGTGCTGTCCGAAGCAGTGGACTCACATGTGTCAAGGATGATGAGGATGACTCAAGGTAGGACAGAGTTTGGATCTTCTTCTGTTGGTTGCTGTGAATTGTACTCAATAGTACATAATGACCGCAAACTTTAACTCAACTCAAATCCATCCTGGAAGAAATGTAGCCAGGGTCCTCCTCAGAGGCAAGGAGAGTGAGATTTTTGTCTGTCGTACTTTGGGCTTGTTACTTAATGGAAGCAAACCCGTTCTTGGAGAAAGACATTATGCTTGGGGAAAGAGAAGACAACTCCATAAATTGAATTGACGCAGTGACTGCAGCAGTGAACTTAAACACGACAGAGGTTGTGAGGATGGCAAAAGATTGGGCAGGACTTCGTTCCTTTGTACTTGGGCTTGCTGGGAGTTGGAGCTGCCTTGCTGGAACCTAACAGCAGCAACAACAAACTCATGGCTTTTACATTATTTAAATCCTTTTAACCTTTAAGAGACAAGGTTCCTAAAAAGATTGTCGAGATACTTCACTTATTTTTTCCCCCTTCCTATCTCCTCAAGTCCCCATTGTACCTTTTTTTAAAAGCATAGGTTTATTTTTTAAACACAGATTCTTCCCTCCCCCACTTTCATTCATTGACATTATGTTTCATACAATCATTCCTATACATTGTGTTTTATAAAATTAATCACCATTGGACTACAACCTTGGGGTAATGATAGGCACTTATTTTTATTACAATTTCCTTTCTTTTTCTCTGTTTTTGCTTATTCTTGATGTTTTATTGTGAAATTTAAGACTAAGAATTCCTCTTAAACTTAAAAGAGAATTTTAAATTTTTATTAATGTGTGAGTGTGTGTGTACCATCAAATCGGATCTGACTGGTACAGGAGGAGATTGTCCCTCCTTTTCCAGCAGAGCATCTGGTGGATTTGAACTGCGCACCTCCTTGATTGCAGCGCAGCTTCTCCCATTAGGCCACCAGAGCTTGCCAAAAGAGAATTTTTTAAATAGTTAATGTATCATGTATATATTTTGCTCATGGGAGACAATCTGTTATACCTGATAGTTTAAGCATCCTTTATTTAATTTTCATTATTATAATTTCTAATCAATGTCTATTATAGTAATGAATCACTCCTTTATTGTATATTGCCTTTCTCTTTACTAGCTTAGCAATTTATTACTACTTGACTCTACCTCTTTTCGCGTTACTGTTAACTTTCCAGTATTGATTCTGTCTGAGTGTAAATCTTTCTTTAACTGTATATAATAGTGACCTTATAATTGACCTTTTGTGATTGACTTATGTCACATCACATAATTTGTTCTCCCTTTGTCCATGTTGTACAGTATTTCACAAATTCCTTGTCTTTTTGTGACATGTAATACCCCTTTGTGTGAATATACCGTAGTTTCTCTGGCCGTTCATCAGTTGATGCACACTTGAGTCTTTTCCACCTCCTTACTGTTATAAGTTATGCTGCGGTGAGCATGGGTGTACCTACATTGGTTTGTATTGCAGCTTTGTTTCTTTGAGTTCTATACCTGGTAGTGGGACTACTGGATCAAAATCGGATTGCACTTTCCAATTTTGTAAGGAAGCACTACACTGCTTTCCATAGTCATTGCTCCATTTTGCATTCCCATCAGCAATGTATGAGCATTCCAATCTCTGTACATTCTTGACAGCATCGGTGGTTTGCTGTCTTATGGATCATTGCTATTGTTGGCAGGGTGAGGTGATAGTTTGATGATTCTTAATATAGTTTTAGGTACATGAAAGGAGTACTCTTACTTTGGATTTGATTCCGTAAGTGTACGCTTTGTAGGAAAGATAGAAACTGACAAGGTGATGTTCAAGCAGATGTCTACAGATGGTAGTTTGATTATGAATCCAACTGGAAGATGTGGACCGCTGATTGGTCACTGTTAAGGATATTTTAATTTAAGTGAATCAGGATAAGAGTATTATATTTAATAGATGCCCTCTTTTTTTTTATCTCCTAGGAAATATATTAGCAACCATGATTGAAGACAAAGGGCCAAGAGTGACAGACTACTTTGTTGTAGCAGGACTCACTGATACATCTACTATTTTGGATCAAGAAATTAATCGTCTAGATCCCAAATCAGCCGGACCTAAAGCTCCAATTACAGATATTGCTGTTATTATCAAATCAGCTGGGGAGACAGTTCCTGAAGGTTACACCTGTGTGGAAGCCACTCCGACAGCTCTCCAGGCAAACTTAAATTATGGAAGTCTAAAAAGCCCAGAACTTTTCCTCTGTTATAAGAGGGGAAGAGATAAACCACCTCTTACCGACATTGGGTATGGCAACCTTTTTTTTTTTTTCTTTTATCCTAGTGAAAGGAATAAAATTTGTTTGGGAGAAGAAATTTTAGATTATTGACAGTTTTGGTGTGTAATTAAAATTTGGGAAAGAGTAAGAGAGACTAAAGGATTTTTGGTTTTTGAGAAAGGAGGAAACCCAGCATTAACCGGAAATGTATTTGCCTATCTGTGTATTCTATGTTTTCTTCCTCCTTGTCATGCAGAGTTTTATATGAAGGGAAGGAACGGCTTATCCCAGGATGTGAAGTGATCCAAGCCACACCCTATGGGCGCTGTGCCAATGTCAACAATAGTTCAACGACTTCACAGAGAATCTTCATCACTTACAGAAGGGCTCCTCTCATTCGACCCCAGAATTCCTTGGCTGTAACTGATATATGTGTTATTGTAACCAGTAAAGGAGAAACTCCTCCTCATACCTTCTGCAAAGTGGAAAAGAACTTAAATTGTGGGATGGTAAGAGTAAAGCTGCTTCATTTTCAGTTTTATATGAAAGCTGAAAAAAGAATCGTGAGCCAATTTTTGAACTATCGACTCTTGTGTGTATAGTTTACTGTGGGTTGTCATTTCATTGCTTTTGTTGTTATTACTATTATTATTATTATGTACTGTCAAGTTGGAATACCCTCCAGTGGGTTTTCAGAGGCTGCAAATCACTTTGGAAGATTGCCCATCTATCTCTTGCAGAGCACCTGGTGGATTTGAACTACATGTCTTTGAGTTGGCAGCGCGACTGTTTACCACCAGGCCACCAGAGCTCCTCTCTCTCTCATTTTTATGATTCATAGTAAAGGTTTAAATTCTTATAGTTACCTGATGAATTAGAGTAATTCCTTAAAAAAATAAAGTTAGGAGGTTTTGCGATTGTATTTCCCAGTGTTGGTTCGAATCCACCTGCTGCCCTGAAGAAGGATGGGCAGTCTTCTCCCAGGTGATTAACTATCTCTGAAACCTCCCAGAGGGTCAGCTATGGGTTGGCTTCCAACTCAACAGTATATAAAAAACTTCAGACACCTATGTATTTTCCAGTGTTGCCTATTTTACACTAACATGGGGCTTTCTTAGTCTTTGAGTTCCACAAGTGTCTTCAAGGACAGCTGCAGATCTAGCAGGGGAAGCATCACATCAGTGTATTATTTTAAATATTAAAGTTCTTCATACTTGTTTTTCATTTTTTTTAAAAGTTTCTCTTTTATTAAGTGTTTT
>NW_006399764.1:12919047-12994937 GCF_000299155.1 Elephantulus edwardii | reverse complement strand
AGCTTCTCTAGCCATTCGTTTGTTGATGGGCACTTAGGTTGTTTCCAACTCCTTGCTATTGTGAACAAAGCTGCAATGAACATGGGTGTGCATTATCATGTACATTTGAGTTACAAGTTTATAATACTGAAGACTGATTTCTTTTGAAAAATATCTTCACATCGCCCTAATACTAGCTTTCATCTGGCGTGTGGGCAGGAATGACAGATGCACTCCATGACTACAAAGTCTAGCACCCAAATGACCTAGACACTTCAATGTTCGCTCCCCTTTGCGATGTCTCTCTCAAATAGAGATATTTATTCTCTAGGTGGTTCAGAATTGTAAACTTTTAAAAATTGCTTTATGTTACTATAATTTTTGTAGCAGTGTTTTTCTGTTGTTCCTTTCTTTACTCTTAGTTTTCTGTTTTCCTCCATGCTTTGTTATAGTTTACATTGTATAGTTTGTTACAGAAACATGTGTTTTAAATAGACTCCCCTGAGTAAAAAATAAGGATCTCTAGAAGACAGTCAACAAACTAAATTTCTTTTGGCTCTTCTGTTTTACTAACTGAATTTCTGTTTTACAGTGGGGTTCCAGTGTGTTTCTGTGTTATAAGAAGTCTGTTCCTACTTCTAATGCGATAGCATATAAAGCTGGTGAGTACATTTTTTAAAAGTGTAGTTATTGGTGCATATTAGAAGATTATGTAGCCATTTTTATGTAGTTGGTGAATTAATCTGTCCATAAAATTGAATTTTCTGTGATTCTAAAATATGAAGGCATAAGTTTTCTTAAATACATGGACTCCAAGATACATTAATATCCCCTCCCTCCCCTTACACATGCAAATATACTCTTAATTACATTTGAATTTTCATTAAAAATGTGGAATAAACATTAAGCTTCTGGTCTGCACCAATAGATTTAACAAACCAGTGGAAAATTGCTCTGACTTTTTTTGTATCTTGGCAATCAGAAGGTGTCAAACTACATCTTTACTTCTTATATTTCCTTCTCTTCTGTGTGTCTGATTTGAAACCCCATGTTTCTTGCCATGAAAAGTGGACTTGCTTCCCTTCTCCCTTGTTGCAAAGAGTCTGCTGTTGTGGAGGTGAGAAGGGCCAGAGAAACTTTTCTGCCATGAAGTGTGTTTGAGAAATCTGTTGCCATATTCTTACAACACAGTAAAATGTTAAGGGCAGTAAAGATTTAAGCGTGACTTCTTCAGCCCACTGGTTTGGTGGGATTAAAATTGAACGTACAGGTGTGCTCCAGTTGAAAATAGAAATCGTACTGGACTACTACTGTGGGAAAAGCAGTGGTGTGCATTACTGAGTTTCATTGTACACAGGTCTTCTAAGTGGTATATCCCTGGTCTGTCCATTTGCTGTCCAGAGGTAACTCATGGTTGCTGTGATGCTGAACACTGTGACACTGATGTGTCAAATGTGATAATGGCTCCCCATGGTGGACAGTGTTTGGTGGAGCTTCCCGGTTAAAACAATTTTTGAAGCAGGAGTGGCATCCACTTCCAAAATGGCTTGCCTCCGGAAATTCTATGAACAGTGCTCAGGTCTTCCGTTCATAAGGTTGCTGTGAGTTGTCTACGACTCGATGGCACTTAACAACAACAACAAGTATAACTCAAAAAAATGAGGCAAATTCATGTCTGAAAAATTTTTGTCGTCATGAAGACATTCTAATGAAGAAAACCATTTCATTTACAATAAAATATATGTGGCAACTAACAATAAATTTTAAAATGAGATCTGTTCATACTGTTGTAATATGTTAATTTGTGTGATTCCTTAATTTTATGACCGGAAAGCAGATGTCATTTAAAAAAAATCTAGAAACAAGCTAACCACTAACTGAATCAAATTACTGAGATAGCCCATACTTGTTCCTGTATATTTCGTGTTATTCTCCCAAAGTGTTGATATTATGTGTAAGAAAATACATTGAGTGTCCCGTTGAATACATGTCTGTCAAAATTAATGCAAAATCTATGGGTTGAAAACATTCATTAAAAAGTTTTTTATAAAATGAGAAACAAATCTAGAATGTCACAATTAAATATATCTGAAATGTAGTATTAAATTCTCTTATCTGTACCATAAGCAATTTGTGTGAATGTTAACTATTTGTTAAAATGTATTGTCTTTTCTTTTCTCTAAAAGGTTTGCTTTTTAGATATCCAGAGGATGACTATGAGTCATTTCCCCTCTCAGAATCTGTACCTCTCTTCTGCCTTCCGATGGGAGCGACTATTGAGTGCTGGGATCCCCAAACCAAATACCCGCTTCCAGTATTTTCAACCTTTGTACTGACAGGTTCTTCTGCAGAAAAGGTATATATTTTTACCTCTTTGACCTGTTGTTTTCCCATGTTCTTACTCCAGAAATTAGGAGTATGTTTCATTTGAATGTGGGATATTTGGACCTGATAAATTTTTATTTAAATTTATATTCTCTAATGCATCAGGACAGTCTGCTGTCAGAAACCTCTTCAAAGTACTGAAAAGTAACAGTGTCAGTCTGGAGACTAAAGTGCAACTGATATAGGTTATGGCCTTTGCAATCACTTGCTATGCATCAGAAAACTAGACAATGTCTAGGGATGATAGAAAGAGAATTACTGCCTTTGAGAAGGGTATTGAATATACCATGGACTGCTAAGAGAAGTTCATCCTGGAGAGGGTGATGCCAGGCTGCTCCTTGGAGGCGAGGATTCTGAGACTTTGTCTGACATATGTTGGACATCTTGCTAGGAGGGACCAGTCCTTGGACAGGGACATCATGCTTGGGATGGTGGAGGGACAGCACAGGAGAAGACCCAGGATAAGATGGATTCACTCAGTGACTGGAGCAATGGGATTAGGTCTTTCAGAGACATTGAGATTGGCTCAGGACAGGGCAGGGTTTGTCACAGGTGACTTGGCACATAACACCACCACCAATGCATCAGGAATGCGTCCTATCTCCATATGTTTGCAGTCTGTATGAGGAACAAATAATTTTTAAGGCTGGACTTTATGAGGAGGAATGTGGCATCAGGATTGGTGGAAGACTCATCAACAACCTACATTAAACAAATGACACAGCCAATCTTGCTTGCTGAAAGCAAGGAAGACTTGAAGCGTTTGCTGCAGAAGGTCAAAGACTTCAGTTTGATTTAAAGCTCAACATCAAGAAGACAAAGATTCTCACCAGTGGGCCAGTTGGTAGTACCATGATAGATAGAGAAGAGATTGAGGTTGTTAACAGTTACAGCTTGCTCGACTCCACATTCATGAAATCAGAAGACAAATTGCACTGGGGAAATCTGTCAGGTACTTCTCCAAAGTGCTAAAGAGCAGCGATGTCAGTCTTGAGACTAAGGTGCACCTGATTAAGGCTATGGTCTTTACAATTACTTGCTATGCATCAGAGAGCTGGACAGTGACTAGAGATAACAGAAGAAGAATTGATGCCTTTGAGTTGTGGTGCTGGAGAATAGTATTGAGCATACCATGGACTTCCAAGAGAACAAACAAGTCTGTCCTAGAGAGAGTAAAACCAAGCTTCTTCTTGGAGACAAGGACTTTGAAGCTCTGTCTTATGTACTTTGGGCATGTGGCCAGAAAGGACCAGTGTCTGGAAAAGGATGCCATGCTTGGAAGGGTGGATAAGACGACCCCGGATGAGATGAAATGACACTGTAACTAGGGTAACAGGGGAGACAGACAGAGTTCTGAGCCTATTGTACATAGGGTTGCTCTGAGTCGCAGGCAGCTTGATGGCACATAACAACAGCAACGCTAACAGTGAGAACTAACAGTGATAAACAAGCATGTTCCCTGTAACTTGTACAGAAGCAAACACAAAACCTCTCTAGAAGAGACGTCCTCAAAACCTCAGCATCAGGAAAAGATTGTGGGGATAGTGAGAGGACCCAAGCACCAGAGAAAGGATCAGATACCATGGAAAACTGAGACCTTTAAAGGCCTTGGATTGAAGGATATTGCAAGTTATACATATAGTTAAAATATATAAAGTCCTAATGGAAGGACTCAGAACATCAAGGAAAGTACAGGACATTCAGAAGTGAATAAACAGAAAAGAATCATTGGGTGTCTAGAAATGAAAAACACAAAACATGTAAAAGAAGCTTAAGAATAGAGAAGGTAGAATCAGAAAGTCCAAGTTTTGTTGTTGATGTTTTTCAATACCACACGTAGCTTTATTTCACTGAAAGGGCCATAAGTACCGTCAAGAATATTGAAATTTAGCATTGAAATGTGTGACACTTTACCACACATTTAAGGGAAACTTTAAAATACATTCTCCAGGATAGGAGCTGAGCATCATATCTAACCAGTGTTTCTAACCCTGAGATAACTTAGCAAGTGAAATAATTATTAGTAGGAGCTGGTTTCTAAGGCTCTGTGTAAACATTACAGAAGCAGACTGCCAAATAGAGTACCTGGTAGAGTTGAACCTCTGACCTTTTGGTTAGCAACCTAGCACTCCTATTCAGATCAATAGGATTGAGGAAATCAGAGATGTTTGACTTCAGTTTATTGTAGGGATTTCAAACACCAACTTCATTTTCCAAGATGATGCCAGGCATGGAAATGTGTCTTGATGATCTGGTGTTTCTCTGGTAGAAATACCCCAAATAGAGGGCTTTAACAAACAGTATATTGAGTCATAATTTTAGAGGCTAGAAGTCCAAAATCAGGGCAGTGGATCTTGGGAAGGGAAGACGTTCTTCAGTCTCTCTGTTGGCTCTGTGGGAAGTCTTAGTCATTCATCTTCTCTTCGACCTTGGGGTTTCAGCATAGGAACTGCAAGTGCAAAGGACGTAATCCACTCTGGATCTTTTGTTGCGGTGATTGAAGATCCCCCTAAATACTGCTCACTTGGTCAGTTTCTATTATGTCCCAAAAGAAATTGACTCAAGATACAATCTGATTCTAAGGAAAGGGGCGGGGTGGGGGGAATCCCATAAAGATATACTGTAAAACTGTAAATTATATCCTGCCTCATATAATTGCCACTAATGGATCAATAATTGGCACTCTTGGTACCAGTAATCAGAAGAGCAAGAGATGCATTGCATCGAGCTTTTAAGGACCTTCCCAAAATACTGAAGAACATTGATGTCAGTTTGATGATTAAGGTGCACCAGATTCAAGCTGTGGTCCTTGCTGTTACTTAGTACATGTCTGAGAGTTGAACAGTGAATAAAGATGACAGAAAAAATGATGCCTTTGAGTTGTGGTGCTGGAGAAGAGTACTGAATACCCCAGGGACTGCCAAAGGAACAGACAGTTATGTCTTACATAAACTGCAGCCAAAAGTGCTCCTTGGAGGCAAAGATGGTGGAGCTTTTTCTCTCAGACTTTGGACATGCTGCTAGGGGAGGCTGTTTTTTGGAAAGGGACATCATGCTTGCAAAGGTGTGGAAGGCTGGTGAAAGATAGGAAGACCTCAGCAAGGATTGACATAGTGACTCTCGATGGACTCCAGTGTGTCAGAGATGATGAGGCTGTCATATGATAGGACACAGGGTCCAGGTCTCTTCATAGGGTCACTATGAGTCGTTCTCAACCCAGCGGCACCTAACAGCAACAGTCCTGGTTCATTAACATCATAGAGGATTCATAACACATCAAAACAAAAAAAAAATACTTGTGTAAGAATTAAGAATCATGGTGGCTAACTCTGGACTCACATTTTGAGGGCACAATTCGATATATAATGAGTGGAAAAACCTGTTAATATCCAGCCCTGGAGTTATCATTTCCCTGTGGAGGGATGTTTAGCAAACGCTGACAACACAGATTTCACTATCAAATCCTGGCCCTTGCTGGAGATAAGCCAGCTAAGTGTGAGATGCGGTTCCGGTTCCGGTTCTGCTGCAATGAATGAAATAAACTTCCCATTCTTTAGTTTGTTTGTTTTTTTTTTAAATTTAGGTTGTTTATTTTTCATTTCAGTGAACATCTACAGAGATTTAGTTTTAGTCACACCCTCAGGGCCATTCCTGCTGAGGGACACAACCGCTTTGAAGCCCCAGGCACTAATCATAAGGACCAAGGAAGGGGCACTTGGCTTCTAATACTGGAAACATTACAAAAAGATCAAAATTTTAAACCAAAGTGCTTTTGTTGTTGTTATATACCATTGAGTTGTCTGCAACTCATAGTGACCCTATATACAACAGCCCTAAAACCTGCTCTATTCTGTGCCAATCTTATTGTCTCCGGCACACTTACCTCCATTACCCCCGTCACCTAATCAGTCCATCTCATTGAGGGAATCTTCTTCTCCTGCACTGTCCCACCACCCTCCCAGCATGACATCCCTCTCCAAGGACTGAACCTGCCTTGCAACATGTCCAAAGTATATCAGACAAAGCTTCTGTTTACTTTATTCCTATTGAGGATTGATTTCCAGTTATGTTTCTGAAATATGATTGAAGTGAAAATATGGTAATCTTGGCACTGTCTTCTTGACAAAAAGAAGACGAAAAAGGGTCAATCAATAGGAAAATAGGTTCCTTTAAATATTTACTTCACTAGAGTCTTGACAGTGTGTCTGTCTGATTTGGTAGTTAGCTACTCTTTGACTTTTATATCTGATAAGGACTTCTAATTAACATATGTAGATGGTATTGCTTGACAGAGCAGAAACTAAAGCCACGAAAAGCTAAATTCCATTTGACTAAAAAATAAAAAATTATAGGCTACAGTTTTATGAGCCCCTTGTTTCAGAGTTGTAACACTGTTGCAGAGTGACGTAACACTGTTGCAGAGTGACGTTCTCAGCACTCTCATTGCCATCTTGTTAGAGCTGACCCTACACAACTGACTCTCCAGCAGGCTTTCTGGGGCTGAGAATCGCCTGGGAGGTAATAGCCCAGCTCTCCCCCACAAAGCTGCAGGTGGATTCGAACCCTGGGAGAAAGAATGAGCTGCCACTAGTTAGCAGCAGCACAACTCACTGATGGACCAGGTTAGCGATGTAAAAACTCACAGTGTGGTCAAATAAGAAAGTAAGTTGCAAGATGCTTTTTGGTGGATGTCTTTTGTTTAAGATACATGACAGCATAGTGGGTTAAGTGTTGGACTGCTAACTGAAAGGTAGGCAGTTCGAACCCACTAGGCAGTCCTCAGGAAACTTGAGGCCATTTATTCCTGGGAAGATTCTCAGTTTTGCAGACTTCCTGCAGGTATCCTGCACTGTTCTGTATGGTTGCTGGACATCAGAATTGACTGCAGGCAGCAAGTAAGTGGTTAAATGTGTAACTACAGTGGAAAAAAATTTAGAGCAATTTACGTTAAACTCTGGTTGATTTTAGGTTAGAATTTTGGGGGCTTTTATTTGTTTTCAATGTGTCTGTGTCATATATGTGTGTGTGTGTCACTCTGAGCAGATATTCCTTGTGAAGTAAGAGAAAATAACTTCTAAGAGCAAATGTACATTTTTTTGCCAATTCTTTTATTCTGTAGGTTTATGGAGCTGCCATCCAGTTTTATGAACCTTATTCTCGGGACCTTCTAACAGAAAAACAGCTTATGCAACTGGGCCTGGTGACGCCTGTAGAGAGAAAAATGGTCTCCAAATCCATCAATTCAAATAAATGCATTTGTTTACTCTCACATTGGCCTTTTTTTGAAGCTTTTAGAAAGTTTCTTATGTTTATCTACAAGCTTTCTGTGTCTGGACCACATCCTCTTCCCATTGAAAAGTATGTATAACAATTGAAAGAGCTGTCTAGGGGAGAAACCGGGTGTGCAACTCTTATGTTTCCTCATTTACCTGCTTTTTGACATGGGCAGCAGGGGTGGAGAGGGAAGGAGAGTCACTGGCCCCTTTCACTTGATCCATTCTGTCCTTGAGACATGCATCTGAGTCAGGTGAAGGAATGGTGCATGGCCAAGTACTCTTTGGGAATTCAGCTAAAGAGGGAATTAAAAAATTGTGTTTGTCTTTCTGTTATTTTGCAGTAAGAGAGATAATACCAGCAGTCCAAGTTCTTCTTATAAAACATTTCTAAACTGATGTAGAAATTAGCAAGGATGAGTTAAGCCACATTGAAAAGTGAGGTTTTTCATTCTAGTTTTGACAGAAGTTACCTGTGTTTTTCTTTTTTGATTTGTAGTTACCTTTGTCATGAGAAACTTGTAATCAGGGGAAATACGTGGGGAGCCACCTTTGTCTTTTTTAAATGATATCTTTTCTGGTTTCTAATGGTACACTGATTCTTGTCTAGTCTCGTGTGTAATTTATGTCCCCTGCTGGCAAACCAAGAGTGGGGTGAGCTTTATGAAAATGTTATCGTATATGGAATCACAGATTTTTCTAGGATGTGTAAGATTTTTATACTGTAGAGAGAATATCATCAAAACTATAATAGCTTTGTGAATAAGTCAGTTCACAAAGGAAATAATTATCTGAAAGATTGAAAAGAATTCCACTCAAAAATTAACTTGCAGTATAATGAAGTGTTGTATGTAAACATGTGACAATTCGGTATGGACCGTGGTTTCCACTTTAGTCTTGTTCTCTTGAAGAGCCAGTTTAATAGTCCATATTTCTGAATTTCACTTTGAGCTTTCAGATTAATTTCTAATTTTTTGAAGTAAAACTTAACCTTTTTTGGAAAGACCTTAACAGAGTAGATTGAGATGACATACAGCCATTCATACATATTTTGTTCTGTGGTATTAATTACAGTCTTGACCTATCACTCCTCCCACTGCCTCTGTATCCATCCGCCTTTCATCCATCTCTCCATCCTTATCTTCTTTATCCTTGGACAGATGGCTCCTCCTGTGACCCTGTGTGGTTGAATGTTCTAAGTACAGAGTCTCTCCCTGGTATATCTGTTCACCTTATAGATCTTGTCTGTTGTTTGGCTGAAAGGTCTGCCACAGGGACGAGTTCAGTCCCAGGCTCCAGCAGCTGTTAAGGGTCTTAGAGGTTCCACCAGTTTCTGTCAGGCATGGCCATTACTGTGATTTTGAGTTCTGAGGAAATACGATTTCCAAGTGGAGAAATAGATAAATGGCTAGACCAAAAGTTAAGTAGTAAATCTGTGGTTAAATTCTTTATTGGCGTTAGTTCATTATGTCACAGTTAGTTGCTCTCTTCTGCCAAAATTCATGACTATAAAAGTGAATTTCTTTAAAACTTCATATTTTACTAGGGATAATAAGGAACATTAATATAGGGTTTGTTTTTTTTTTTACTCAAGAAATTCAGAAATTTAACGATCATCAGTACACTTATATTAAGCTTACATATTTGAAATATATTTTAGGTAACTGGCTTTGTTAGATTTTGGATGAAAATAGTCACTGAAATCATGTATTAATTTTGTTAGAAATCACATTACTAAATTACAATTATTTGATTTCAAGTTTTTTTTTTCTAGGCACATTTCACATTTTATGCACAATATTCCTTTTCCTTCACCACAGAGACCAAGGATCCTTGTACAGGTAATTTTTAAAAAGTTTATTTGTGGAATCCTCTGCATACTTTTGTTTAAATCATTGCAGAATGAAATCTGTGGACCTTTGTGTTTGAAGTAGAGCATGATGCGTTGATAAAATACTTGAATATCTTGTATTTTGTTTCTTAAGATCCTTTTGTACTGTTATTTGGATCTTATGTGTGCAAAACTAAAATTAATATTACCTGAAGTTCATGACATTACTAGCAATAATTCATGTTTGCTCATTTTGTTTGGTGGCTGATTTTTATATTTTAAACCTGGAATTATGGGAATGATCTTACTATCAGAACAGTTTAGTAAATATTAACTATAACATGAGCTGAAGTTGGGGAAGGTAAGGGAAATAGTCTGTCCCTAGCAAAGGACGAGTTTTTCCTGTTTCCTCAGTCAGTGGCAGACCTATACATTCACACAGCTTGTGCCGTCTCATTTACCATGTAAGTTCAGTAAAGACATGAACCAACCTGTCTGTGTTTAAAACATTCATCTTATTGTATGCTAAAGCTTACAGCTGTGTCAGATTGCCATCAAAATTCCTCACTGGCTGTTCTCCATTTATACATAATCTCTTCCTGGCCCAGTAACAAGATTGTAAGCTGGCAGTGGGCCATGGACGGGCACTTTGAGTAGCATGATGTAAAGATATAAGATACTTATTTTTCCCCCCTAAAACATTATGCATACAGTATGAAAGGATTAAGTCAGATGTTCGTCTTGACTGTACTTCACTTCAGCAAGTGTCAAACAATTGCCAAGTACTTTCCAACTTATTGAGTAAATAAATTTGATGCTTTTAAAAAGCAGCAGTTCCTTTATTTTAAAATAACTGTATTTCAACCAGTTAACGGAACTAGAATTAATTTGCACTGACCATTTCATGTAAAAGAACTCACACATACCTCAAATTTTACATTTTATTGCACACTGTCTTAAAATGTAGTTTGCTCATTTGTTAAACTTGTTTCCATTTTACCCTTAATCTAGATAGATTACAAAATTTGCTTGATTAATTTTTTTATCTTTCTTTTAAGTTATCAGTCCATGATGCATTAATATTATCACAACCAGTTTCTACACCTTTACCACTAAGGTAATGTCTTTTAAAATTAATGGTATTTTAAATGATAGACTTGGAGTAAATGTTTTAAGATATTTGGGGGGGGTTGGATAATGAAGTATTATTTTACAAACTAAGTAAGGAGAGCCTTAATTGTTTCTGACTTTAAGAGCTGGATAGATGTTAAGGTTCCTTTAAAAATGAGAACATTTAAGACAATTACATCATTGTTGTTATTGTTGTTAAGTGCCATCGAATCGTAGGCAACTCATAGCGACCCTATGAATGAGTCTTGGCACTTGTGTGACTTTCTTCTTTACTCCAGGTTCATAGGGTTTCCGGAGGCAAGCTATTTATGGAAGTGGATGCCACTCCTGCTTCCAGATTACATCATTAGATGTAGGAAATAACTCCTCCTCTATTCCTAGATCTAGTTAATAATTATCTGTTCAAGCTGTATTGAATCCTCAACTTCATTTGAATGCCTAGTCCAGGTTGTCATGATCTCTCACCTAGACCATCTTTTCCTAAAAGTAAACTTAACTGGTCTCCTGACACTCTTCTCTGTTAGTTCTGTATCCACACTGCAGCCTGAGGATACAAGTATAATTGCATCTAGTTCAGTGGAATCTCTTACACTCTGCCTTTCCTTAGAGCATGGTCGCTTTAGCCACAATGGCTTATTCCAGTTTCTTAAACCTGACAAAGATTTGTGCTTGCTTTAGTGTTGTTGCATATATTGTTTCTATTCTCCACTCCCCTCCTTTGAACCCCTGCCTCTAGTCTTTTTCACTCAGCCCAAATGACTATTCTTTAGGAGAATCTTTACTGAGAAACATACTGTTTTCCAGAAATTAAGTTGAAATCATCCAAAGAAGGGCAGTTTGAATCCATCAGTAGCTCCTTGGGAGAAAGATGGGTAGTCTCCTCCTGTGCAGTTTACTGCCTGCTGGAGGGTCAGCTGGAAGTCACCCCGACTCCACATACATAACAACAGTGATGATATTCTTGCTTAGCACTGCGTACATCCTTTATCACTACTCTTACCAGTTTTAAATGTGTGGTAGCTTTTTGTATTAGATTCATGAAGGCGGTGACTAGTTATGTAAAGGGTTTTATTTTCAGTCCCTGGCACAATGTCTGCTACATACACTCAAATATTTGCCAAGTGAATGGACATTCTAGGCATGTTAGGAGAATCAGAAGATATCTGGTATAGCTGGGATGTGGGGTGTTCTGGGGATGATGCATATACTTTCCAAAAAATAGTATGTTGATGAATGTGGGTTCAGAAAATTGTGCAACACTGCAGTGGAAGGTATCCTTCGAAAAGGGATTCTTTTTTTAAGTAGTTTTTCTAATTACTGTTGTTTGGAAAATCCTAACTTTTTAAATAATTTATTATGACTTACCTTAAGTTTTTGGGGGGTTTTGAGCACTCAATAACTTACTCTTTCTTTTATCATTAAATTTGCTCATTTTCAGTGGTAATGAAGTTAGACCTTAATATGTCATCTTAAGATATTTTAGAGAAATCATCCCTTTTTCTCTTTCTTTTCTAGTGGAGCCAACTTCAGTACCTTGTTGATGAATTTGGGCCCTGAAAATTGTGCAACACTTCTCCTCTTTGTTTTACTGGAGAATAAGATTCTGCTTCATTCTCTTAGGCCAGCTGTGTTAACTGGGGTAGCGGAGGCTGTTGTAGCTGTAAGTATAGATTAATTTTTTTAGTTCATAATTACTGAGAAAATTTTCACTCCAATGAACTTTCCTTCAAAGGGAGCAACTTTGTCACTTTCCTAATGATGCCTACTCTTTCTTTCTTTAACATTAGTTTTTCCTTTCTCCTGCTCTGATCATTGATCCCTTTCATGTGATTTTACTTTTTTTCATAAAGCTTAAAAGTTCATGATGTAATAAATAATTATTTTTTAAATTGTGTCTTTTGTTGTAAAAGAGTAAGGGTAGCTTTGAGATGGCTGAATTTGACCTCTACTAATTCCATAAAGGGGACCTACCCCTGCTCCTATCAACAGCATCCACAACACAAAACCAATTCCCATGAAGTCAGACATGTCTACTAACACACTCCAGCACCCTTTCTACTAATTTCAACACAAATTTTACTGCTCTATTTGGTCCAAACTTCATTGCAGTGACTAAACAGACTTTATAGAACCATACTCAGTGGTTATGAGGTTTATTAGTGAAATTGTTAGCAGGCTAAAATTCATGTTAGCAGCAGGGTACAATCCCTTAGTCCATACAGTTTTTCAAGCATAATTGCAGACTCTTTGACCTTCAGCCCTACAGTTTAGGTCAGTGTTAGAAAGTTCCAAAGCCCTGCCAGTTTTGGTGCCTTCTCTCAGTCCTCCAGCAGGTTTGAGTGATGCCCTGTGCCTCCGGCTCTGTGGGGCAGGAGTCCCAGTGAACTCTGTCTGGGATTAGTTTCTGGTTCTTTGACTGCTGCTACTCATTTGTACTTCCTTGTCTGACTGGTCCTGAAGGATGTGTGCTTTTTCCTCTTTCTTATTGGTGTTGAGATTCCCAATTTCAGCCACCTAATCTACTTGAATTAATGTTGAGATTAGCCAGTCCCCTTGTGGATAAACTAGCACTCCCTATTTTTATGATCCCGCCTTATCCATGTGGCAAAGTCAGAATCAATGTCGAGGAAAGGCATTTTGAACAGTAAACCCTTCCCACCACATTTGCTTATTTTCTATTTCTTCCTGTTAGACCAGGTGTCAGCAGACTATTGCCCACAGGCAAATCCTACTGGTTATGTGTTTTTGTAAAGAATTTTTTAAAAAACTAAAACATTACAAGAACAAAGCTCATTTAGTTTCTACATTGTCTAAGATTGCATTCCACCCACAATGGTGAGTGACAATGAGACCATAACATCTAAAATTTTTTATTTCATAGAAAAAAAATGACCAAGTGTTACTCTACCCTGTAAACCATACAAAGGCAAGGGTGCTTTTTTGTTACATGCCCATCATTTAGAACCATGCTTGGCACAAAGTAAGTGGGGTGGTTTTTTAAAAAAAATTTAAAATGTAGCTAATTTCATTTCCTCCCTCCCCAGATGATCTTTCCGTTTCAGTGGCAGTGCCCGTATATCCCCCTTTGTCCCCTCTCACTGGCCGTAGTGCTCAGTGCCCCTTTGCCCTTCATCGTGGGAGTGGACTCCAGGTACTTTGACCTTCACGACCCACCTCAAGATGTTGTTTGTGTGGACTTGGATACAAACATGGTGTATATGTAAGTTGCCTTTCTGTTATCTTCTACTTACATTTTTCCCATAAATACTTACTATAGTTTTTTTAAGACATCTAGAAATGTTAGTTTTGAAAGTTCCTGATAGGTCTTCACATTTAATATGCCAGTTGTCAACCAGGGCAGTTAACAAAATGCAGGAACGCTGTGTAGTTTGGGAAGGGGGAGAAAAGCCATTAAGGGAATAGTTTATGCTAGCTAATGTATTAATTGGAGAGGTTTACATTTACTGAAAAGGGTGGTAAATTTAGAGAAAAATTGTTGAGCACACCTTTCAGAGCTCAAGAGATGATGTAGTTTTTGGTTTAATTCAACTCATATGCCAGGTTTTAAAAATACACAATAAAGTTAATTAGACATTGTAATTAATAAATGGCATCAGTCAGTGGCAATGTCTATGAAGAGCAAGTTATTTGTAAACCTTCACTAAAAAAATATTAAAAAAACATTTTACCCATTTATGATAAAGTTTAAACACAATAATAGAGATTGATATTCCATATTGTTTTCAGTTGTCTAGTGCTAGTTCTTTAGTATTACTATGTTACTGTTGTTGCTGTGTGCTATCCAGTCAGAACCAACTCATAGCTGACCCTCCAGCAGAGTTTTAGAGGCTGTAAATTGCACAGGAGGAGATTGCTCCTCCCATGAAGAAGCAGCTGGTGGATTTGAACCAGGTGCTTTTGGGATTGTAGTGCAGGTTTTTACTACTAGGCCACCAGAGATGCAAGTATTGCTATAGCGTATCACAACAGATGATTTTTTTTTTCTTTTTAAAGAATTGACATTCATTCAGTCGTTTATGTACATTTTGTTTTATAATGTGAATGACAGTTGATCAATGCCATGTATTAAAATGCCTCATCAAATCCTTGCCGTCCTTGCCGTCTCCCTCACCCTATTCTTGCACTGCGTCATCCGCCAGGAGAACAAACAGGTGTGTCTCGGAGATGGTGAAACTTCATCTCACATACTTTGGGCATGTTCTCAGGAAGGGACAGGCCTGGGAAAAGGACATCATTCTTGGAAGGCCATGAAGGAGGGCAAGTCTCTCAGGGAGGTGGAGCGACTGTAACTGTGGGCTCTAGTTGAGTTGATGAGATGACACAGGTCTGGGCAGGATTCAGATCTGTTGTTCATGAGTGGCAGTCAACTGGACGACACCTAACAATGACAATAGCCCATAAGTGGGTGATTTTTAACATACATTTTCTCATAGTTTAGAAGACTATTGTTGGCTGCATAACTGACCCCTCCAGTGGGTTTTTCAGAAGCAGTAAATCGCACAGAAAAATATTGCCCATCTTTTTCCAGAGCTGCTGGTAGACTTAAACTGCTTACACACTAGACCACAGGAGCTCCATTTGGAGACTGTTGTTGTTGTTGTTGTTGTTGTTAAGTCCCATTGACTTGTAGACAACTCATAGCGACCCTGTGAACAAAAGACCTGAACACTTGTATAACTTTGATCGAATTCTCCAAGTTCATAGAATTTCCAGAGGCAAGCTGTTTAGGAAGTGGATGCCACTCCTGCTTCCACGCTTGTTTTAAATTGGGGATCTCCATCAAACACTGTCCACCATGGGTAACCATTATTACATTTGACACATTAGTGTCACAGTATGTAGCATCAAAAAAACCACAAGTTACCTCTGTACAGCAAGTGGACAGACCACAAATTAGGAGACAAGGAATCTGAATTCAGGACACTGACTCGGGGAGAAGGCTTTGTCTCTCTCTGCTGGCTTGTCTTGGCTCCACAGATCGTTTCCTGGTTCCTTTGAGATCATTAGGTGGCTTGGGATCATTCTTCCTCTTGCTTTACTTCAATTGTTTGCTTGTTTAATTGCTTTTGTATCCCAAGAGATGTATTTAAGACACACCATATACTAATCATAGAAAGTTCAGGTTGGATTTAAAAGAGGCCAGGGCATCACAGATATCACTGCTGATGTCAAATGGATCTTTGCCTAAAACAAAGACTACCAGACTATGCAAATACATTTAACTGTGAGGATCATAACAAATTAATGGCTAACATTGAGAAGAATGGGAATCCCAAACCTCTTAATTATGCTTGTACAAAACCAATACCTAGACCAAGTGGCTGTTGTGAAAACAGAGCAAGGGAACGCTGGATGATTTAAGATCAGGAAGGGTGTGCATCAGGGTTGTATCCTTTCTCCATACCTATTCAATCTGTATGCTGAGCAAATTATTTGAAAGTTCAGACTCTATGAAGGAAAATATGGTCTCAGGATTGGGGAAGCACTCATCAGTAGTCTTTGTTATGTAGATGGCCCATATTTTTCCCTCAGAGCTGTTGGCCATTTTGGGTTAGAAACACAAGTCTTTATGAACTCTATCACTAGCTCTCCCTCCACTAACATAACAAAGACATTTCCCAAATGGGATTTTAGCATGGCTACTAGGTTTCATCGCCCTCTACAGTCTTCTGAGAATTTACATTTTCACCTTGGCTGTGCTGAACTACAGTCTACATTTTAACAGGAGCCCCAGGTAATTATAACGGATCCCTGGGCAGAAGTTTTGTAGGTCAGCTCGGGCTATTGTTTTAAAATATAGACTCTGATAGATTCTGATTTAGCCCATCTTCTCTCAGATGAATGGATCGGACGTCTTGGATGATAGCCCCAGCACAGAGGTTAGGTTTACAACACATATTTTAGGGGCTCACAGTTCAATCCATGATAGCAGGATTTCAGTTTACAAGGATTTATTCTATACTTTATACAAACTGATATTAAAAATCAAATCATAGTTTGTGTTTACTGGAGATAATTCTGTAAGGCAGTGTTTTAAGAGTTGGAGAATAACGTTACCACTTAAAGAAGCTGTTTTAGATGGACTTTAAGAACTAACAGCAACAATAATTCATTGCTGTCAAGTTGGAACCAACTCATAGCTGACCCTCTAGTAGATTTTCAGAGGCTGCAGATGACACAGGAGATTGCCAGTCTCTACCACAGAGTAGTTGAGGTAGTAAAACTGCCTACCTTTCCTTAAAAACTCCTTAACCATTGGGCCACCAAGATGACTTTATTATGCAGTGCCACTCCTCTTCTAATTCCCCCAGCAGAAGAAGATAGTAAGTATTGATAATTACCTAGTGATGATGCCAATTATCAGGTCTCGTCCACTTTTTTTCCAGTCCACTTTTATTCCTTATTGCAGAATAGTGACTGAAAATGATTAGAGAATTTGAAGCAAGACTGCTGAAATGAACAACAACCACCAGGAAAAAGAAAAAATAAATTGGTTGCTGTAATTTGCAAACCAGTTCTGAAATAGATCGACCATTGTGTTTTGAAGCTACAAAGCTCTGGTCACTATCACTGAATGATACAGGAAGCATCAAAAGAAGATGGAAGGACTACACAGAGTCACTATTGTAGAAAGAATTGGTTGACACGGAATCATTCAAGAGGTAACATATTTAAAATCCAGTGTTAATGAAGGAAGAAGTTCAAGCTGCATTGAAAGCACTGGCAAAAAAAAAATCCTCAGGAATTGATGGAATACCAGTTAACATGTTTCTACAAACACTTGCAGCCCTAGACATGCTCAGTAGCCTATGCCACAAAATTTGAAAGGCAAGTTGACAAAATGAGATCCATATTTGTCTCCATTCCAAAGAAAGATGGTCATTCTTATCAAACAATATCATATGCAAGTAAAAACTTGTTGCTTATTAAAGAATGGACTGGTAAAAGTTATCAATAGGGAACTTCCGGAAATGCAAACTGGTTTCAGAAGAGGCTGTGGAATGAGAGATATCATTGCTGATGTCTTATGTATCTTGGCTGACAGCAGAGGATACCAGAATGGTTTTTTGTGTGTTTTACTTACTGTGCGGAGGCATTTGACTATGCGGATCATAACAAATTATGACTAACATTGAGAAGCATGGGAATTCCAGAATACTTAATTGTGCTCCTGGAACACCTATATGTACCAAGAAGCGGTTGTCTAGATAGAAAAGGGAGCACAGTACAGTTTCACATCAGAAAAGATGTACATTAGGAGTTGTGTTCTTCCTCCATACCTGTTCAGTCTGGACGCTGAGCAAATTCTTGGAGAAGCCGAACTTTGAGAAGAAGAATGTGCTGTCAAGATTGGAGGAAAACTCATCAGTAACCTGCTATTTGAGCTAACCAAAGTGCTGAAGAGTAAGGCATATCTGTTTAAAACTAGCATGTCTTTCAAGAAATAACTGAAAACACTATGAAAACATGCTAGTCTTTGAGGTGTCTGAAAGGTGGACAATGAATAGGAAGACCAAGGAAGCATTTGATGCCTTTGAATTGTGTTGGTGAAGAAGACTATTGAATATCCCATTGACTGCCAAAAGAACAAATCTGTCTTAAGGAACTGTAGCCAGAGTGCTCCTTAGAGAAAAAGATGATAAAACTCTGTTAAATGTTGTGGGCATCTTATCAGGAGGACCAGTCCTTTAAAAAGACATCATGCTGGGGAATGTAGAAGGTCCAGGGAAAAAAGAGAAAGACTTCCAACAAGATAGATTGACACAGTGACTCTGACAGTGGGCTCCAGCATGGCAGAGATTGTCAGGATGGTGCAGGATAGGGCAAGTTTCTGAACTGCTGGAAAGGGTTCCTGTGAGTTGTAATTGACCCAAGGACGCCTTTCAACCACTTCCTTGCTGTTTGTGTTTAGATTTTTTTATATCTAGGAAACAGTGAACCACTTTAAGTGTACTTAATAATTCTTTTAATGTCTACATTGTTGTTTACCTCAAAACCAGGTTTTTTAGACTTTTATACTTTGAAACACTTTTAGGAAATGATTGCTTATAACGTTGTAACTCATGTTTATATTAATTTTATTTCTCAAATAAGATATATACTTAGTTTTTCCTGGTTTCAAGTTACCTAACTTTGACCTGTTTCTCTCCAAACAATTCTGTTTAACTTCAGAAAAGATGGTATAATACTTCTTTGATTTTTGTAACCTAAAATCTATCATCAATCACACTAACTTTTTTTTCCTACCCATCTATGTTGTTTTTGGTCTTTAATTTTTATCAAGATTTCAACTTATTCTAGTGATACTTTCCAAATACCACCATCTTTATTTAGCATGATCCGGTTTAACAGAAATTCATTTGTTAGTATTCAAATGGCACCATTGTCTAAATTTGTGCTTCTGGAAGTTGTTAAAGCTATAGTATATACAGAGTATGTTTCAGTTTTTTCATTTGTTTGAATAATATTTCACAGCTTCAGAGTGAAAGTAGGCAGAGAGTATTGCAGTTTCTGAAGATTTTTATGAATGTGGGTCTAGTTTGTAGTATCAGTGTGGACTACAGCAACCCTCTTTGTCTTAAAGGGAGCTCTGGTGGCTTAGTGGTGAGGAGTTGTGCTGTCAGCCTACAGGCAAGTGGTTCAAGTCCTCCAGCTAATCAGTGGGAGAAAGATGAATAGTCTTCTCCCGTGTAATTTCTTGCCTCTGAAAACCCACTGGAAGGTCCGCTGTGAGTCACAGCCAACCTCGATGGCACACAGCAGCAATATATGGGTTTGAGTAGACTGCAGGCCATAAAGTCTTCATCGGCTGCTTTCTCAGAAGTAGATTACCAAGCCTTTCTTCTAAGGTTCTTGCAGGCGGTCTCTAACTTCCAGCCTAGTTTTTCAAGTTGCAGTTAGCAGGCTTTCATATTTAAACATATTTAATGGCTACTGTAACTGATTTCCATTTAACTGGTATGAGGGAGGAATTAAATAAATGTAATTTGATTTAAGGAATTTAATATTTACTCAAATTCTACTCTCTTTTGAGGCGTATCTTTAGAAGTTACTAATAGATATTTTGAAGTCTCAGGTCAGTTCAGTTATTCAAATTTTTTTTTAACTATTTTTTGTGTGTGTACTGTCAAATCAGATCTGACTGGTACAGAAGGAGATTGTCTCTCCTTCTCCAGCAAAGCATCTAACCCTAGACAAAATATTTTAATTATTATACAAAATGATGTAAACTGTTATGTTTACATCTCCAACATGAAACAAAACAAAAGACAAAAAATTGGGAAGATTAGAATGAAGTGACCAAATTTGATTGAAGTTGACTGAAACAAAAAGAGAACTTCCTTGAAAAACATTTCTTTAGGTTGTGTACATCAATTGTAACTTCAGTAAAAATAATCTTTCTGGCTTTTTATTTTGATATAGAACTTGATTTAGTAAAAATAGACTATAAACAACACAGTTTGTTAATTATGCTCTTACATAATAGGTCAGATGAAAAGAAGACCATGAACTGGAAACAGCTTCCCAAAAAGCCATGCAAAAACCTGCTAAGCACCTTGAGGAAATTATATCCCCAGCTGTCTTCAGGTAAATGCGATAGAATTTTAATGAACCAATATTTATGATGAAAGTCCTTTTAAAAATGGAAGTGTAACTTTTCCTTACTTAAAAGGAGTCTCTTTACTGAGCAGATGTGGGCAGATAAAAGAGAGTGGCCATGTATAGGTTTGTCAGATGATATTTCTACAATTTTACTATTATATTTCTTAAAGATATCAATGTATATATAACAGAGCCTCTAGGGAGAAAAGGTCCTTAAACTTCTTAAACATAACCAAATACCCTAAAAAAGTGAGTTACAGGTCTTAGGGCTTCAATACCATAGATTCAGGAGACATCAAGGTTGATTGGTATAAAGTCCACAAAAACAGTGCTCACCATCCTACCTCAGTGAGTAGTAACTCGGGTGAGAAAAGCTTGTAAGTGACTGTGTCAGATGCAACTATTAATCTCTGTCTGGAACAAAGAAGAAGAAATGAAAGCAAAGATGCTACCACTGAGGACCCCTCTAAAATGGATCACAGTAGAAGATCCTGGGTAGTTGTTGTTAAGTGCCGTCTAGTCGCAGGCGACTCATAGCGACCCTATGAAGGAGAGTCCTCGATGCTTGGGTGCCTTTGTTCCTCTCTGCAGGTTCATAGGGTTTCTGGAGGCAAGCTCTTATGGAAGTGGATGCCACTCCTCCTTCCACGCTTGTTTTCATCGGGGAGCTCCACCCCACTCTCTGCCTGCATTGGGTAACCAGCCATTAACTCATTTGACACATTAGTGTCACAGTGTTCAGCGTTAAGGCAACCACAAGTTACTGCTGTATGTCAACTTGTACACCAGGGCTATACGACCTAGAGGAATGTCTGAACAAAAACAATGAAAGATAGGCATGAGGGCTGCAGATTAAAAGTCACCCACCTTTGGCTTGGTAGCATCGCTTTCTGTCCACTGGGCCAGCTGATCTCTCTCTATATTGATATTATTGTTAAGTGCCATCGAGTCACAGGAGACTCATAGCAACCCTATGAAGGAGAGTCCTTGATGCTTGGGTGCCTTTCATCCTTTCTCCAGGTTTTCATAGGGTTTCCGGAGGCAAGCTATTATGGAAGTGGATGCCACTCCTCCTTCCATATCCTGGATAGGGCTGGTGAAAATGTGGAACAAAGCTCAAGAACATAAAAATGACCAGGATGTCTGGTCCAATAGAGACTGATGGAACTTCCAGAGCTATGGCCCTTAGTTATCCTTTGAACTAGGAGCAAAATTCATCCCCTACCCTGCACCCCGTGGCTCAACTTTTAGTCAAACAATGGATAGAACTGTAAGGTGAACAGTAAAACCAGAGAGACTCACTCCTTAGAACAGTCAGCCACCAGAGGGCAAAAGGGCAGCGTTTACCCAGATAGAAAGCTCAGAAAGCAGGAAGCAGGGGTGGGCAGGATAGAAGGATTAATGGAAAGAAGACTCAAGGAGTGGGAATGAGAAGAGTATGGTTTACTTTGTGGGTGGGTATTGTAAGTAATGTCATCAGACAAAATACATGAATGGTTGACTAGAAAACCAGTACTATACATATGACAACCACCCAGAATGAGAGAGATATCATTGCAACGAGTACTGGGGGTGGGGGAGGTAGATAATTGTACAACAGTGAATGACTATTTAAAAAAGAAAGTGAATGAAGGGGAGAGGAGGGTGAGGGGGTAAAATGTGCAACAGTGAATGAGTGAAAATCTAGCTCTCCTGTGTTAAAATCACAATTAAAATAAAATGTTGGTTTTTTAAATTTTTTTTTATTATTATATGTGTGCGTGTACCTTCAAATGAGATTTGACTGGTACAGGAGGAGATTGCACCAGCAGAGCATCAGGTGGACTCAAACTCTGTACCTTTGGGATTGCAGTGCAGCTTTTTGCCACTAGGCCACCAGAGCTCCCAAAATGTTATTTTTTTTAAAAAGACCTCAAAATCTTTAACTCAGATCACAATAAAAAGAGACAAAAAGGAGTTTTCATTACATAGTAGGATTCTGATGAGAAGAAACAACACTTGGGCTCATGAAGTTTCTTTCTTCTACACGCTTCAGCTTTCCTGCTCACTCCTGCAGATGAGCTCTAAGTTCATGGGGAAAAGAATTTCTAGAAATCATACATTTTAACCATCACCCTGTGTTTGTGCATTTATTTTAAAAAATATTAATTCCGTTTTCTGTCTCTAATTAATAGTACACAGAAAAACACAAGAAGGTTCAGCAGTTGAGATGACTCCAATTGAAGCAGATTTCTCTTGGCAAAAGAAGATGACACAGCTTGAGATGGAAATTCAGGAGGCATTTTTGCGATTTATGGCATCTATATTAAAAGGATATAGAACATTTCTCAAGCCAATTACAGAGGCTCCTTCAAATAAAGCCACAGCTGCTGATTCACTGTTTGACCGACAGGGTGAGTAGTGTGGAAAATGCTGTTGCCTATTTTGAAATAAACGATATTGTTTACTTATAAAAAATCATGAAATACTAACTATATAGACCTGATATTTTCTGTACCACCAAGGAGCCTTTCCTAACTGACCAGCCACTCAGGATAAAGATGTGACAGTCTGCTTCTATAAATAAACCTCACAATGCTGCAAACCTTATGGGACAGCTCTACTCTGTCCTGTAAGGTTACTATTAGTCAGAATTGGCTTGAGGGCAGTGACTTCATTGGGTTTGTTGTTGTTTTAAGTGTTCTGGGATTCTTATTCTCAAAGTTCATTGAATTTTAATATGTACTTGTAAACTTGCTCAGAGAATAGAATTTCTTTCAATTTTTGTACATATGAGAAATGGAAAACTTGTTGGTTTTTAATTATAAAAAGTCAAAGATGTTACTTTTGTATATTATAGTTATCTGAGTAGCTGGTGATGCACTTCTAGGTATTTCATGGATTTATGTACCATCAGCAGAGTCTCAACTCTGGTCTTGCTTTCACAAGGGTCTTGGTCTAGTCTCCCTCAAGTCTTGTTCCTCAGTGTGGGAAGCACTCTTTCTCTTAACCTAGTCCCACGGCTGTTGATGATTAGCAAGGCCATGTTTCTTCAGTTAAGCTAGGTGGAGACCAGAGCAGCTAATGTAATGGCTGGAAGAGCCAACTCCTAAGCTAACACAGCAGTTCTCTTCTGGCTGATGCACCTCCTGTGCAGCCACCACCTGTCAGGGGAGGTTGATTGTTTTTTGCAGTGCTCAACAGGTTTCAGCAGAGCTTCAAAACATAAGTGGACTAGAGGAAAGGTCCTCTGGCTCACCATTTGCTGTGGTTTTATTACAGTAACACAGTTGAGCAGAATTTAGTTTTCTTGTACATGATGAATTTGCTCTTGAGTTCAGGCCTACTCAGGTGTAACCAATTACAGCAGTAGGGTTAACTGGTGAAGTTGGTTCAGGTGTTGTTAGTCGAATACATGATGGTTTCCTCATGAGGGTCTGTTAAAGGCTGATGTAACAGTGAAATGAGAGCTGTTGAGGAAACACGAATGCTGTGTAGTGGGATTTCTGTGTTCATGTAAGGTATCTGACCGTAGTTGTCAAACATTAGTACAAGGAGGTGGAGTGGATTCTAGAAAAATGGGGGAATAGCTCTTTAGGTTCAGAGGTGTAATTTGCCTAATCGTGAGTCCTCCTCATCCCCCTTCTCAGACGTACTCAGCCGATCTGCCCAGAAAATAGCAAACAGCACATTCCTCCAGGGCTGAGTCAACCAAATGGGAAGAGTCTTTGTTTACTAGACACGTCTATAAACACGAATCTGCCTGTTTATAAAGTGAATCACCAAGTTTCCCTCTAAGATTTTAATTTTGTTATTTCAATTTTTCTAGGATTTTTAAAAAGTCGTGATCGTGCCTATACAAAATTCTACACCCTTTTATCCAAAACACAGATTTTTATTCGTTTCATTGAAGAGTGCAGTTTTGTAAGTGATAAAGATACTGGATTTGCGTTTTTTGATGACTGCATAGAAAAGGTAAAGTTTATTCTGTATGCCAATGTTAAGGAAGAATGTAAACCATTGGGTGTACCTATGTAATCGTTATTATTGGCCTAGAATTTATCTGAACGTGAGAGAGATGTGTATGTGTAACCGTAGGAAAGTGTGTGTGCACGCGCACATCCTGGTTTCAGGTTTACTGTGAGAATATTTTCCTTTGTGGTATTTAGTTCCTACTGTACATAGCTGGTTTTCTCTGTGAGTCTCACTTTGCTTTTAGCCATTGATCACATAGAACATGTCGTGGAGCTTTCTAAGTCCCCTCATTGTTATTTCAGTAAGGAAGATAGGATCTAGTAGTTCATTTACAAAATTTACTTTGATGAGAAAAGGAAGTCCGTTGTACTTTTATTTTAATAATATCTTCCCAAGTCCATTATTTTGTAATATTTTCTTTTGCTTTTATGGCAAATATTTGGAAATTTTTAAAAAATTATTTTTGTGTGTGTACCATCAAATCGGATCTGACTGGTACAGGAAGAGATTGCCCCTCCTTCTCTGTGGGTTTGAACCGTGCACCTTTGGGATTGCAGTGCAGCTTCTTGCCACTAGGCCACCAGAGCTTCCTTGGAAATATTTTTTAAAGCTTTATTGTCTTGCCTAAAGGGAGTTTAAATGCTGATTCTTGACAGTGATGACTCCTGTTTTTCCTCCATTTTAATAGGGTGTATTTTTCCCCCTAAGTGGATCTTAGATTTGATTATACAATGAGTAAAATTTGAGATTGTATTAAAAATTAGAATATTATGATAATTTCATTTTTTAAATTAAATTCTTTCTGTTCCTCTTAGTAATTCAAATGCCTTATAAAACCAGAATAACTTGATTAATTTTCTCCCATTCTGTCCATACCTAGAACATCAGGGACAACTATTCAGCCTTTTTGTTTACTTACCAAATTCATATTATAACTACCTTCCAGTTAAATGAAAGGCTTAGGAAATGCCTGTCTTTAATGCAGGGGTTGCATTAAAAGTATTTGAAAAATCAAGTTTCCCTTATGATTAGCCATCTTTTATTTGTAAAGGTAGATTTACAGGATAATTCATCAGAGTAAGTTGTCTTCTATGGTCATTAATGAAATATGTGTTTACCTAGTGATAGTCGTCATGGTTGTGAGGTGCCGTTGAGTAGAGTATGACCCAAAGTAACCCTGTGAACAACAGATCTGAACCCTGTCCTGTCCTGTGCCGTCCTCATACTTCCTGACATGCTAGAACCCATTGTAGTAGTCACTGTGTAAATCCATCTGGTTGAGGGTCTTTCTCTCTTTTGCTGACCCTCCACCTTCCCGTGTGTGATGTCCCTCTCCAAGGAGTAGCTTCTGCTAGCAACATGACTGAAGAATGTGAAACAAAGCTTTATCTTCTTTGTCTCCAAGGAATACCTTGGCTGCACTTTCTAATGATACAGGGTCCAAAAAATATATTGTGAAATGTTTTCTGTTTCTTCAGTATTAAGAAAAGACAGTATTTTTGTTCCCAGTCAGATCCTTAAGACTAAAAATCTGTTAAATTCACAGTGGGCATTCTCATTAAAAATCTTTTTTCTTCCTTGTCTAGTTGTTTCCTGATAAAAGCACAGAGAAAATAGATAAGGTACTTTTTTTCCTTAGCCTTAAGTTAAATTTTCATTATTGGATGTCACTTATATACAAATTAATTGGAGAAAATAATTCTTTGTAGGTTGATTTTGATTCAGCAGAAGATACGAAATTGATAGAACTAGATGAGTCACAGAAGAGTGAGCATACGGTGTTCATAATGCCACCTGAGCCACCCACGGATGATGGCAAGGACCTCCTCCCAAAGTACAGGTAGCAGGACGTGACTTCTAAGGGGATTTAGGCTCATCTCTGATGGTGGAATGTATGGCTTTTGTAATTTGTAAATAGGTATAATACTTAATAATTTGGAAGGTCATTTTCCAACATTCACTTGAAGAAATGGAGATAAATATTCAGAGAGATGTGTTGCCAGATAGAACTAGAACCAGGTAGCATTTTTGAAAGGGAAACCAGACATGAAGAAAAAAAAATTACTCCTCCTGGACCGTTTTATTTCTAATATTATTGCTGTTAGCTAATTATTGTTGTTGTTCTTAAGTGTCATCAAGTCATAGACGACTCATAGCGATCTTATGACCAAAAGACCTGAACACTTGTATAACTTGCATCGTTTCTACAAGTTCATAGGGTTTCTGGAGGCAAGCTATTTTGGAAGTGGATGCCACTCCTGCTTCCATGGAACTAGGAACATATCGGTGAAAACAAAAGAGAGAAACAAATTATTTTTTTGTTTGTTTTTTAAATTTTATTTTAGTAATTTTAATGAACATTTACAGAGATTTTGGATTTCCATTCATTCATTGTTGTACTTTTCTCCCTGCCCAGGCCCCCCCCCCAGTTCGCTACTCTCTTTGAAAAAGTAAAAGAAAAATTCTTTCTTTGGTATACAGTCCCCCTGCACCCCTCCCACCACCCCAGGTACACTCCACTATGCACCTTTAATTCTGGACTCTTGTGATAACTATAATACCCTATCATGTATAGCTTTTAAATTATTCTCTCCCTCATCTGTTTCAATGCAGTATACGTAATTTATCCAGCTTTTCTCGGTCTTACCCCAACCCTGATATCAGTCCCATTCTACAACAGACTGAGGTCCAGAAGGATATAGAAGCAACCTTGAGAAAGTACCTTGGATTGGAGTCATAACACATAGCCTAGTAAACTTAGAACTTTTTCTTCAAAAAAAGAAAACAGAAATCTGTCATTATAGTGGTATTATATATAATATTTTTAACAATTTAAAAATAGTATTGTCTTTTTCTACATGTTTATCATGCTTAAACATGATTTCATCATGTATAGTCTTTGTAACATGTTTTTTCTTAATGACTTGACCATAAATGTTATTAACTATATTGTGTCATATAATTTTCAGTAACCATATTGCATGCATTTACTGTGATTTAGTTCTGTAAATGTGTTTGTACTGCTTTGTTATTTGTGTCTGCATATATTCACAGTTTTTTAAAAGTCTGTATGTATTCTTAAAATAGACCTTAAAGGTCACTAGGAATAGAAAATTAGTGTTTTTCAAAACTAAAATTAATATATGATCTCACCAAGGTATAGTTTAAGGTGCTTTATTAAGTACTGTTGATATAATGACTTAAGTACAATTTTTATTTCCTATTGACTAGAATTCATTTTTATTTTGCCTTTTGATTTTTTCTAAATCAAAATACATGTTTGCAAGTAAGATAAATTCAAAATGAGAAACGCAGTATCTCCTGCATTAAAGAGAGCAAAAGAAATAATTAACCATTTCAAAGAAGAAATAAAAATTATCAATAGTATGAAAAGAAATTTAGCTTTTCTGGCAATTGACGAAATATAAGCCAAAATAAGGCTGAACATTTTTATGCCTAGGCTTTCAGGTTCAGGATAGGCTGTGTTTCTAGTTGGAGTGTATGACAATATAACCTTCTTGGAAATAAAACTTTACAATAACAATTTTTTATATTCTTAATAAGCATAGTCCCTAGTAAGCTCTATTCTTGGATATTCATCCTAAGAAATGAATCAGATGTTTTCATAAACATAGATATTAATTAGATATTTAACTTAACAAAAACAAAAAACCCCAGATAAAACACCAACCCCCCCCAAAAAATGGATCAACCAAAAAAAGTCCAACCCTAGGGGCCTGATTTAAATTGTGGTGTGCCCTTAAAATTATGATGGATAGCTTTCCTTTTAAATTCCAATGGCAAGTTAAATTTATGTAGAAAACCTTAAAATTACATTGTGTTACAAGGTTATTTTTAAAATGTAAATTGTCATTTAAAATGTGAGTTCTGTTGAAAGGATTACTTTCTCTATTAAGATATCAGAGTTTTCTGCTTTCAGGTTGAAAGTAACCAAGGTGATTGAGAGAAGACAAAGTTTCTAACTTAGTAGCTTATGTATCTTCTAACTATATCTACTTATATATTTTAAAAAGTAATTTTTCCTATATAAAAATTTTGTGAAATAATATTAGATACTATTTGAGACTTAGAAAATTGTGACAGCTACTAAAACAATATGAAGAGTTAATGCTTTTTAAACTAGCAGTTCTATTTTTGCTTTTTATTTTAGTTACAAATACTTTCCAAGACTGGACCTTAAGCTTTTTGACAGACCACAGGAGTTGAAACTTTGTTTTAGTAGACACTCTGCAGGGAATAGCATTGCGAACAGTCCAGCTCTCATGGCTAAAAGAACTAAACAGGTCAGATGTTATTTGTCTTAATATGTTCGAATGTGAAATGTGTATGTGTAATATACAATTCAAAGATTAGAATTCTCTCCAGTCGCAGCCATTTCAAAACCTGCTATGGTTGTTACTGAATAGATTTCTTGGAACCCTACTTGTCATATTGAGACTGAAGTTTATAAATGCTTATATTTATGTGTTAAGAAAGTAGTTGGGAATTAAATATACTTTTAAGAAAACTATTGAAATATAAATCACATACCATACAATTCATCCATGTGAAGTGTGCACTTGAATGACTTTTAGCAAATCAGAGTTATGTAACCCGTACTACAGTTCATTCTAGACCATTTTCACCATCTTACAAAAAAGTCTTCTACCACTTAGCTAGCTGTTAACACCTCCCAGTCCTAAAAAGCCACCAATCTACTTTCTGTCTTTGTTGTTACTGATAGACGTCATTGAATTGAGTGCAACTCATAGTGACCCTCTAAACAACAGATCTGGCCTCTGTCTTCTCTGTTGGTTTGTCTATTCTTGATGTTTGCTCCAGTTGAATTGTATGATGTGTGGTCCTTTGTGACTGTCTCACTTTATTTCACATTTGCAAAGCTTTTCATGTTGTGGCATAGATCATCCCTTTCTTTTTGTTGCTGAATAATATTCCACTATATGGATATATGAAAATTTTTGATCTGTATATTTGATGGTTTCTAGGTTTTTGATCATTTGCTTTATACTACCTACTATGAACATTTGCATATAAATGTTTGTTGTGGGTATATGTTTTCCCTTGTCTTGGATATATACCTAAGTGTGTGTCCTGATAACTTAATAATTAGCACATGCAAGAACTGTGAAACTTTTTCCAAAGTGATTGCTTCATTTTTTGTTACTCCTGTCAGTGCATGAGAGTTCCAGTTTCACCAGATTCTTGTCAATTCTTGCTACTATCTTTTTTTTATTCTAGTGATTGTGTAGTGATATGTCATTGTTTTCATTTGCATTCCCTAAAGACTAGTATTAATGTGCTTTTCTACCAAATGTTAAAATCTAAAGGACTTTAAGTTAAGATAATGACAACATATATATCTTGCTTTATACTCTGACTTAGTTATAAAGAGTTATAAGCAATAGTTAGGTGTGGGTTAAAATGAAACACTCTTTGTACACATACTGATATACTAGATATCTGGGATCTTTAAACATGGAAAGTGCCACAACGAAATTCTCAGATCACATTTTACCAATTAGGGATAATGCCCCAAATCCGAAGGGGTGAAAAAGATAGTCTCTTATTTTCATACCACTTACATTTCTACCAGTGTTTTCTGTGGAGGAAACGAAAGAATTTTTTTTTTTTTTAATTTTTACTGTTACTAACTTAGTAAGTGCAAGCTTCTAAAATGGAAACATTTTATTCCTCACTTTCTAAATTGCATATGCATTATAATTACTCTCCCCTCAGGCTTTTTGGAAAGATATTTTAAAATCTTAGAAAAGTAAAATAATACATTTCCAGATATACCTCCATGTCTCATGGAGAATATAGCTCCAAGGAGACATGAGTGCATCAGGATCTTATTACTGAGAGTATATCAGAGAGGAGGACTCTGGTGCAGAGCCCACAATAGCAGCCTGACTGATCTGAAAGGCTGTGGTTTCTGGGAGTCTGTGTAGCTAAATGAACTAGGAAGTGATTTTAATACCTCATCTGTCCCAAGGAGCCCTAATAGCATAGTACATATAGTCTACATTTAACCAACAATAACTTATGAATTCCTCTGGGCATTCCTGATAATCAGATGTGTTAGATTGCTAATAAAAAGGTCAGGGTTCGAATCCAGGAGCTCTTCTGAGGGGAAGAGATGGACTGCCTCTTCCTGTAAGATAACAGCCTCAGAAATCTGATGGAGAGAGTCAGACTATTTGTGACGGTTCTTCCCTTGCTCACCTAGATTAGAATGGAAGTCAGAGGTAGAGAGCAGACTGCGGGATATCCACTTCCACAGTCTTTCTCAGGACCATCTTGTCTACAGAGGAGGAATAGGCATTCTTTTCAGGAATCACTCATTGAAAGGAATTCACGCAGACTGTGGCTGAGGATTGTAGAGTGGAAATCTGGGAAGGAAACAAGCCTAGAGCATATTACGTTTTAGCAGGGAGAAGAGTGGGAAGAAGGTCGTTTGCTAGGATTGGGATGAAGGAGCTTATAAATTTGCAGGGGATAAATCTTAGACCCATAGTTTTAGTAATCTTGTCATCTATCCAGTATGTTAAGTGCCTTTTTTTTTAATGAGTATCGATGATGTTTCAACAAGGAATTTCTAGTCTTTCTGGAGAAACTTGTTGGCCATCAAATGTAGTGTAAAGTGCTCCTGTCAGATACATGTTCAAAGAAAACTTCTTAAAAACTGATGAAATGCTTGATTTGTAGGTCAGATGTTACATGTTACAATTGTTGCTTGTGTTTCCTACTTTTCCCTCCCATCATCATATTTTAGTAAATATTTCCTTTTTCTTTTTAGGAGATAAAAACAGCTCATAAGTTGGCAAGGAGATGTTATACAAACCCTCCTCATTGGGCCAAGTGCCTATTCAGTCACTGTTACAGCCTCTGGTTTATCTGTCTCCCAGCCTATGTCAGAGTTTCTCATCCCAAGGTCAGAGCTCTGCAGCAGGCATATGATGTACTTATTAAGATGAGGAAAACAGACGTGGACCCACTGGATGAGGCAAGTGTAATAAGTCACTGTTTCTAATTCTGGCTTTGTAGTTTTAGGAAAAATGAGATCTCAGTTTCTTTTAAAGTGTTTCCAGATGTTTTCCATTAAACAAGAAAGGTAAAACTGTTAATCTGTTTCATAGAATCGGCATCTATTGCTTCTTTTTTAAAGTATATGTATTTCAAAACTATTTCTCTGGAATGAAGGAGAGACCTTTTCATGAGTACGACCAGGTTGTTTAACTTAATACATAGAAAGTAATATTCAACTTCGCTTTTGTCTTTCTTCAGCTTTGGGGAGCAAGTGGAGAAGGGGTTTTAGCAAGTGTGTTTCCACTTAGAATCTGTGTCCCTAGGATGAGTGACATAACCTTCAGATTTTTCATCTTAAAATGTAGATCGAATTTTTCACAGTGTTAGTGTTACTGGTATTTTGACACGCTTAACTGTTTTGAAGTCTTTCTTATTGTATGTTACTGGATGTTTGACGGTATCTCTGGCCTCTTCCTACTGGATGCCAGCAACACATCTCATCATTTTCTATGCTGAGAATTCAGAAAGGATTGTGGGTAGTTTTCCTGTTGCATATTAACTGAGATTACCTGGTTGTATGTTACAGTGTGATCTTTTCTGGAGGGTTCATGATAGCCAAACTCAGGTGCTGACCAGGTACCTTGGCAGGGTTGTCTGGAAAGGGGCTCAGGACTTCTCTCATCGTCCTAAGTCATAGACGACTGTGCTAACTACTGATCCATGGTGTGCTTTTTTTGTCAGGTGTGCTATCGAGTAGTAATGCAACTTTGTGGACTGTGGGGCCATCCAATTTTAGCAGTGAGAGTCTTATTTGAAATGAAAACTGCTAAGATAAAGCCAAATGCCATTACTTATGGTTATTATAATAAGGTAAGTAGACCTGAAATTAGGTAATATATGCTACTTATTAGATTTTTTTAGCTACTCAAAACTATTTTGTCTTCTCTTTGAGGCCATAGTAGTAATTATATACGAGTACATAATTATATACGAGGGTATGTGCGCGCACACATGTGTGCATGAATGTATGTATGTATAATTTTTGAAAATACTTACTCCTAATCAGCATTCATATTTGCATTTAGGTGGTTTTGGAGAGCTCATGGCCCAGCAGTACCCGCAGTGGAATCTTCTTATGGACGAAGATACGGAATGTGGTCCGTGGCTTGGCACAGTTTAGGCAGCCACTCAAAAAGACTGTGCAGAAGCCACAGGTCTCCTCAATATCAGGTAATCATGTAATTGGAAAGGTTCTTTCCTTCTTAACCATATAACTTTTGGCATATAAGTCTTGCTATCTAAACTTAAAAGTATTTGTAGTAAAAAACCACCAAGAACATTTTAGTTGATTTATGTCCTGCACCTCTCGAGGCAGCTTAAAACCAAGCTCATTGCCGCTGAGTCGATTCTGACTTTGGACCTATATCCAAATTTATTTTTTTTTTTTGCTTGTGTTTTTCTTTCAGAAGTTTAGACAGTGTCCTGCCACTTGAAATGAAGTGTGGGTCACTCATGTTTAGTTTCGAGGTTGTCAGTGCATGGCTAATTGAACTGTTGTCCTTATCTTTAGCCCCTCAGAACGCCACAGGTGGAAGTGATGGGGACACGGTGAGCCACGGTAGCGTGGATAGTTCTAACGATGCTAACAGTGGGGAGCGTACAGTCTTCGTCAGAGACTTAATCAGGCTTGATTCCACTGATAATCACTCTAGCACAGGTACTAAAATCTGCATTTTACTAACCCTTCACTTACTCTCATGTTAAGTCTTCTCTCTCTCTTCCCCACCCCCCAAAACCTTTTCTCTCTTGAGTTTGTGCGATATGAATATTTAGAAAATACTCCACATTAGTAAGGGAGAAAATTGTCCCCCTCACCCGAGATCACATCTCTTTATTTCCTGGTGTGAAATTAACTTTGGAGCTCTATTCACAAGGCTCTGTCTAGTGTGATCCTTCTGAAACAGTCTGCTTTGTTCATTAATTTGTGGAAGTGTATGACGTTGTCGTTCAGAATTGTAAGGTATAATCAGCTTTAATGCTAATGACAAAATGTACAAATCTTCCCCCCCAATAGAAAATTATCTTAAAGCTCTGAGATTATGAATATTAAAGAAGTAGGAAATAAGTCATACACATTGAGGAAACGATTTGTTGACATAGCTGTTAATGTAAATGACTCTTCTGAGCCGCTCCAGAAGCTATTTTTCCCCTGTGCGTACCTGTGGGCATAACTTGTCCTCTGAAGTTAGAAGAAGCACGTTCGTGTCAAAGCAGCACATCAGGCAGCTGCATGTCGCACATCCTTCTTGTGGTGTTGTGTTGTTGTTAATATCTTAAGCTTTTTTCCCCCCTTGAAAAAGAATTCTGAGTCTAATTCCTATGCTGCTTCTGATGACCTTGTCTCGATGACTGAAGTTTCCTTTTCTCTGCTCTTTGTTGCTCTGCTTTTTGCTCTGTGCTGTTTCTTGGTGCTGCATTTGTCCTTGGCTGTCATGGTGTGGGGTGCAGACAGACGTGTATGATGTGAAGCCATGGATACACGTGTGCATTAATTCTGCCCTTGAATGTTAACCACTTCAGGTAATTTCCCATTTATTAGGTTAAATTTTGCTGACAATACAAGGGGGCGGGGAGGAGACCTTATGCTGTATTTTTAAAGTACTGTTACAAGTAGAAAACCATTTTCATTGTTTTTTTCTTTCTTTCGCTTTTCTTACTCTAAGTATAATCATATATATCTACTGTAACTATCCCATTTAACATTTTATGATCATTTGCAAAGCATATTTGTTAATTGCATTGGAACCATATATTATATCATGTTATAATTCTTTTTTTTATCATGTTATAATTCTTATTTTGAGGTTAGTTGTAGCATCAGTGTCAAATAATGTTACGATTATTACAGACTTTACTGTTTGATAAAAAGCGGGTCAGCTGGTTTTCGCTTTTTAAAATTGGTCCATGAAATTCTTGTGTTTAAAATTACTTTCCCATAAGCACATGTAAATCAGGACTTTTGAGTTACTATTATTTATAAATTAAATGAGCAAGTAAGAATTTTTATTGACTCTCATTTTTTTTTACTCTTCTTATTTCATTGTAGTTTGAAAAAAGTTTTACACAACAAATTAGTTTTGCAGCCAACAATTTCTCTCTGTTTGACATCAGTTGCTATCACCTGAATGGAACAGCTCTCTTCCCTGTGCTACCTTATCTTCTAGATGGACTTTTACTTCCTATATATTTGTGTCTCTGATACTTACAGGAGAAATGGGTTTCATTTATGAAAAACCAGGAAGATGACTTTTCATCCTGAAAGTAGTTTGCCAAAAATAATAATAGCAAGCACCTAGATTTAAAGCTTGTCTTATTATATACAGGCAGGATGGTCCTTTAATGGGAAAATGATTCCCTGGGCATTCTGGGGATTTGCAAAAAGACTCCAGTAGTTGAGGGGGAACCTTCTGATTGTTTTTGTTTTTTCACGTACTTCTTTTTTACTGCAGTTTAATTGACTAAAGGCCGGATCTTGAAGATGTGGGGATTATGTGTCTCTGTAGGGTTTCGAGTGATATCACTGGACACTTTGGGAAACTTCCGACTTACATACTTGAGTTGCTTTTTTCATTAAAGATTGTTTCCTAGAATCTTCTCATGTGGTACCTGATATTGAATCAGCACCTTAGGGACATAACTGGGTCTAAAGATCACCTAGTATCCAGCTCAGTTTGCATTTTGTGGCACCTTTTTTAAACAAACAATAAACAACATAACAGATTTCCTGTACGGAGCTTTAAAATATACTATAATCAAGTTTATTCTGAAAAACAATATTTAAAAATTAATTCTTTTGTTAGGTGGCATGTGCAGCCTGTGAGTACCAAGTGAGATAAGTGTAGAAGCTGGAAGGTTCTGCATACTTACTTTCGTAATATCTCATTGACATCTGATTCTCTGGAAACTGGCCTTACTTCCAATTTTGGATTCTAGCACTTTAAAGTCAAAACAGACTTCTTCAGAACTTTGCCTGAAATAATTTAAAATTTAGGGGGAAATTGCAAGGTTATTGCAGAGAACTTGCAAGTGTCCTCTATCCAGATTTGCTTCTTTGTTTCTTGCCTTTAATCCAGGCATTATATTTTCTTAATCTTATTTGAGAGCAAATGACATACTTTATGCCCTCCTCCCCTCAAATTTTTTAAATCTGTTAATGTTTCAGTAGCATTTTTCTCTTAATGTAACCACAGCATAGTTACTGAATTTAGGGAAACACTGATATGATCCACTAATCTACAATCAGCATTTTCATTTTGTCAGTTTTCCAATACCTTTTGCAATACTTTACTCCTCTTCCTTTAGTCTCTTTTAACCTGGCCCAATTTCTCAGCCTTTCTTTGACTTTGAACTATTTTGAAGAATTCCATTCTTCTCCATCTTGTCCCACAGCCCGGGGTTGCCTGGTGTTTTCTTGTGATTATTAGGTTTTGCATTGGTAGCTGTACCGCACAGTGATACATCGTTCTCATGATCATATTCCAGAGGTGCATAATCTCACCTCCCCCAATACACTTGTGATAATAATTCTGAGCACTAGGTAACAATGGTGCCTGTGTGTCATTACTATCCCTCACATTGCGGGCAATAAGCAGTCTGTAAGGAGACCCTCTCAGACCAAGCAAGATTCTTCTCTTTCTTATCACCATTTCTCCTTAAAATTAGTATTTTTTGATGACTCTTGTCTGATGTAATCTTTTACTATGATGGTTGCAGAAGTGGTGATTTTCCAAATCTGCCGTAGTTGCAGCGGCGCTCTGGCCCTTTGACATGCCCTTGTGATGTTTGTGAGCAGTTTCTTCCTGGCATGGCGTCCATAGCCCTAACTCATCATAGACCTTCTCTGCTGGAACCAGCCAGTTCGTCAGGGATCTCAGCTCCCTTTGAATAGCAAGTAGATTCTTGAAATGAAAACGTGGGCTCTACTTAGGCCTATTGTTACCAGGGTACTAATGTTTCTAGATTCTATAGAGTTAGAAAATATGTATGTCTGCATATTTCAGAAATACCTCCAGTTCTATTCCAGCACCCACAGAGTTTTGTTTTTTCTACTCCTTTTCATAAAGTCTCTCTTAAAGTCATGTTGAGTCATGGCTCCGGTATATCATTACATTTATTCATTTAATTAGTACTGTGGTCCATATAAAAGAATTTTCTAATTGCTGTAATTAATTCCCCGTGAGAATAAAACCTACAAAAGCTTTCAGGGTTTGATTCTGTATACCTCTGCCTAGTAGGCGTACTCCAAATACTGTGTTCAAAAGGCCCCTGGGTTTCTTCTGTAGCCAGTCCTTTTCACTGTGCTTATGTTGTTCCTGTGAAGTCTGATGGTGGTAGGAGTGGTGTTCTGTACCATGGGGTTGGAGCTGGCCCATAGCTGACACTTCCCGCAGGCTTTCAGAGGCAGTGAATTAATCGTGTGGGAGGAAATTGCCATATGCAGAAGAACTGAATTAATGTACTTTCATCTTTAGCCCTATTTCCCATTTTTGTCAATTACGTTTTAATATGTAGAAATTAATACACTCCCAAAACTAAAAGCATTACCAAAAATCATACTTAGAAACATTTCTTCCCTCTGTTATTCCTTCTACCCTGCACTCCCTTATAGTTAAACAATTTTATTGGGTTTTGGCTAATAAGTCCTACATTTGTTTTGCATACAGTAAACTGATATGTGTGCTTTATTTCTCTGTCTTTCATACATAGCAGGTAGCATGCCATAGAAACTCGTCTCTTAGAGACTTTATAAAGTATCTTGTCTAAGTACCTTTATTCACAGAACAAGAAATTACAGGGTAATGCCTCCAAATGTGCCGTGGTCTTTAGTCTTGGATGTTTTTGTTTCTACTGTTCTTTGCTTCTTTTTGTTTAAAATGCGCTGTGTGCTTTGTGGGCTTCTCTTGTCTTCCTTTCTCCAAGCTTAATTGTGGTGTAGATCAGTGGCATTTCCTTTTGATATTTTACAGGTGGATTGTAAGTATTTGACAATATTTATGTGTGAACTTGCATTTTTCTTAACAGGGGGTCAGTCTGACCAAGGCTATGGGTCTAAGGATGAACTTATAAAGGATGATGCGGAAATTCATGTGTCTGAAGAGCAAGTAGCAGGAGAGTTGGCCACCAAAACAAAAATGCAAACAGAAGGTGAAGGACTGAAATATACCAGCTTTGCTTGGACAAATAAATGCCTGTGTTATTTAAACGTTACCTTTTTTTGGTCCTTTTGGCGATAACCTGCCAAAAAATGCAAGATACTATATACTGTTATACAAAATTGTCTTCTTTGTTGTTGTGTGCTGGGGAGTTGGAGCCAGCCCATAGCTGACTCTCCAGCAGGTTTTCAGAGGCAGTAAATTGCACGGGAGAATACCCATCTTTCTTCCATGGAGCAGCTGGTGGATTTGAACCTCATGCCTCTGGGATGGCAGCACAGCTTCTTAACACTAGACCATCAGAGCTCCCTAAAGTTGTCTTTAGTAGCTTCTAAATTTTGAAGTTGGAGAGACTCTTAAAGACTGTGCTTTGAAGGAAACAGCAGCCCAGCTGAAGCATTCGTTTTGATAAAATTCTGTCGCTAGTCTGTGGACAAAGCATGGACTCCACTTTGCGTTATCACAGTGGGATTCCAAGCCCAGAACACCCAAACCCATTGTCACTGAGTTGATTCCAACCTGATAACATGAAGGGCATGGCTTCATGGCAGTCAGATCGCCTCTCTATTCTCTCACGCCGAGGTGCACTTTCTCTGACGCTGGCACTCTGCTGCAGAGATTATAGAAGCAAGTCCTCTGCTAGTTGCCAAGCATTGGGGACTGTAACTAAAGGCCAGAACTTCAGTCATTTCACCTAAGAATGCTTACGTTGGGATGATAGAATACTGAAATAAAGCATTTCTTTCAGTTAGTACTGGTAGCTTTTGTGGCAGGAGGTAACTCAATAATAAAATAATTGTGCATTACCCTCTAACTTGACGGGGTCGGGGGGAATCTCTCTTCATGTTGGCAAAGTAGAAATGGTAATATCTAAATGTTTTATTCCAGATGTATGTGATATCCCTACTCTCGGGACAAAGCATTCACAAACTAGTCCAGAGTCCCAGAGTCCCGTGGAACCTCCTGTGTGGGGTGGCAGTATTGTGAAAGTTCCCTCTGGTGTATTTGATACCAGCAACAGGAAAAATAGCATTGGTGAGTCTGTATGTTTTGAGCTTGGTATTTTTTTAAAAAATTATTATTTTTTTTTTTGTGTGTGTGTGTGTGTGTACTGTCAAATCGGATCTGACTGGTACAGGAGGAGATTATCACTCCTTCTCCAGCAGAGCATCTGGTGGATTCGGGTGAGTCTGTGTATTTTTGGGGTGTGTGTGTTTGTCTGGTGACATTAAATGATTTAGATAATGGTGGTGGACATGCACAAGAATCAGAAATGAGTGGAAATCCCAGAATTGAACTAAAGTGGTGTCAACATTTCTGTCTAAAACTAGGTGAATTTTTTTACACTAAGGCTCCTTCGGGTGTTGAGTTACTTGTCTTTATACCTGTTTTCCATCATTCCTCTTCGTCACTGTAGCAGGTGAAAGAGACTTGAACCTGTGATAAGTGATTTTTAAAGGAAAGTGCAGTGTCTGCAGTTCACTTCTTCAGAGTCAGCTCTCTATATAAATGTAGCTTTTTTTATGTTTTATATGACTTTACAATCCGTGTGAAGATAGTTCTGTGCTCTGAAGGTCTTTTCTTTTTGTATTGATGCAGAGTTCAGTTTATATTTTCTTGGTGGTGCTAAAGAGGGGAAACTGAAGGAATTTAGGGGAGAGAATTAATATCTATGTTCTAGATTTCATTCTTCCCCCAAGGTGTTGAGGAGGAAAGGAGGGCCAAGTCTTCATCCGTGTGTCTTTATCTTCTAAGAATATGAAACTGTAGGGTCCGCCCTCGTTGGTTTCCTTCCCTTTTTGTTCCGCTGGTTTCCATATTTCATCTCAGTCTGGGACAGCTTGTTCTCTAAGCACATATGAGGTACTAAGGGATTTTTGCTAGTGTAGTAAGATTGAACAAAGTGCACTACCAAGTTCCTGGAAACGGAGAGATCCATACATATTTAAAAAGGTCTTTTTCTCAAATTCCAATAAATGCTTTCAAAGCAGGTACAGCTTTTGGAGTTGTAAAATAGACCCATTTAATCCCCCCCCCCCAAAAAAAATTTAAAATATATCTAAAGAACCTGGAAATTAATTTGGAAGATTAAAACAAACAAAAAAAAAACAAAAGCCAAATAGAAAACATGAAGTGTGAAGTGCAGCATTTCCCCTTAAGGCTCCCAGATCATTGCACGTCTAAAAAAAATGAATTCTACTCCTAAATAAGAATGGATCAAATAAGAAGTGGTTTTGGTCTTGGAGAGGAGAGAAATTGTATAGAGGCAAAGTGTAAAAAGCAACTTTATTTCCTCCAAAACTGAGTCTACTGACGTATTTGATGCCCTTTGATCTGCCGTAGCTGCCTCCTTTGAGGACTGACGTCTGGTTGCTCACCAGTGTTCCTGCTCCCTCACATGATGGTACTGCTTGGCGTTCAGATTATTTATTCAAGGGATAAATATATCTGAAAATTGTTTACTTCTCAGGTTTTATTAGCCATCTTAAAATTTGCCATTCTTTCCTGAACTCTTTTACTTTGAAACAGCTCTTTTCTTTTCGAGCACTGAGGTTTGCTTATAGGAAATACAGGATCCATCCAAAATTCCTGGTGAATATTTGTTGACTTGAATACATGAAAGCAAAAATAAGAGTCCTCAACAAGATAGATGACCTTCAAGAGAGATGTGATCGTTTGTTTGTGGGGTCTCTGTGAGTCATAGTTGACTTGGGAGCATCTAACAACAATAATTTAGCTGAGAATGTATTTTTTAAGAAATTTAGTTCAAAATTTTTTTTTAAAATTATTTTATATTGGTTTGCATACAAAATTTGTATACATTGTTTTTCACACTTTCCTTTATTCACATTGGTGTTCCATACAATCATTTCCATACATTGTATTTTATAAACTTAATCCTCATTTAATTATACCCACCATTGCCCTGTCTTTGCAGGCGCCTACATCTTAAGATGTTAAAGGACATAGCCCTAATTTCATTGATGAATATGCATTTTTGTCAACAATACATATATCTACAACATACACTGCATGAGCCATCTATTTTTATTTTTTTTTCTCTGTAAATGTTTATGAAAATCAATAAAATACAATTATAGAAAAAAAACAAACAAAAAACAAAACAAAAAAAACACATAAATGACTATTCTACCAAGCTTGGTGCAGTCAGTTATTTTTCATTAGCGGAATCAAGCATACAAGATAGGAGTGGGGCCAGCCTACATATAGCCAGTATTTCCTGAACTTCCCTTTCCAAATCTAGAGGCAAGGCAGGAACTAGATAGGGTTTCAACACACCACACAATAATAAAAGCCTCTACATTTTCAGTTTTTAATGAAGTTGTGTTAGTATTTTACTCCTGCATCTTCTCAATTGTTTCTTCCTTATATTTGCCCTTTTCTTTTCCAACTTGGCGAGATTTAGCTTTACGTTCAAGGATCTTTTTTCTGTCTTTATCCAGTTTTAGCTTAGTGATAACCACCTTGCTAGGGTGAATGCCCACATGGACCGTTGTGCCATTAGCTTTTTCTCACTGCACTCGTTCAATGTAGATGACATATTTCTTCCTGTAAACCTGAACTACTTTGCCAATTTGCTGACCTTTATAGTGCCCTCGTACAACCTGAACTTCATCATCCTTTCGGATGGGTATGGACCGCACGTTGTATTTCTGCCTCAGCTCCTTGGACAGAGGAGAAGACATAATCTTCCTTCGAACGTGAGAGGGTGCATTGAAGTGCCTTTTACGGTTTTTGCTCCGGTCAGAAGTCACAAAAGGATTGAACTTCATTTTGGCCGCTGCCGCTTCAGCGATGGCCACCTACACTGCATGAGCCATCTATTTTTAAATGTGTATACATATAAATAGAGGTTGAAAGGCAGCTATATACGTTAAAAGGTTCATTAACTTTAAGAGGCAGGATTGAATAGCCTTTTCTATACTTCTTCATATTTTTGTTACTTCCGAGTCTGACTCCGAGCATGTGTATAGAGGCTAATTTTTTCTTATTTGACTTTCTTTTTCAGACAGTACATCAAGTGTGATGTTATCTTCTCCAGATCCAGTGGAAGAAGTAGTGTTTGATGATGGTACTAATCTTAAAAAGACCGGTGATCGAGGAGAAAAAAGGCAAAAGCATTTTTCAGAGAGGAGTTGTAGTTTTAGTTCTGAAAGTCGAGCAGGCATGTTGCATAAGAAGAGCAGCATGGATTTGAATTCGAGCGAGGTGGCCATCATGCTGGGAGCAGATGCCAAGATTCTGACAGCAGCCTTGACGGGTCCTAAGACTTCTCCACTCCACAGCCCAAAACCCCAGAGCTTTGAGCCCGCTAGCTGTCCTGTAGCTGACCCGCGAGCCCATGTGTCCGAAAGCACTTGGGAGTCAGAGCATAGGTCCTCTCCGGTGTTAGAGATGCTCGAGGAGAGTCAGGAGCTCCTGGAGCCTGCAGCTGATGATAATGTAGCTAAAACTACCACGACACAGGATGCCTGTGACAGTTCCCAGGAAGACGGCAACAGTAACCAGAGCAGAGACTTGAAGGCAGGACACAAAGATCCAGTAAGTAAGAGAAGCAATGTCTACAGCATGGCTAAAGCTGTGGAAAGGGAAGATGTTGAAAAGGGGCTGGATCCTCTGTCTCTCTTTGCCACCGAATGTACAGGCAACAAAACTCCTGATTCGGAAGAGAAAGCATTTTCACCAACTATTGCACGTAATCTCGCCGATGAAATTGAAAGCTATATGAACCTTAAAAGTCCCCTGGGCAACAAGTCTTCTAGTATGGAGTTACATGGAAAAGGACACAAGGAGCCTGCCCCCAGCCCTGCGTTTATTCACCCTTTAGAGAGGAGATCAAGTCTACCTTTAGATCATGGCCCGCCAACCCAGGAAAAGCCCAAGGGTGGAAAGAGTCCTCCCACGGTGTCCAGGTCTAAAACCTTCACTGGGCATTTTAAAGCGCAGACTCCCTCTCGATCTTACAAAGAGCGTTCGACTTCTTTGTCAGCGCTGGTGCGTTCCTCGCCACACGGCTCTTTGGGGTCTGTGGTAAACTCGTTGTCGGGGCTAAAGCTGGATAATATACTCTCAGGGCCCAAGATCAACGTCCTCAAAGTTAGTATGAAACAAGCCGCCTCAGCCGCTGGTAAAGTGTGGGAAGCCGTAACATCGGTCTACAGCTACTCCGATGATGAGGTAAGAAAGTCCTGTGTGTGTTCTGATATTGAAGTGTTTTGTCTGTTTTTCTCTCCTTTCAGTGAACTACTATTGAAGACCTCTTGTGACTGGTGAATTGGAACCACTGGAGATGAATGGCCTTTGGGTCAGCAGGACAGTCAGTGCCCTTCAGACTGTGCCTCAACTTGAACATCCGTGTTATTGTTTTGTGCTGTCAAGTTGTAACCCACTCATAGCTGACCCCCAGTGGTTTTTCACAGCCTGTACATTGCAAAGGAGGAGATTGCCTATCTTCCTATCATGGAACAGCTACTGAATGGATTCCAACTGTATGCCTTCTCTTTGGCAGTGCAAGTCCTTACCACTGGGATACCCAAGAAAGAAAATATCACACACTTTAAACAGTATTGTAATTCATTGCTGCCACATTGATTCCAAATCATAGTTACACTGTAGGGCAGAGTCTAATGTCAGCAGGATTTGCAAGGCCGTAATCTTTGCAGTCCATCGTGGCAGTCAACCATGGCAGTCCATCTGGTTGAGGGTCTTCTCCTCTGCTGACCCTCCACCCTTCCCAGCATCATGTCCTTCTCCAAGGAATAGCCCCTCCTAGCAACATCCAAAGTATGTGAAGTAAAGCCTCACGATCACGATGGCTATACCGTCTCCAAGACATATCTGTTTGTTCTCTTGGCCATCTGGGATGTTCAGTGCTCTTCTCCAACAGCTGGGGTTTTTTTTTCTTTTTTTAACACTACAGCTCTTGTGTGTCAGGAATTGTGAGGCTACAACAGAGTTCAGCTCCTTTTGTTCTTAGTGTCTTATGAATCGTACTCAACTTGACAGATGAATCATACTCATCTTGATAGCACCTAACAACAACAACAGTCTTTGCAAAAGCAGACTGTCCCAGAACATCTGGTGGTTTTAAACAGTCAATCTTTTGGTTACCAAATGAGCATTTAACCACGTGCTATTAGGACTTTGTATGTAACTACTTATCAGTCTCTATTAAATCATTAGGCTTATTTATTTGAAAACACTGACAGTATTTGAATCTTACTAGTAATGCTGCTCTGTTGACGGAGTGAACTGTCACTATGTGAGTACTTTTAGTGTCTTTACAGATCTGTCTTGTACGAAGTACAGCCAGAGTACTCCTTAAAAGCAAAGATGGTTAGGCTGTAGCTCATATACGCAACAGTGGTTCAGTGTCAGCTGCTAACCGAAGGCCCATGCTTTGATTCCATTAGCTGCTCCGCGAGGGAATGATGTGGCGATCTGCTTCATAAAGATTACAGCCTCTGCACTGCAATCCCAGAGGCACGTGGTTCGAATCTACCAGATGCTCTGCTGTAAGAAGGAGGGGCAGTCTCTTTCTGTGCCAGTCAGATCTGATTCGACGATACACACGCGCGTACAAATTTTTTAAAAAAGGAAAAAAAAATTACAGCTTCAGAGACCCTCTAGGACAATGCTGCTCTCTCATGGGGTCACATCTGTTATTATGGCATCAAGTCGGAACCAACTCATAGCTGACCCTTGAGCAGGTTTAAGTAACTTACCTTTTTTATATGTATGGAGTTTACTCTGCAGTTTAATACATTTCACTACTGTGTGCTTAAAAAATTCTTTTAAAAATCATTGTGAACTCTCAAAGCTAAGCCATAACTTACTGTACTTGAGCAGTGTGGTCTCTTAAGGTCTTTTCTATATATGAATCAAACTGACACCAGCAACTAGGCAACTTAGGGGCCCGAGAGTTTATGTTAATGGAGGAGGAAGAGCTCAGAAAGCGGTGAGAATGGTTGCCCAACTCTGAGAACATACTGGCACTGAATTTCATGTGTAGAAGTTGTTGAATTGGTATATATTCTGCTCTGTGTGTCCTCTATAAAGGACATCAGTAAAAAGGAAGTACAAAATTGTAAGGACAATTAATCATTAGATCATTTTAGGAAAATAGAGGTGAAGCAAATGAACTAGTTTTATTGAAAAAAAAGTAATTGATTTCATCTTTATGTTCATAACATTTATATACCACATGTATAATAGAAAAGACAATTATCTCTGAATGTTTGCTATTGGCACTTGAGCAACACAGGAGTTAGGAGTCAGCGACCCTCTTCACTGTTAGAAATTTATGTAGGACTCTTGGCTGGAGAGATCTCTTCACAAGGAGATGATGAGTGTCACATAATGTTCTAAGTGGATATTTGAGACACTTGAGCTCGCTGAAGTAATTGAAGAGCCAATATTAGAATCTGGCTATCTGAATATAAAACACTATTTGTACAAGGACCGTTGATGAGATTTTGAGCTCCTAGAGTTCCTTTGTTTTACTGAGGCAGGGAGCACAGGAGCATAGTCCATAGAGCCTTGCACACACTTCAGGGCTTGACACAGTTTCAGTTCACCAGCGATTTTACCAGAGAAAGACGGGAAGTCTCCTCCCATTCAATATATCCCCTCAGAAACCCCCTAGAGGGCAGCTATGAATTGGTTCCAGCAAAGCAGTGTGAGGGCAAACAAGGAGTCCTGAAACAGGAAGCAGTCATTTGAACTGAACAAGGGGGTGCTGTGTGGTTTAGAATCAGGAAAGATGAGTGTGTGCTTTATACCTTTTCTCCATACCTGTTCAGGCTGTATGTTGAGCACATCCTTCAAGAAGCTGGACCATATGAAGAAGAATATGACATTGGGGTTGGAAGAAGACTCATCAACAAACTACATTGTGAAAAGGACGCAACTTTGCTTGCAAAAATGTGAGGAAAATCGAGGACTGTAGTTTTCAATGTGGACTATAGCTCAACATCAAGGAAACTAAAGTCCTCGCCAGTTGACCAACAGGCAGCATCATGATGGAAAAAGAGATTGAAGTTATCAGTGATCTGGCTTCATTTGTATCTAATCAGCATTGCTTTGGACAAATGGACTGTCAGGGACCTCTTGAAAAGGCTAAAGAACAAGAACAAGGATGTCAGTTTAAAGTTGGCCGGACCCAAGGCTTGGTATTTTCCTTTGCTTCATATGCATGTGAAAGTTGGCCTACAGATAAGGAAGACCGAGGAAGAATTGTGATGTTTGAGATGTGATGTTGTTGAAGAATAGTGAACATAACCTGGATGGCCGAAAGAACAGAGCTGTCTGGGGGGCAGTGCAGCCAGGGTGAGTGCTCCTTAGAGGCAAAGGTAATGAAAGGTCTTCTCACATACTTTGGGCCTGTTGTCAGGAGGCACCAGGCCTTGGAAAACGACATGCTCGGAAAAGGATGAGCCGTAGCTGGCTCTGCAGCACCTGATACCAGCATCCTAAACTTGCACCACAAACACAACAGAAATCTTCACTACGAAGACATTGCTTGAATGCGTGCTTGGGTCTAGAAGATGAATTCCAGATAATAGTGATAAGAATTTGTGATTTTGAGAAATACTGTGACAGTGGTTTAAGTATTACAAAAGAGTTTATTAAGAGCATGTTACTCATGCGTGTGGTTTTATTCTTTTTTAATTCAAGGAGGAACCAAGTAGAGATTACAGCTTCCCAGCCGGCCTAGAAGACCATATTTTGGGAGAGCCTAACGTGGGTATGGGCTCCAGTGAGCTCACCCAGAGCACCACGAGCCTGGGCAGCAGCAGCAGCAGCGGAGACGTGGGCAAACTGCATTACTCCACAGGTACAGAGAGCGACTTGTCTTCCTTCAGTGTTTGCACGTTTACTCAGTTCACCTTCTTTCCACAGTACAACACACTAAACCACATTTGTTTAGATAATCTGATATTTTTAATACTAGCCATGTCTTTTACTCTCAACAGGTGATGTTCTATATCCAAGAGGATTAAAAGGGCAGGACTTTGAAAAATCAGAGCATGGTTCTTCCCAAAATACTAGCATGTCGAGCATCTATCAGAATTGTGCAATGGAGGTAAAAGTTCTGTATTCTTCCCAGAATAAAATGACTGTGAGAATATATTTTTATATACATTTTTTATGTTATTAATTTTAATGAACATTTACAGAGAGTTTGGATTTCCATTCATTCATTCATTGTTGCACTTTTCTCCCCTGCCCTCCCCTCCCCCCCAGTTTGCTCTTCTGTTTGAAAAGTAAAAGAAAAATTCCTTCATTGGTATTATTTTAGAATGGTATTTAATTCCATGACACCTTTGTGGAAAGAATATTTTTTTTTTAAATTTGCTTAGTCTCTGTGTAAGGAAACCAGTGAGCTATAATTTTTGCCTACAGCAGGCCCTGTTAATTCCAAATTTGATTACCAGGACAGGAAATCTGTTTAGGAGAATATTGTGTTGAGATTCCGTTTTCCTTCTGTTGTTAGCTAATAACAAGTCACTTGTGACACAGTCTGATTCCACATTTGCAGAGAAGTGTCTGAAGCACTGGCTGGTGGGAAGCACGCTGGTCAGAGGCACCTGTGGGTGTGTTCACACTGCCTGCGCCTTTTGGTTAATGATCAAGTGCTTACCCATTTGTGCCGCCCGGGGTGGTAATTTCCACCACGGATGTTCTCATGCTCTGCATTTTTGTGTTCTTAGGTGTTGATGTCGAGCTGCTCACAGTGTAGAGCTTGTGGAGCTCTGGTTTATGATGAAGAAATCATGGCTGGTTGGACTGCCGATGACTCCAATTTGAATACAACCTGCCCATTCTGTAAAAGCAATTTCTTGCCTCTTCTCAATATAGAATTTAAAGACCTGAGGAGCTCTGCAAGGTCAGTATTGTAAAACTTCCCTTAATTACTCACAGGTAACAATCATAAAAACTCAAAGCACCAGCGGTACCTACGTCAGTTCTAACCCATAGTGACCACCCATGAGGCTTCCAGGACGTAAAACTTTACCAGATGAGCCCGCCCTCCCCTCTCCTGGGGAGCAGCTGGTGGATTTGAACTGCCGTCGTTTAGGGTTAGCACCCTGATAATACTGCGCACTAGGCCGCCTGGGCTCCATTTAGAGATAAGTTCCCCCAGGAAAGCATGAGTCCTGGGAGAGGAGTGAAATTGTTGATGGTGTGCCCAGGGGTATTTTCTTTCTCTCTGCAACTTAAGCATTTGAGCAGAAAATATTGGTCATTTAGATAACTGCATTTGAGTCTTGATTAAATAGTAATTGTTGTTGTACATCATTGAGTCAGAACTGACCCATAGCTGATGCTATGGGAAGAGATTCTCTCTTTCTCCTGTGGAGCAGCTGATGAATTCAAACCACATACTTTTGCATTGGCATCACACTTCCTTACCACTAAGCCACCAGAGTTCCCATAAGTAGTTGTTAGGTGCTGGTCTAATCTAGTTTTCCAAGTATCATCGACTAATGAACCTATCTTATTTGATTCCTTATGGATATGTTATTGTGTACCATTGATTAAGAGCCAACCCATGGCTGACCCTCGAGTGGGTTTTCAGAGGCAGTTAATAGCACAGGAGGAGACTGCCCGTCCTTCTGCAGAGCATTTGGTGGATCCCAACTGCATGCCCTTGAATCTACATATTGATATATAGTGTTGCCTTGTTCAAATATCAATAAGACTAATATTCTTCAATCTGGTTCTGAATTCATGTGTTCTTTTTTTGTTTCTACTATATTGTTTTTATTACTCTGTTTATTTAGCATCTTGTAGGATGAGTTCCCTCTGTGGTTTTTTTCCTTCCTCCTTAAAATTATCTACCAGCTGCCTGGGCAGTGCCAAAAACAATTGGAACGAATGCTAGCCATACTCTACACATTGTGTATATAGTGAATCCAGTGGACTTAGCTTCATTAAAATTCTCTGGGACACCCCAAGTCTTGATGGCATAAACAGTGCATGTGACCATAAGAAGATTGTTCTATTCCGAGGGACAGATGATTTTGAGATCTGTAATGTCACATGTGAGAACTTGGGGTTCATTGTCTTATATACGTCGTAGTCTGTGATGATGTTGAGTGGATCAACACCAAACCAAATAAAAACACCTAAAAGCTGAACTGACATTAAACTAGAAGTAATTGCCAGCTGGGATGTTTGGCTTATGAGTCTGGGAGCTACCCCTGCCTTCTTGCCCTGATCACACAAATTACCACACTTAAAATCCCCAGGAAGCCAAGTGTGTCCATGGCCCTCAGAATGTGCTGTACATGCCGAAAGTGAGTGTACATCATCATTTTCCACCCTGAACTTAGTGTCCAGAAGCGAAGCTTCAAGGCAGCAGTCAGCCAACCAGGTTATCACAATTGTACATAAACCCAGTGAGACCCAACATTGAGGCAGAGACAACTCTGAAAAAGTAGACCCAAACAATTTTAAACTTGAGAATTTAATGAAAATGTTTTTCCTTCTCTTGATAGCTTTTTAAAACTGTTGGGATATTATATTGAGTTATAGTGACATTCTAGATATTTTACTTTGAAAAGTTGAGAATGGAAGGATCGTGGAGCATGAGAGGAGGAGTGTATGCTTTTGAAACAGACAGTATTCCTCCCGGGAATTTATAGCTCACTGATGACTTTACCATAAAGTAACTCTTAAGTGTAATGAAATTTAGAAGATGCTCAGCTCTTTAAGACTTTTTTTTAATGCCCTGTATTTAGCTTTTACCTGAAACCGAGTACTTCTGGTGACAGTTTACAAAGTGGCAGTATTCCATTGGCAGCTGAGCCCCTGGAGCACAAACCTGTATCCAGCACAGGAGAGCCTGACTTGATCAACTTTATGGATTTGCCAAAACATCCCCATACCATAACTGAAGAGACAAGTGCTGCAGTTGAATCAAGGTACCATGAGTCCAAGGAACCCTTTAGAATAAATGGGGGTCCTCTTGTCAAAATTCCATCGCTAAAAACGAACAGTCTTATGTAGGCATAAATTATTATCATATGTTTCAATATCTTATGAATGAATCTAATGATAAGCCATTTTTAGAACTAAGTTCAAGGTCTTACATTAATGTTTTACAAAATTAAATTTTCATCAGAATAAAATCTCTTCTGATAAAATGTAGTCCTTGAGGCTAACATGTGAACCGAGTAAGGGAACAACACTGCATGGTTTAATATGGGAAAAGTGTGCGTCAGAGCTGTATCCATTCTCCATACCATTCAGTGTACTGAACAAATGGTTTGAGAAGCTTGACTCTATGAGGAAGAATGTGGCATCAGGATTAGAGGAAGACCCATCAACAGTTTGCATTATGCAGATGACACCGTCTTGTTTGCCAGAAGTGAGAACTTAAAGTACAGAAGTGCAGAAGATCTAAGACTACAACCTTCGATACAGATTACATCTCAACATCAAGAAAATAAAAATTCTGGGCCAATAGGCAATATCATGATAGATGGAGAAAATGTTGAAATTGTTAATGATTTCATCTTATTGGATCCACAGTCAGTATCCTTCCTACGAGCAGAGAAGAACACAGGAAACATGTTGCATTCAGAAAATCTGTTGTCAGGGACTTTTCCAGGAGTTCTAAGGAGCAACTATGTAGATTTAAAGACTCAGGTGCACTTTATTCAAGCCCTGGTCTTTTCACTTCTTTTCTGTGCATCTGAAAGTTGGACAGTGACTAAGGATGAAAACAGAACCGATGACTTTGAATTGTGGTGTTGGTGAAGACTGCTGAATATCCTATGGACCTGCCTGAAAAAGCCATAAAAATGTATCGTGGGGAAAATGCAGTCAGGGCAGTGCTTAGTGATTTGCATGGCAAGGCTTTGTCTTATGATTTGAGCATGTTGTTAGGACAGGCCAGTCATCATGCTTGGAAGGGTGGGGGGTCGGTGAATGAGAGATCCTCAATGAAGTACATTGACACAGTAACTAAAAATAGGCTCATGTCTATCCGAGGCGATGCAGATGGCACAGAATAGTTCAGTTCTGTTGTTCATAGGGCTGTCATGAGTTGTACTCGACTCAGTGACACTTAACAATAACACGACAACATTAATATGTGAGAAACATTCTTTTACCATATAATACCATAATCAATAACATTGATTGAATGCAATCTTTATTTCTTTTCCTCTTACACACTGTGAATTTTCTCTTTAATGAGGACACTCACCTAACTCTTGGAGGCCCTGTGTATGTTAGAGTGGAGCTGTGCTCTCTAGAGTTTTCCATAGCTCTCTTTTGTTTTATTTTGTAACTCCCTTTGTGGAAATATAGCAACAGATACTTCTTCCAAAATATTACCAAGTGAACTAGAACATCAACATTTTACGTTTTTTTTACATTGTGTGTTTGTGTGCATGAACTTTGAGTGAAAATTTTCATCGCGTATCAGTTTTTTATTCAATCATTCATACACCTTTTGTTTTACAATATTATAATATTCATAATCTAATCACTCCTCTTCCTTCCTTTTAATTCTAGTTTCCATTAATCCTTCTATCCTACACCTTCTTTTTACAGGGCTTTTTTCTGAAAATATATGCACTTTTTACCTTATATGGTTGATTATTTTGAGAAGTGAATACTTCTCTGGTGTTAATGATCTTGTTATAGCTTTGATTACTGGACCCAAGCATTTATCAAAGCATTTATTAGGCTAAGTTCTACAATGGAAAAGTAAATAAGATTCTATGTTTATCCTTCTCTAGTAGTCATAGCAGAATATTAAATGAGCCAGTAAGTATTAAAATAAAATGGAAAGAATATACTGAGTCACTGCATCAAAAGGAATTGGCAGACTTGAAAGAATTTAATGAAACAACATATGAGCAAGAGCCTATGGTGTTGAAGGAAGAAGTTCAGACTGCGTTGAAGGAAATAGCAAAAAATAAGGCCCCGGGAATAGATGGTATACCAATTGACATATTTCAGCTAACAGATGCTGCCCTGGACGTGCTTACCAAGTTGTGCCAAGAAATCTAGAGAACAACCACTTGGCCAACTGACTGGAAGAGCTTTATATTTGTTCCCATTCCAAAGAAGGGTGACCCAACAGAGTGTGGAAACTATAGAACAATATCATTGATTTCACATGCAAGCAAGATTCTGCTGAAGATTATCCCAAAAACGACTGGAACAGCACATCAGCAGAGAACTGCCAGAAGTCCAGGCTGGGTTTAGAAGGGGTCGTGGTACTAGCGATATTGTAGCTAATGTTAAATGGATCTTCGCTGAAAGCAGGGAATACCAGAGGAATGTATATTTATGTTTCATTGAGTATGCAAAGGTGTTTCACTGTGTGGATCATAACAAACTGGCTGACTCTGAGAAGAATGGGAATCCCAGAACACTTAATCGTGCTTGTACTTGGAAGCTGTACTTGGACCAAGAGGCAGTCATCAGAACAGAGCGAGGAAACACTGCATGGTTCAAAATTGGGAAGGGCGTATGCCAGGCATGTGTCCTGTCTCCATACATTTTCAACCTATATGCAGAAAAGATTATCCGGGAGGCTGGGCTCTGTGAGTAGAAGTGTGGTGTCAGGATGGGTGGAAGATCTATCAACAATCTTCGTTACGCAGATGTGACACAACCCTGATTGCTGAAACTGAGGAGGACCTGAAGCGCTTGCTGCAGAGGGTCAAGGACTGCAACCTTCACTATGGATTGAGGCTCAATGTCAAGAAGACAAACATTCTTACCTCTGGATAGTTGGCAGCATCAAGATGGATGGTGAAGCCATTGAGATTGTTCACAGCTTTTATTTGCTTGGCTCCACAGTCAACACTCTTGGCACCAGTACTCAGGAAATTAAAAGACATATTGTGATGTGAAAGTCGGCTGTTAGGGACCTCTCTAAAGTGCTGAAGAGCAACGGTGTCTCTCTGGAGACCAAGGTGTGTCTGATACAGGCCATGGTCTTTGCAGTCACTTGTTATGCATCAGAGAGTTGGACAATGACTAGGGAGGACGGAAAGAGAATTGATGCCTTTGAGCTGTGGTGCTGGAGAAGAGTGTTGAGGGTACCATGGACTGCTAGGAAACCAAACAGATTCATTTTGGAGAGGGTTAAATCGGGTGGCTCCTTGGAGGCAAGGATTCTGGGGCTTCGTCTGACACACTTTCGACATGTTGTAAGGAGGGACGGGTCCTTGGAGAGGGACATCATGCTTGGGGGGTGGAGGGACAGCACAGGAGGGGAAGGCCCTCTATGAGGTGCATTGATTCAGTGGCTGGGGTAATCGGGATGGGCGTGTAGGAGACAGTGTGATTGCCAAAGGACAGAGCAGGGTTTAGGGCTGTTGTATGTAGGGTCACTATGAGTCGCAAGCAACTCAACAGCACATAACAACAACAACAACAACAGTAATGGCCTGATTAAGAAATGTACTTGATCATGAATGTATAATAAGTTTTTCATGTAACATGCTTCTGGTAATTTTGTTTAATGAAGATAAAATAATGCTTTAATAATTTGATCTTTTGAAAATAAGTTGCTATTCTCCTCCATGTATCCTCTTGCCACCTCTCATCAGAGTCACTCACTCCATTCTGGTTTTTGCCAGTTTTATAAAACTGCTTGAAAAAAACATAATTCTAATGTGATGGTAGAAGTTCTATTTCGTATATTCAAATTTCATTGAAGAAGATAGTCTAAAAATGTGCATTTTTTCCCTTGCACAATTATAAACATTTCTTTTGTTCTTTTCTTTTTAAGTGATGAGCTAAAGAAAGATGGTGGAAATGATGCCCAAACTATGAAAATCTCACCAGCACCTAATAGTTTATCTAAACGAAGTATATCTTTGACTCGAAGTCACAGTGTTGGAGGCCCCTTGCAAAACAGTGATTTTTCTCAGCGACCATCTCACGGCATTTCGACAGTTAGTCTTCCTAATAGTCTGCAGGAAGTTGTGGTAAGGGCACCATGATTGCATTGTGTGTACATGTTCTTATTAGATCAACACTCTACTAGAGAGAATTTTTTTTAATTTATTATTAATTTCAGTGAAAATTTACAGAGACATTGGATTTCCATTCATTTATTGTTGCACTTCTCTCCCCTCCCCTCCCTTCCCTCCTCCCTAGTACACTACCCTCTTTGAAAAGTAAAAGAAAAATTCTTTCATTGTTTCACAGTCCCTCCCCCCCAGGTCCAATGCACTGTGCAGCCTTCGCTCTGGACTCCTGTCATGACAAAAATACCTAATCACATAGCCCTTTTAAATAGTTTTCACCCTCATCTCTTTCAATGCAGTATACATTATCCCATCTTTTTCAGTCTCCCCCCAACCCTGAGGTAAGTCCTGTTTTACAACAGTGGCACCATGCAGTATTTGTCCTTTTGTGACTGAGATACTTCACTCAGCATAATGTCCTCCAGGGTCACCCATTTTGAATAATATTGCATGAGTTCCTTGTTTTGCAATGCAGTGTAGTTTTCCCTTGTGTGAATATACCACAGCTTCTCTATCCATTTACTTGTTTATGGGCATTAGGTTGTTTCCAACTCTTTGCTATTGTGAACAAAGCCGTGATAAACATGGGTGTGCATATATCTGTTTGGATGTCGGTTATGGTCTCTTTGGGGTATATTCCCAGTAATGGAATTGCTGGGTCAAATGGTATCTCTATTTGCAACTTTTTGAGAAAGCACCAAACCACCTTCCACAGTGGTTGCACCATTTTACACTCCCACCAACAGTGAATAAGGATTCCAGTTTCTCCACAACCTCACCAGCACTTGTTGCTTCTTGTTGTTAAATTTTGCTATTCTTACTGGGGTGATATGATTTAATCATATGAAAAATTTTAGGAATGTTTTGAACAAATTAAGATTTTTATAGAAACTTTTCCACTTTGAAGAATTTTAGAATGAAAGTGTAAGAGTTCACCTATTCCCGTGTTAAACATTCCTTCATCTAGATCTGACCATTTTCAACTTAAGGCCAGAGAAATGTATTCCGACTCAGGCCTTTGTTCTGTTGCCCATTTGTTTGTTTTTACTAGACTACTTCAGTGGTTGTAGGAGCCCATACTGTGTGGTTCCTGTTGTTGTGACCCTAGTAACAGTTGTGCCAGAATATTTATATCAATTAATCTATTAGGCACTGTGTTGTTGTGTACCATTGAATCAGAATTTGACTCCTAGCTGACCCTCTAAGAGAGTTATCAGAAGCTGTACATTTCACAGGAAAGAGTGCCCATCCTTCTCCCACAGAGCATCTCCTGGATTCAAACCATATACCTTTGGGTTGGCAGTGTAGTTCCTTAACACTAAGCCATCAGAGCTCCCTGTTGGAGATTGTAACAGGATTCAGGTCTGTCAATTCTTTTATTATATGGAATATATCTATAAAGAATGCATTCTGCTTGGTTTTCTAGATGTACAGCTTTCATTGGAAGGGCTAGATAATATTTGATTCTTTTTTACCAGTTTTCAGCATAAACTTGGTCCCTAGCATTCTCCATGATGATCAGTTAATCTAAAGAACAGTATAATATCATGATGAGGTCATAGATTGGAGCATTTATGTTTTAATCCATTGCTATTGGTTTCTTGATTGATGTTTATATTATCCTGCCTTTGGCCAGCTGGAAGTTTCTGCAGGTTGGCTTCTTAGTCTTTTGACACAGCTCTTAATAGCTTTTTTTGGGGAGAGGAATCTTTTTTAAGTGCCCTTACTTTTTTTATGTGACAAGATGTTTCATATTTATATGTGTGTGTACTTACACAAGGGCACTTCAGAGGTGTTTTGGTTTCGTTTTTAGGTTCCTGTTATTGTGTGCACTCTCTCTCGCAGTGTGTGTGTGCGCGTGTGTGTGTGGCTTTTATTAGAATGTTCTTCTGCATACAGTCACAGCCTGAAATAACTGATATTAGCAGAGTAGATAGAGCAGCACAGTCCAATTGGGAAGTACTTCTTAAACATTCAAGATGAAACAGATACTTTTAATTTATTTTTGTTTTCTTTCAGGATCCATTAGGCAAGAAGCCCAACCCTGCCCCTGTTTCTGTGCCATACTTGAGTCCTCTCGTGCTTCGTAAAGAGCTTGAGTCTCTGCTAGAAAATGAAGGGGACCAGGTGATCCACACATCCTCTTTCATCAATCAGCATCCCATCATTTTCTGGAACCTCGTTTGGTATTTCAGACGTTTGGACCTTCCTAGTAACTTGCCAGGACTTATCCTCACATCAGAACATTGTAATGAAGGCATACAGGTAGGGTGCCAGCTTCTCCTCTTAATGTCCTTTGTCTTGGTTAGGATGAGGCTTAACTTGAAGTAAAAAAAGTATTTCATAATAGTAGCTTAACAAAGTGTTAGTTTCTTTCATTCTCATTTAGCTATTTGGGTAGGTGGGCTAGGGAGCTGAGTGTCAGAGACCTGAGATCTTTCTATCTTTTTGCTCTGGTGTTGTAAGACCCCTTTGTCCAAGAAGGGTTCATGATACAGAATTGCTAAATAAAGCTCCAGGTTAATACATGCACATTCCAACCAACAGTATGAAGGATGAATGGAGAAGAGCTTATCTTTTTGTTTAGAGATGGCTCCTAGAAGTTGCACATATTTCCACTTCTGTCCACTTGGCCAGAAATTCATTTTATGATCATATCTAGTTCAAAACTAGTTTTTATTTTGTGTAATCGTATTCTCAGCTGAAATTACCACAACAGCCTTATTTGATGGGCTTTTATTTTTGTCGGTGTTTTTCAGACAGTATGATGAAAAGTTAGAAATGTTGAATAATCTCATCTTTATTCAACATCACATGTGGAGGATCAGAAAAACCTGTACCTCCAGAAATAATAACATGTATCCTAAGCCATAAATTGAAATTTAAAAATTTAGTCCAGCCTTTCAGTTTTAAAAGAGTCACCTGCGTTAAGTACTGTCATAGTTTGCTAGATTGACTAATAGTTACTAAGCCTGAGTTTTAATATTTTCTCTGGTCCTTTGTAGCTTCCTCTATCATCTCTGGCCCAGGATAGCAAACTTGTGTATATTCAGTTGTTATGGGATAATATCAACCTTCACCAGGAACTGGGAGAACCTCTGTATGTGTCATGGCGGAATCTCAGTAAGTAAAAGGAAATGAAACTGGAAACAACCCAATGTCTGTTTAATTAGGAATAAGACAGTTGAGGTATATCCATCCACACAGTAGAATTCTAATTCAGCGATTAAAAAAAAATTGATTACTGAAAAATAAAAGGATTAAGAAGATGAAAAAAAATTATTTTGCTATATTTTCAATTCCTATTTTTTTAAAAAAATGTATTATTATTTGTTATATGTGTACCGTCAAATTGGATTTGACTGGTACAGGAGAGGATTGTTCCTCCTTCTTCAGCAGAGCATCTGGTGGATTTGAACTGCACACCTCTGGGATTGCAGTGCAAGTCCTATTTTTTGGTACCTTCTCCAGATTCTTGTAATTTTAATTGAAATTAATTTGCTGTTGAACTTCTCAGATTTCAGCTGAGTTGCAAAGTAGCTTTCTGTATGTGTATGTGTCTAGTTTTGTTCTCTGCGCTCGAAAAGGACTTTGGATGCAGTGACACCGGAGCATAATTATACAGTTATATGGAGACTAGTTATAAGAAACTCAGACTCCATATTTAGTCCTGTTATTTTGGAATATATTTTTAAGGAGTTATAAAAGGGTATCATTTATGAATTCGGATGTTCTGTGAGTCAGATTGGGAGCTCTGGTGGCCTTGAAGCCATGGTGCAATCCTGAAGGCACCTAGTTCAAGTCCACCAGCTGCTCCATGGGAGAACAATGGGCAGTCTTCTCCTGTGCCATTAACTGCCTCTGACAACCCACCAGAGGGTCAGCTTTGGGTCACTTCCAATCACTGGTACACAACAACAACATGAGTCAGATTGTGAGGCTAGGACAGGGCTCAGATTTGTTGGTCACAGGCTTGCTATGAGTTGTACTCAACTCGGCAGCAACTAAAATAAAAAATATCATGAATCATAAAAACCACAAACAAAAATGAGTCTTGGCAAAGTTAAAAACAACCCAGTAGAACAAAAAAGTAAATTATATTAATAGATAGTTTCATAAAAGGAATGTTGAATGGGTTGTAAATATATTACAAACTGATCAGTCACATTGTATTCTGTAAAAGTGCAGCTTTTCAAAACAATGAAAATGTAAACTTGTCCATGTCAGGTTAGGAAAACATTATAAAAGATTTATAATACCTATTATTGCTATGGATGCACGGGGAGAGAAACTTTCAAACACTCTTAACTCATTGCTGTTGAGCTGGCACTCACTCATAGTTTCTGAGGCTGTAAATCACATGAGAAGAGACTGGCCACCCTTCTCCCATGAGGATTGAAAGAATCACTGAAGAATCATGGCCTTTGTGGTAGCAGCATACCTCCCTGTGACCTACACTTCCAGGACTCCCTCGTCTACTCTTAGAGTAGAATAGTAAAATAATACATTGTGGGGGAACAGTATGGAAAATTCTGTCCAGGTAAAATACATGGATGTTGTTTACCCTAACGCTTGCACTAATAAGACAGTGTCCTACAGAAATGAAATATATAGCACCGTGTGTACAAGGGTGTTGACTGAACTGTTGATAATAATGAAGTATTTTAAGTAACCAATAGGAAACTTGCAGTAAAGCCACACTACAAAATTTTGGCAGCCAAGAAAAGAATGTGATAGATTTGTACAAAGGAATGCCCATTACATATCGAGTAAGAAAGACATGTTGCAGAAAAGGTAAAATAAAAAATACGTATAGAAAAAGTTCTGCAAAGATACACCTCAAAACTGTCAGAAATGGCAACTGGGAAGAAATTTACCATTTTTAAAATTGTATTACACTTTTGAACTGTCATAACTTAGCAATTTGTGTTTTTTAAAAATTAAAAGAATCTGATTATACCCTTAAAATTTCCCAGTCACAGAATTATGGTTATATACATTGTAAGGTGCTTTTGCCTTTATTTTTTGGCCCAGCCATGACTCATGAATGCTTTTGTAGGCAGAGGTAGGATAGCATTGACCTTTAGGACAGAAAAGGCTAGAATTTAAAGTATTAATCATTTGTGATGCAAATACAATTTTGAACTCTCAAGAATGGCATTGTTTGTGTACAGAATTACTACTTTAGAGGAGTAAAATGGCATGTAAACTGCATGAAAAAATACATTGGTTTTGTTCTCTGTTCCAGAAAAGGATTTTGGATGTACTGGCATAGGAGCGTAAATACAGCTATCCAGAGACTAGTTTTAAAAAATTTGACTCCATATTTAATCCTTTTATTTTAGAATATATTTTAAAAGAGATGATATAAAGGAATAGCATTCATTAATTCAGATGCTCTATAAGTCAGATTGGGAGTCAGTTAACTAGGGAGATGACTTGTGGTGTGGCAATGAGTGGTGCTTCATAGACTCTCTCCCTTGTAAAACAAGTATGAGTTGTGAAAATTCTTTTAAACAACAAAGCTAGTGAAAATTGTCCAAAGGCTGTATACAGCAAGCACAGAGAAATTTATTCAAGGCTCGATGTTCTGCTCACATGAAGAGTACAGCCAAGAAAACAACTAGGATTACATGGAAAGTAGCCATGCTTTAGAATCAACTCAGTAGCAATGTGTATGTTTGTTTGGTTGGTTTTTATTTTATTATTTTTGTGTGTACTGTCAAATCAGGTCTGACTGGTACTGGAGGAGTTTGCCCCTCCTTCTCCAGCAGAGCATCTGGCAGATTCAAACCACATACCTCTGGGATTGCAGTGCAGCGTCTTGCCACTAGGCCACCAGAGCTCCTTAAGGGTTTGGTTTATTTTTTTAAAAACTGAAGCCCAAGGTGGGGCTGGGAGGAAGGGTGCAGACCAAACTAAAAGTGGTCTATGTAATAGAAAATACAAGAGATTAACAGAGATTATCATCTCATGTGAGTAAGTTATGAATTAGATAGCATAGGACTGATTAGTAGGTCCCTTGTTACCACAGACCAAGGTTCCTTCGATTTGCTTCACGATTTACAAAGATAACTGCTTTACCATTGACAGAGCTGATCAAGATGACCTTATCATTTACAGAGATTCACAGGATGGCTGTTGGCATGCAAGCTGTCACGTAGTACTGTGTTAGGCAGCAATGAGGGTCAGAACTTTGTACGTGATGTTAATGAGGAGGCAGTGTTGAAGAGAATGTTGATGATGTCCACGAATGGGGAGGAAGGGGAACTTTAAAACTTGGAGCACAAAAACCCAGATCCACGTGCCCTGTGGTCATTCTAACTCCTGGCTTACTCGTCGGGCTGGTGTTTTTCTGTCTAGATTCTGAGAAGAAACTGCCGCTCGTGTCAGAGGAGCAGCAGGCAATGAGCAGTTTAGCAGAACGCATCAGGCAGAGCATTCAGCACAACGATGTCCTCAAACCCATCAACCTTCTTGCACAACAAATGAAACCAGACAGTAAAAGACAAAGGTAATAGGTATTTTCTTTTTGGCTTGATGTCACTCAAAATATTTTCATGGTTCCTTTTAAAAACTGCTTTATGTTTTTAAGTATCTCTCGTTATAAAAGGAACATAGACTCATTGTAGCCATCAGATTGTATTATAAAGTGCTTATCCAATACTTGCTTTCATATGTGAGCATAGGCATATTAGACAGTATCTGCATAAATAGATAAAATTGTATGAAGATAATGTATTGATGTCTAAAATATGGTGAGTCTTTGGGGAACCAACACAAGTGTTCATGGAAATCTTGTACAGATTTAACATTGATTAACATTGCTGTTAAACATACATGCCACTTGTTAAAAGCCACACAGTTTTCTTTCTTGTGGGATGTATACAAATAGGGAACTTAGAGTAGAAACCATTTTGGTGAATTATACACACATGTAGAACTCTTGCTTTTCTTACTGTTTCTAGTAACATTCTGGAACAGTAGCCATCCAGCCTGGGCATCAATAAATTGGTCAGTGGAAGCCTCAGGAAAGACAATTGTCAATCCCAGGGAACATTCCTAGTGTTCATAGGACCTCCCTTCAAGTTCCATGGTGTCTTTCAAAGTAGTCTCAAGTGATAAGACAAAGGTTAAAAATGAAATAGGAGATGGAGTTGTAATTCAACAGCTTGGGTAGAAATGACCTTGCATATAGTCTTAAATGCAGGTGGTTTCAGACGTCTGTAGTTTAAGGGCAAGGAAATGATATTACAAGTATCATTTTGTGCCTTTTTTTTTAAGCTTTTTTTTTTTAAATTGACTTTGTAATGAAAGATTATAAAGAACTTGGATTTCCATTCATTGGTGCACATTTTCCTCTTTGCCCACTCCTTCCCCCAGTTCGTTTTTCTCTTTGAGAAGAAAAAAAATTATTTCATTGTTATACAACCCCTCCCCTCCCAGTCCACTTCACTATGCAGCTCTTATTCTGGACTCTTGCCACCTGATTATATGTCCCTTTGAAACAGTTCTCTCCCTCATCTGTTTCAATGCAGTGTACATTACTTATCCCCTCTTTTCTGAGCTTTGTGGCTTTTTAGGTACATAAAATTAGCTCATGTCCCAAGTTTCCTCTAATCTTCATGTTTAACAACTGAGCCATGAAACTAATTTTTAAATGTTTCATTTATGTAATTTTTATGCTCACAAGCTAAAGGTGTTTTTATCTTTTTTTTGTGGCATGAATGATAAAAAGAATTTACCACTTTCACACTGTGATAAAAGTTTTAGACCTATAGAAATTAATATTATTTTGTCAAATGGCGGAAAACCAAAATGAAAGAAGACTGACTTTAAGTTTAATTCAAAATTAGAGGTGGCAAGTTCGAGCAGGGTTGAAGTCTGTTGTTCACAGGGTCACGATGAGTCGTAGTCAACTCGATGTCACCTAACAACAAAACCAACCACAAAGATTACTCATATTTTTAAAAATTTGTAGTACGTAGAACTTTTTTTTATTAGATTGAATTGAAAAATAGATTTAAAAATATTTAAAAATGAGATTTTTTTTGTTACTAGCTTTGAATCCTTAGGCTCATTTTATAACATTTTATTTTAAAATAATTAAAGACTCACAAGAATTTTCCAGAATAGCAGAATCTGTTGTATCTTTCACCCATCTTCCCTTAAAGTGGCATCTCTTACAGCAGTAGTACAATTTCAACCCAGGATGTTGACAACTGAGTTATCACTATTTTTTTAAACTTGTGTGTATGTATGTGTTGTTGAGAGGGAGGTATGGTTTTGTCCTAGAGGTGTTGAAGAGGAGTAGGTTCACCCTATTTGTCTATTAACTTTTAAAATATGTTCATTTTATAGGAGTTTATACAGAGAAATCCTTTTCTTATCATTAGTGTCCCTTGGAAGAGAGAATATTGATATTGGTAAGTGGGTTAATGATAGTTTATTAAGGGAGGTTTTGGGTTTTATTTTATAATGCAGTATTTGGAATTGTAGTTGAAGCGTAAAAACACAAGTTGCCTTTAAAAAAATTTTTTAGCTCAAAATATGTACGTGTAAATTTAACTTGATCCAGTATCATTTGTAAATGTATATCTTGTTTTCTTTATAAACAAGTTATAACTAACTTCTGGAAAATATCTTTCAGAGGCTTTTGACAACGAATACAGACTTGCATATAAAAGCCTGTCTTCAGAAATTCTTGAAAAACTGCAGAAAATTGATGCCCCACCGAATACCAGTGTGGAGTGGTGTCGGAAGTGCTTTGGAGCGCCTCTCATTTAAAGAAGAGATGAACTCACTCTTGGGGACAATATACAATGAATTGTAATTCATACTGAATCATCTCGAAATGTAAAATGATATTAAAATGCCGCAGGGTTTATGGATGTTGAGGGTTTCAACTTCTGAACTCTTTTTTCAGACTGCTAAAAATTATTTTTGGACTTCTCAGTATTGGTATTAGTTTAATATTGGTGAGAAACCATACTCCTCGTTATTTTGTTAATACATATTTGAAGCTGTTGGGTTTGGGGAGAGGCAAATCAGTGTACACTTGCCTTACCCAAACCCAGATGATAGCTCTCGTAAGAGCCACTGTGTTCTATGTGTGTATGTGTGTGTACATATATGTGTGGCTGTGTAACTATATATGTATACAGCCATATTATAAGTATATATTTATTATACTCTTAGATTACGTGTTGCAATAGTTTTCTGAAAGGCATTCTCGCTGTTAAAAAATGACTACTCCTAGTCTGTAGTCATTTTCTCAAAATTATCTGAAAGTTGATGACAACTGCCTTGCCTCTGACTTTGAAAATGTAATTTCATCATTCCTATTATGTATTAGATTGCTTAATGAATTCTATTTTGAGTATCGTTACTTCCTTCCCCACTACCATACTAATTTGCAGTAGCTTTAAAATTGGATTGAATTAGCCAGTTAAATAATTGAAGTAAAATTAGGTTGGCTTCATACAAATTTACAAGATTAATTGGAAAATGCTTGAAATGCTTAAGTGTAATATAGTCTTTCGACCTGAAATCTTTGTCCAGATGTAAATCCTTGCTCTTGCTCACTTTTTAAAACCTGTGGTAAACGTGCATTGCAGTTGTAGTCTTTTATAACACTTACATGTGTACGCTTATGAGTAAAATGTGCATTTGTCTTTTTTTTTTTAGGTTGAATCAATTTAAGTTCTGTAACTCTATGCTTATTGTCAGTAGACTTTTTAAAAAAATCATGACCTCATATGCCTCACTTTTGAGTTTTATCATGTCGTTTATTAGATTCAACCCTCAGAAGCAGAACATTTGCCTTAATTCATGTTCTGAAGTTTTAAAAGCCAGTGGTTGTGCGGTGATGATGTGGTTTAAGGTCGTTATGCTTTGAATTATGCAGATGATAAATCATCTGAGACAAACATCACCCTCACTACTGGGCAGTAAGTCCCTCTCTACCTAGGATAAGCAGTTGTTTGTCATTCTCATTTGAGAATGACTCTGACCTCATAGTGTGAGCGAAAGAACCTGTCAAATTGTTTCATTATCATTACCCTCAAGATGAATTCTTGTTTTAGAGTATTTTTTGTAAGTTTTAATACTTACCCAATAAAAGGCTTGGCACTAGCTTGCCAATATTAAAGTATATACAGAATTGAGGTTGAATAAATCAAGAAAAATTCCGTTCACTGTGATTGTGTAACATTTTTAAGGCTTCTAAAACATGTAAGATTACTTCAGATCATTGTAGTTTTTTTATACTTAAGTAGCCTCTTTTCTTCAGTCTCCAGGACAAACTGAGTGGTTACTTAGGCTATTATGTGTATGCTTTCAAATAATTTTTTAATGAAGATATCCTTAAATATTATGTATATATTAGTTGGAGGTTTTTTTACTACCAGTGATAGTAATTGTAGTGTTTCTAACCTCTGTAGTAGTACCAATATCAGCTATCAAATGATGTATTTTCAAGTAACTTTATAACCTTTTAACTGAAATTTTAAGATGTCACTGTCTAAACCTTGGCGAAAAACTTTTAAAAGTTCCAACAAGCAAATTGCCATACTTCCTTGCTAATCTAGAATGGAAACATTGCTTTTTCTTACTTTTAAAGGCTTTCTGCATCCTACTTAAGACAGATTTACATCTTGGAAACCTTAGCCTACTGGCATGTCAGGTACAGGGGCTGATTTTATTATTGTAGTATTTAGTCACTTGAGCTTTTCCTTTATCTAATACCACAGAAAGGGTACCACTAACACTTCACAACAAAAAACAATGCACTACATATCAAATCCTATATGGATTTAGGAAATATTTTTTCCTCCTCCACTGACTTGAATCACAATTTGAAACAGAGCATCTGAGAAAATACTGAAACAAAGTTGATTCCGTGTCAAATGTGGCTGTATTAGATAGGTCGATTAAAACCACTGTAGGTTGTGTGGCTGAACTTGTCCACTTAAGTGGTTGTATTATGGCAATTTTAAGACGGCGTGGTTTTCATGTTTTATGTATCACAAGCAAGCAGGTACTAGTTGTCCCAGATCACATACCAGATTTGCCCTCCAGTTTTGTTATGAAGTCTTAATTTGCAATACTACTTTGCTACACTTTCCTTTTTCATATCTAAAGTTTCAAAATTCAAGTTCCAGTGATGTCAGTTGTCAGTGTGCTTTCCATTATCAACCCTCCAACCACCTGCATTTTGAGCAATGGGAAACTTGGATCAGGAAATGGTAGCATTAGCCTTACTTAGGAGTATATTTAAAGTGCGGACTCGGGGGCCTCATGTATGAAGTACCGAACTGTGAGCTACATTTCAGTCACATCTCCAGGTGATTGCATTTCTAAGGCCTCCTATAGTCTGTACTTTTCAGTTATTTGAAAATTTCATGAATGTCATCAAAGGAGCTTATTTACTTGAACGTTAAAGCCTAATGTGCCTTCTTTTGAAGACCCTGCTAGTCTGTTGTGTTGAATAGGTTTCAGTTACTACAGAAAGCTTACACGGTACTTTTAAAAAGTATACTTTTTTCTGTGCATCCTTTGTTGGTGCAAGTGTGTTTCTTATTTATATAAGCACAGTCAACTCCTTTTCAGAGTGTCAAAGAGTAAAGCATGGAAAAATTAACATTTCGCTAGTTGAAAAAGCTTTCTGTTAAATGCAATAAATTTGCACTGGTTTTAAAAGCTTTGTAAACTTTAAAAATGGTATCCATTAACTATGCTTTAACAGATCTTTTTTTTTTTACATATGACAAATGTCCATCTTCACAAGGGCACTTTTCATGTATTAAAATAAAATTTTGTATAGGTATGTAAGAAAAGCTGTATTCTTCAAAATAAAACTGTACAAAAGACTTCTAGTCCTAGTCATTGATTTTCCAGTTTTACACCTTTCTGAAATCACCTACTTAACACAGCCTTTCTAGAACTACCCCAAGTGTTCCTGCTGAACTGAGAATCCTAGCGACCATGTCTTGTGCCATCCTCATCTGCAGGATCCCACTGTTTCGGGCCTCCTTTCCCAGCAGCATCTTTTTCCAAAGCTCCCCCTCAAGGCCCGTCCAAAGCTCCCCATTCTCACCCAGAAGTATCCTGGCACTATCTATTTCCCCCATGATGTAATCCTGCCTTCACCCATCTCTTCCAATGTAGAATTTATACACTTGGAGAACCATTTTCTGAAAAACTGAATGCCCCTGGGCTATACTTGTGACTATCAGTTTTGCTCCTTTTATTTACACTTTCATCAATGAAAAGGCTTGAGCGTAAAGGAGATTCAATACGTGAGCTTATTTATTTGCCACACATAGGAAATTCTATTTCTGACTGGATTCGGATTTGGAGGTAGAAGCTCTCAGAGAGGACAGCCTCCGTCTCTTGGCGATCTGCTCCTGGCGTTTGTCTTTGGCCTCCTTCATTCTCTTGGCCAAAAGCTTAGCGTACTCCGCAGCCTCCTCCTTATTTTTCTTAGTGCGCTGTTTCTTCAGCGAAATGCGCCGGCGCTTGTGCTGCAGGACGCGTGGAGTAACAAGACGCTGAATCTTGGGCGCTTTGGTCCTGGGTTTCTTGCCTAAAAATGGAAATGACAGTAATTATCCAATACAATCCATGTTTTATTAGGAACAAAGAGACAACTTTTAAATTGTGTTGGGGTGTCAGTGGCTGAGTTCCCATTCCTCATTCAACAGCTTATGCTGTACCAACTAGGAACATTCTTGAATAGAGGTCCCTTCAGAAGTAATTCTTCTGGGGAGCTCTGGTGGCTTAGTGGCAAGAAGCTACACTGCAATCCCAAAGGTGGGTGATTCGAATCAGCAGACAAGGAGGGGCCGTCTCCTGTACCAGTGGGATCCAGTTCAACAAGGGGGAAGGGAGGAAGGCAGGCAAGAAGCTGTGCTGCAATCTGAATAGTTCTTTTAGCTGTGAATAACTTAGGGGAAGTGGTAATTCTAAAACTTAAGACTGAATTATTCACATTCTACTAAAAATTAGGTAACTTGTTATTGTAGCTTAAAATACCCAGCAACAAGACCACCTGCTGCTTTATGGACAGAACTATGTGGGGACTGCCAATTTTATTGTTCAACATGGGCTTCGTAATAGTAGGAAATTTGTCGTTTTCTACCATACCCTTAGCACCCAGAACATTACATGGCATAGAATAGAAATTCAAGGGAGCTCTGGTGGCCTAGTGGCAAGAAGCTGCACTGCAATCCCAGAGGAACATGGTTTGAATCCACCAGATGCTCTGCCGGAAAAGGAGGCGCAATAGCCTCCTGTACCAGTCAGATCTGATTTGACGGTACACGCACACAAAATAATAAAAAAGAATAGAAATTCAATGAAAAAAACTGAACATCTCCTAGGTTCCTCATTCTGAAAACCACAACCTAAGCTGTATGGACACTATTCCATTTAGTGTGGACATTCATACACTGCACTACAGAAAATACGACTACACAGCTCTGCTGTTACAGGGCTCATTGATGAATATACTGTCCAATAAATTTGCATAAAAATGCAAAAAAATTACATACACATTATAATTCTTAACACTGATTCCGTAAAATGTTTTGTTTCCATATTTTTTATTCTCACCAAACCCATACCTATAGCTCACAAACCGAAGGTCAGAAATAAACCAAGGTCTGTTAATGACTGGAAGCAAGACAAGAACATGGTGGTAATATCTGTATCAACTAACTAGAATCATCATCATCCTGTCCACTTCTGCTGGAATCCTTTTCCAAGAAAGCAATTTTCAGGCCTGTTAACACTAGGATAGATTAACATTTAGCCCTTTTTATAAAAACTTTCCTACAAATCCCGGCTTCTACGTCAGCAGTGCTGATTGTCACTGGCCATTACAGCATCAATCCTGCCTCCTTACAATTCCAAAGGCTAATGCTCCAAAACAATGCTGAATTTTTTAGTAACCACATCATCTGGTAGAATACCAAATGACAAAAATTAAGGTGGCCTAGTGTTAAGGGGCTACGCTGCCAACCAAAAAGCAGAGTTTCAATCTACTAGCTGCTCCATGGGTGAAAGACGAGCAGTCTCTTCCTGTGTGAAAACTCGCTGGGTTGCTTCTGACTCGATGGCAATGAGTGAAGCGAAGCTGCTAATTTCTTACCTTCTTTGTTTAGTGGCTTTCTCACAACATATTGACGGACATCATCTTCCTTGGAGAGGTTGAAGAGTTTGCGAATTCTGCTGGCTCTCTTGGGCCCCAGGCGACGTGGCACAGTGGTATCAGTCAGTCCTGGGATATCCTTCTCCCCTTAGAAGGAAAAAGAAAATAAAAAAGACTTTATAACAATGACCTAGTAACTCAGGATCACAATAATGGGAAGCTCTAGTGCTGTGGTCCATAGGGCGACCTGGCCTGCGCCTCCACAGGAGAAAGATGGGCTATCTCCTGTCTGATTTACAGCCTCCAAAAAACAGCCATGCGTTTACATTTAATCACAATAATATAACAGTTCCTTTGGTCATTAGCAGGAGAGTGGTTGCTGCGTACCATCAAGTTGGAACCAACCCACAGCTGACCTTCCAGGTTTTCAGAGGCAGTTAATCACACAGGAGATTGTCCATACTACTTCCACAAAGCAACTGGAGGATTTGAACAATGTGCCTTTGGGACTGCAGTGCAGGTTCTTACCACTGGGCACCTGAGGAAGAGACTACAAAATGCACCTGGATAATCAAGATTTCAATAAAAACTGACCTACTAAGATGACAAGTAAACCTTACCTTTCTTGACAATGACCAAGTTGAGAACACTCAGATTGGCATCCACAATGCAACCCCGGACAGATTTGCGCTTCCTCTCTCCGGTTCTCCGTGGTCTGTAACAAGAGTGCCCCTTACTCAGCAGCAGACGAACTCGGCCATGGGTCAAGACACCCTGCTTCATGGGGAAACCTTGCTTGTCGTTTCCACCGCTGATCCGGACAACATATCCCTGTATGAAAACACAACATACTTAGCATTTCTAATCCAAATGTATACATCACCCCAAGTGGGGGCCCCTAGGAACCAGACCATTAGTTTATTAAAAAAGAGCAAACCGAAACTTAACCTTTATTTAACAAATAAAATTCCTTTCAATCAAGTCACACTCCTAGGCATGGTTACTAAGAAAAGCAGCCCTAGGAAGGGCCAGGATACTTAAGAAATTAAAATATTAAAACAGTAAACATAGGGAGCTCTGGTGGCCTAGTGGCAAGATGCTGCACTGCAATCTCAAAGGTGTACGGTTCAAATCCACCAGATGCTCTCCTGTACCTGTCAGATCTGATTTGACGGTACACGTAAAAATAATACAATAAAAATTAAACAAACAACAACAACCAAACAGTAAACATGAGAAACAACTCCTGTCCCTTATTCGGACCTCATTCCCAAAGGCCACGGTCTAGCTCTCATTTACCTTCCACTCTTCACCGAGGGCGTCCGCAGCAACTTCTGTGGCCATTCGCTTCTCATAAAACGTCCTAAGTTTGCGTTCATCGTCCACCTCAATGAGTTTCTGGCAGCCAGTGGCTGGGAAAGAGATGTTCAGCTAAGAATGGAAAATAAAGATAGTGTTGTCGTTAGGGTCTACGAAAACCACAGATCACTAAGTAAAAAGTCTCCCGTAACACCATTATCTGCAGAAAATTCCCAATAGTTGTTCCACCAAGCACGCGGAAAGCTCAGCACGCGACAACAGTCTAAAGAAGACAGCTCCACCCTCAAACCCCGGGTTAACGACTTCGCGGGTGAAAGGCGTTCCTACATTGATCACCCCCTAAAGCAGAGTCCGATCACAGGAAGGCCTGTCCCGGCGGCTCTCGAGGAGCCACCATGGCGCTTCCCAGTCCGCCGCAGCTCCTGGTGCAATCGCTCGTCATCCGCCTTCCTACAGCGCCCTGGTCTCCAGGAGCAGATCAATCTCCAACCCCAGAACCCCCCCTGCATCTACAATCGAGATATTGGCGTCCAAGTCTGCAGCAGCGCAGAGCTACAAAGCTCGGATCAAGATGCCCACGGCACACTCGGACGCTCGCCATTAGGTCCTACCTTCATGGTGAAGCAGCCGACAGCTCCAAGAGCGCCACGAAAAAGAGACTAAACTTCCGCTCCGTGCCGGTCACATAGGAGCCGTCAGTTCTCGCGAGATGATAAGACGGCTGGGAAAGCGGAAGTAAGGCGGATCACTTCCGGGACAGGAGCAAAACCAGGAAGTGTTGCAAGGCGGGACTTGCCGGGTGAGCGCAGCTGTCAGCGGCGGTGAGCCGGTGCCTGCGCCTCGTTCTCTGCGGTCCTGACCCATCCATCCTGCGTTCTCCTGGGCCTGACACCGGGTCCCAGGCGGAAGCCCCCCGCGTCTCCGGGCTCTGCTCTTGTCGATACTTAACGACAACGGGCGGATCAGTTGTAGGCTTGTTCTCTCTTCAGTCCTCACTTTCTTCAAACTCCGTCCAAAGATTTCCCTTTCAGGAGCGGGTTCCGATGGTGGCCTCGGCGATGCACCGTCAGGACTTACCCTCAAAGTGGTGATTTGCTTCCCGCCGTAAATATTCGAGGATCACTTGTCCTTTCTAGTCGCTCAGCTGCCCTTGGCTGGTGACAAGCGAGTGACACTTTGAAGCCCCTCGTGCTCGCCGTTCAGCCTTTTTAACAGAGGCCTCTTCCCAAATTGTTTTCTCTGCTTTTCTGTGTTTCCTCATCGACTTGAGAAAGCCAGCCGGTACTTTTTTTTAAACGTCTGTGTACGTCACGCGTTTGCCAGGAATTGCACCAATTACGGCAATTGAATCCAAGCTGTTTACTTGGCCTCATAATATTCCAGACTCAACTACGGCCATTCGTTAATTAAACGCAGGCCTTTCAGACTGTCACCTCGCAAGGGAGGCCTTTTCTGACACTTAAGGCCGGGCTTCCGTCTTTGATCTCGTTGTTTTTGTTGTTTTGTATTGTCCAGTCGAACCGACTCATAGCTGACCCGCTAGCTGCTTTTCGGGGGCTGTAAATCGCATGGGCGGAGATTGTCCATCTTTCTCCTGCAGAGCAGCTGGTGGATTCCAACCCAATTCCAAAGAGTTGGCAGCGCAACTTTGAAAACTCAATGCAGTCCATAGAACATGGTTGTTTTCGTCCCCTGGTGTCGGAACCAGCTCCTAGCTGACCCTCCAGCAGGTTTTCAGAGGCTGTCAAGAGCACGGGAGGAGATTGCCCATCCTTTTTCCAGCTTGTGGGTTCCAAGGGCATGCAGTGGGCAGCGCGGAACACCCCTGTTCTAGTGGCCTCATCCGAGGGGAGCTGAGCTACCAATCCAGAATGCCGCGCCTCTCCCGGGGCTTGACTCCACCCGGGTCTCCGCAGGAGTAAAGCAGACAAATTCCCGTGGGATTTCCAGGCTAGATTCATACCAGAAGGCTGAGAGGAGAGAAGGTGGCCTGTTGGAGCTGAGGAGTCCCTAGAGGGCGCACACGGTTAAGCACTCAACTACCAACCGAGGGGTTAGCAATTACAACCCACCCAGAGCTGCTTTCCTAGACAGACCTGGGAATCTTACTTTTTTGAGAAGTCTCGGTTTTGAAAACCCTTTGCTTCATACAAGGGGGTCACCATAGAATATAGCCAGAGTAAAGGGAATGCATTGTGGTCAGTGAACACTGCTGTAACTCTTAGGAGTACAGAAAAATGGGGGAAAGGTAGAGTGCAGTGGAGTAGACTTCCAGAGCATTCCCAGGAAAGTGAGGGTGGTTCCAAAGAAAAAAGCTAACTGAGGGGGAGAGGGGCAGGGAGGAAAAAATGTGCAACATTGAGTTAATGGAAATCCAAGTTCTTTATAAACTTTAATTAAAATCTCAATTAAAAATAAAAAAGAAAAATCAGAACTAAAAAGAAAATGAGGGTGGTGAGCCAGGCAATATAATCTGAAGCCGGTACTGTGATATCAGTATAATGAAAAAAGTCATTATTGTCTGTTAAATAATTGTTGCTGTCAAGTCAATTCTGACTCATAATGACCTTATACCTAAGGATTTCCCTAGGTAGAGAGCAGCCCTGGTGGTGCAAAGGTTCAACTAACTTAAAGGTTAATGGTTCAAGCCCTCCAAGTGCGTTGCTGGAGAAAGCTGTGGTAGTCTGCTTCAGTGGAAATTTCAGCCTTTGAAACCCTCTGGTGCTCTGATCCTTTGCCCTGTAGGGATGCTATGGCTTGTCTACTAAAACTTTGTTCTGTTGGGTTTTTTTAATTCCAATTTAAGTAATAAAAGAACTTTTACTATACACTGAATCTTGTCTGGCCATCTGATATTGTTCTTATGTGCCGTCGAGTCGCCTGCAACTCAAAGCAACCCTGTCTGCAACAGCCCTAAACCCTACTCTGTCCTGTGCCAATCTCACTGTCTCTGACACATCTACCCCCATTACCCCAGTCACTGAATCAATCCATCTCATTGAGGGTCTTCCTCTCCTGTGCTGCCCCTCTATCTTCCCAAGTATGACATCCCTCTCCAAGGACTGGTCCCTCCTTACAACATGTCCAAAGTATGTCAGATGGAGCCTCAGAATCCTTGCCTCCAAGGAACAGCCTGGTTTCACCCTCTCAAGAGAACCTGTTTGTACTCTTTAGAAGTCCATGGTATATTCAATACTCTTCTCCAACACCACAGTTCAAAGGCATCAATTCTTCTGTCATCCTTGGTCATTGTCCAGCTTTCTGATGCATAGCAAGTGATTGCAAAGACCATGGCCTGTGTCAGGCACACCTTAGTCTCCAGATTGACATCGTTGCGATTCAGTACTTTGGAGAGGTCTTTGACATCAGACCTTCCCAATGCAATTTGTCTTTTAATTTCATGGCTGCTGGTGCCAAGAGTGTTGATTGTAAAACCAAACTAAAGCTATTGACAATCTCAATCTCTTCACCATCTATCATTATGTTACTATATTTAATGCATGATACAAGTAACCGTTAAAGTGCACAATTTTCTGGCATTTAGTACATTCAAAACATTCAACAAAAATTAATTCCAAACCATTTTCATCATTCCTAATTTAAACCCCTTTCTGTTTCATATGAATTTGGAGATAAGCTTTTCAATTTCTGCTCAAAAAAATATCTTTGAGTTTTCATATGTATTGCAATCCATCTGTGGACCCACCTTATACCAGTTGTGAAAAATTAACCCAGAAAAGATCAGTGACCTAAAATGAGAGCAAAAATCCTAAAACTCTTAGGAAAAACATAGGAGTGAATCTTCAAGACCTTGAATATTATCATAGATTCTTAGATGTGGCGCCAGTAAATTTATTACTGTTAACTTTTTTCTATCAATAGATATTGCCATGAAAATAGAAGAGAATGTGAGAAAATAGTTGCCAATCATATAGAAGTTATTGGTTTAATATCCAGAATATAGAAATAGTTCTGACAACTCAATAAGACCCACCGCTATTGAGTGAGTTCTGACTCAGCAGAACTCCGTTTGAGTTTCTGAGTTTAAAGCTATGTGAGGAGTCCACGCAGCCCCTGTTTCTGTGAAGCATCTGATAGATTCAAACTGCCAGCGTTTTGATTAGGAGCCTGATCTGTTACATACTATGCTAACAGGCTCCTTCAACAAGAAAAAGGTAACCCATGCACACCCATGTTTAATGTAGCTTTGTTCACAATAGCAAAGAGCTGGAAACAACCCAAGTGCTCATCAACAAATGAATGGATAGAGAAGCTCTGGTATATTTACACAATGGAATACTATACAGCACTGAAAAATAAGGAACTCATGAAATATTATACAAAATGGATGACCCTGGAGGAAATTATGCTGAGTGAAATAGCTCAGTCACAAAAAAGGACAAATATTGCATAGGGCCGCTGTTGTAAAATGGGACTGACATCGGGTTAAGGGAAGACAGAGAAGGAGGGGAGGAATGATGCATACTGCATTGAAACAGATGAAGGAGATAACTGTTTAAAAGGGATATATCATTGGATATTATTGTCATGACAGGAGTCCAGGATGAAGGCTGTACAGTGGAGTGGACTTGGGGGAAGGATTGCATAACAAAAAAGGAGTTTTACTTTTCAAGGAGAAGAGTGAATTTGAGGGAGTGGGAGTGGGCAGGGAGAAAAGTGCAACAATGAATGAATGGAAATGCTAAGTCTCTGTAAACGCACATTAATATGATTTTTTTTAAAAAATCCCCCCCAAAAAAGGTAACCCAGTTAAAAGCTGACAAAGACTAGAACAGATACTTCTCCAGGGAATATCTATAAACAGCCAACCAGCATAATAGTTATTCATTTGCTCACTGCATTGAGTCAGTTCCAACTCAGTGACGCTTTAGGACAGAGTAGGACTGCTCCATAGGCTTTTTTAGGCTGTAAAGTTTTACAGGAGCAGACTGCCTTGTCTTTCTCCCATGGAGTGGCTCATGGGTTAGGTATTTTCAGTTTGCAGCCTAACTTTTAACCCTCTGTGCCACCAGGGCTTGTCTGCATTAGTAATTGTTGTAATATGCTGTCAAGTCAGAACCAACTCATAGCTGACTGTTAAGCAGGTTTTCAGAGGCTGGAATTACATGGGAGGAAATTGTCCATCTTTCTTCCAAGCAGCTGGAGGATTTGAACCACCTGCCTTTGGGTTGACAGTGTGACTCTCTACCCACCAGAGCTCTCTAACTAGATCGAAAACATCCTTAATAATGGTGAAGGGAAAAGTAATACACACTATCAGGTAACCCAGCAGGACATGCAGATGTTTGGAAAGACTGTCTTGAATCAGAAACACCTTAGTCTTTAAACTGACATCATTACGCTTCCAGACTATGGAGAGATCCCTGACAGCAGAATTTCCCAGTGTCTTCAGATCTCCTGACTGCTGGTACCAAGGATGTTGATTGGGAATCCAAGATGAAATTATTGACTATTTCAGTCTTTTCTCCGTCTGATATAATGTTGCCAATTGGCCCTGTGGTGAGAACCATTGTCTTCTTGATGTTGAGATGTAATCCATGTTGAAGGTTGCAGTCCTTGAGCCAACACAGCAAGTGCCTCAAGTCTTCCTCACTTTCATCAAGTGAGGTTGTGTCAACTGCATAATGCAGGTCCTTGATGAGTCTTCCTCCAGCCCTGATGCCACATTCTTCCTCACAGAGTCCAGCTTCACAAATAATTTGCAGTTGTGAAGATGGCCCTGGACTGAGTGTCATTTCATTCTATAGGGTCCCTAGGAGTCTCAGGTCAAGAGGTGGCACCCAACAACAACAACAACAACAAAAGAGAAACAGGCTCACAGTGAGAGAGAAGAGTTCTGGTTTGGACACACTGAGCGTGCCATGTTGTGGGTACACCAATGGAGGCATCCTCTAGGCTGTTGGGTACACAGGTTTGGAAGGTCCCCTAACACCAGGGACAGCCACAAGGGCTGTGACTAACAAAAGAACTGTTTGCAGTCACACAAAACCAAACCTGTTCCCCTTGAGTCAGTTCTGACTCCTGCTGCTTTCCGTATGCTGCCAAGGAGAACTGCTGCATAAGGATTTCTTGACTGGAATCTTTAGAAGCAAATTGTCAGGGCTTTGTTCTCTGGTGGTGCTGGGTAGATGACCTAACCTCCAGGTTAGTTGTTGTGGTGGTGTCTATCATCGAGTCAGAACTGACACATAGCTGACCCTCCAGCTGGTTTCCAGGGGCAGGAAATCCATGGGAAGAGATGGCCTGTTTTTCTCCCACAGAGCAGCTGGTAGGTCCAAACCGCATGCCTTTGAATTCGCAGCATGATTCCTCACCACTGAGCCACCAGAGCTCTAGCTTAGGAGTCAAGCACGAACCACTTGTGCTGCCTGAGGACATTTTCTATATTGAATGGAACACAGACATTCACCACCTTAAGAGTAATTTTAATTTTCAGTGGCAGGTCTGGGGAAGGGGCGGCCAGTACCATGTCTGGTCACGATAGTGGTAAGAAGAAGCCCCTGAAACAGCCCAAGAGGCAGACCAAGGAGGTGAACAAGGAAGATAAGGTTTTCAAGCAGAAACCAAAAGAAGAACAGAAGAAACTTGAACTAAAAGCAAAGGCAAAGGTCCCCTGGCCACGAGTGGAATTAAGAAATCTGGCAAAAAATAAGACTGAGGCAATGATGAACCTTACTTCCGTTCTTTTTTAGAATATCTGGATTCTCTGCTGTAACATCTGTTGTCACCAGTAGTTAAAATGAAGTGTTGTCTTGGAGCCTGTTGTACATTTAAGAGGAAACTTTGTGAAACAGTAAAAAAGAAGAAAGCCTATGATGGTCCATCTCCAGTTCTCATTCAGCCATTCCAATCTTAGCTGTGCGGTCAAAGTAAATGGAATCCAGAATCCTGTCATAATCTTCATTCTTCATTATGCCCAGAATTCTGTACCAC
>NW_006399764.1:12917000-12918277 GCF_000299155.1 Elephantulus edwardii | reverse complement strand
TCCTATCTCAGGACAGTATTCTGTCCCATTTTTATTCCTTCAAAACTATGTGACCTTTGGCAACTTACTTGTCCTCTTTGTGCCTCAGTCTCCCCACCTACAAAATGGAGGTCATAATACCACTTCACACAATTCTTGTCAAGAAAAAATGTGTTAATATATGAAACAAGCTAAATGGCTCTTAGTGTAAACTCTCAGTGCCAGTGTTTCTCATCATCACTGTTCTCACCATCATCTTCATTGTCCTGTCATCACGCCTTGCCCTCTGCTCTGTCATATTGCTGCTAGTGCTTCTTGTCCCCTCTACCTGCCTTGGTTAAGTTGTGCTTCTGTGAATGTTCTCCTGAAGATTCTAGTCTCTTCTGACCTTGCTCCAAGGAAAATGCCCTGAGCCCCAAGTTGGTGTCAGCACCAAGCTAGGAGAAGGTGGTTGTTGTGTACCACCAAGTTGGAATCACCGTCTAGCTGACCTGGGGCAGTAAGCCACATGGGAGGAGGCTGTCCATCTGTCTTCTGCAGAGCAGCTGGTGGAGTCAAACTACGTACCTTTGGCTTGCCACTGCCATTCCTTACTGCTAAGTCACCAGAGCTCCAGGGACACAGAAATGAAAAGAGATAGCCTTTACTTTCAGGGAACATTTTATTTAATGAAGAAGAAAAAGCACGTAAGTAGACAGGTATCTAATGAAGGTATTTAAAGAGAAAATGTTTTTGTAATTCATCCTGCTAAGATTAATAGCACACTATTTATAAGAAGTCTTAGGCCTACATAGTCCCAAATGCTAATCAGCTATATAAGTCTGTAATTTCTAGGTCCTTCTGTGGTTCAGTTCCCAATTCTTTTGTGTTCCTTGGGTTTGGCAATTCATTAGACGATCTCCTAGAGACTCAGACTTGTCAGGGGAAATTTTCACACAACCATAGATATGCAGGCTTGTTTAGCAGAAATTGGTGAGCAGTGGGCCAGGATCCTGTAGACCGTGAGTTGTGATGCAGCAGGATGGCAACTCTGGGTGATGCAGGCTGGATGCTATGTCCCAGGTGAGTGTTACACAAGAGAAAGCACCTGGTGCTGAGGTCCCCTGAGTTTATATAAGTCTCTAGGAATATAGGGCTTGTAGCCCATCCTAATAATTTCTCGTTAATACAATAGTTGTTGTTGTTGTTGTTATGTGCCGTCGAGTCGCTTGCGACTCATAGTGACCCTATGTACAACAGCCCTAAACTCCGCTCTGTCCTGTGCCAATCGCACTGTCTGTGACACTCCCATCCCAATT
>NW_006399764.1:12911827-12916190 GCF_000299155.1 Elephantulus edwardii | reverse complement strand
GGGGGGAACCCCAAAACCAAGATGGGAGATATCCCATCTTAAACTGTTTCATCCTATCTTAACACCGCAACCTCTTTTGGCTACAATTTCTATGCCCTCACTTTATAACAAAACAGAAAGAATTGCTGTACTTCACTATTTCAACATTCTGACCTCATATCTACTCCTTTAAAGAAAAAAACAATATTATACTAAAACTTTAAAAATAAGGACAAGGTGTGCAGGGCAAGCTACTCACTCCTGTCTCCCTTCAACCCATTTTCCACCCTTCACCCTACTTAGTTAACCAGTGTTACTAGTTTCATTGTTAGTATATTTACTTGGCATACAGGTATTTCTTCTTTATCACTTATTTGTTTTAATGTTTTTAGTAAATGATAACATACCATATTTATGTCATGCTCCACCTCCACCGCCGCCCCCAGCTTATCAATACAGCACATGTGGAACTTTGTCCCTTTTAACGCCTAAGAAGAGTCCTTATTGCCTTTTATTGGTCTCCTCCTGACAGGCATTTAGGCTGTTTCTAGTTGTTTGCTATTACATATAAGGCTGAAATGTAAGTGATTTCCTGAATCTGGTATTATAAATGTAAACTGATTGCTAGAAGTGGAATTACCTGGTCAAAGTGCATATGCATTTGTAATATGGGGAAGATCCTGCCGAACTGCTTTCCACAGAAAAATTACTACCAGTCGATCACACTAGCAATCAGAGGATATACCTGCTTTCCTAGTCTTGTCAAATGTCCTCAGATGTTCAATTTTGTCACCCTGACTATTGTTTGTTGTTGTTATGTACAGTCAAGTCAGAATCGACTCATACCTGACCCTCCAGCAGGTTTTCAGAGGTAGTAAATCACATAGGAGGAGATTGCCTATCTGCTGCAGAGCAGCTGGTAGATTTGAAGCATATGCCTTTGGGGTGGCAGTGTCCCTCCTTGCCACTAGGCCACTAGAGCTCCTTATGTTGTTACTATGTGCCATTGAGTTGCCTGTGACTCATAGTGACCCTATGTACATTAGCTCTGTACCCTGCCCTATCCTGAGCCAATCTCTTCATCTCCAACAGACCTAATCCCATTTCTCCAGTCACTGAGTCAATCCATCTCATCCTGGGTTTTCCTCTCCTGCACTGTCCCTCCACCCTTCCATCATGTCCCTCTCCAAGGATGGTCCCTCCTGGCCATGTGCCCAAATTATGTCAGATGGGCCTTCAAAATCTTTGCCTCTAGGGAGCAGCCTGGTTTCACCCTCTCGAGGATGAACCTTTTTATTCTCCTGGCAGTCCACAGTAGTATGTTCAACACCCTTCTCTAGCACCACAACTCAAAGGCATTAGTCCTTCTTCTGTCAATCCTTACTTGTCCAGCTATCTCATGCATAGCAAGTAGAAGACCATGGCCTGGATCAGGTGCACCTTAGTCTCCAGACTGGCTTTGTTTGCTTTTCAGTATTCTGACAGAGGATATAAATGGCAGGTAGTTTTAATTTCTACTTTTCCTGCTTTAACTTATGCATCTTTCCCCATATATTTTCCCATTCCTATATTTTTTTACCCAATTTTCCCCTATTATGTGTGAGCCTTCTTTGTATTAGAGAAAGATGCTCTTCAGAAAAAAAGTTCCAAGGTTTTTTCCACTGTGTCATTCACTATTTCTTAAAAGAAGGTAGGAAAAGCACGAGGACAGATAGGCTGGCCTTTCTTCAGGGCTCTGAGGCAGAGGTGTTGATAACTGAGGAAGGAAGGACCTTTCTGCGACTAATGCTGAGGATGTTTGTCCCTCAGCAGTTTGGAAACCTCTGTAGATAGGGGTGGGGGAGCAGTGCTCACTCTGAACCTCTAAGCTAGCCCCATTCCATCTTTGTTCTTCCCCCCCCACCTTTGTTCTTAACTGACTTATCAGAAAAGTAGAAATTTCATGAAAGCCCACAAAGCATTTGTAGTTAGTTGATATACACAGCAGAAGACAACCAAATTCTTTTCTAAAAATGTCACTACAAATTGCATCAAAGTTTCCTTCAAGATGCTCATCCTTAAAATGCATCCACCTTTTTTCCTTGTGAAAAGAACTCTTAAGTCCATGTGATGCATCTATATCATTCAATATTTCTAAGATAAAATTTCTTAAAATTTGCAGCGCTTTGAGGAGGGATCAAAGGGTCCCTAACTGTTTATCATTGTTCTCAGACTGAATTACTAACAAGAAAAGTTTCGCTCTGGGCATCCCCCAACAACCTTGACTGGAATGACACTAGCAATGATTCCCCACCTACAGAATGTACCATATTTCAGCTCCCTGCTTTTAGTTGTTGATCTGATCAGAGAATTTTTCAGTTAAGATCTCTTTAGTCTTTTTACTTTCTTCAAAGCCCTAGACAACATAAATGGGCTCCCTAGTGTTCAGTAGACAATGTTTTCTCCCACTTATCTTAGAGATATGAATTGTTTCATGTCTCATTGTAAAAATGTGTCCAGGTGTTCGTACATACTTTCCACATTTCCCTTTTCCTTATCAAAGTGTTTTGTTATGACTCTTGGTTTTAATTCATAGAAACCAAACTCAAGCTAGCCTAAGCAAAATGATCCTGGAAAATCTTGGGAATGTTTTATGTGACTATATTTTCATGCATTGTTGGAGCCAGGGACTTCTGCATCTTTGCTATTTCTGTAGAACTTTCTCTGGGGCTGCTTCACTACTTTTTCACACTTTGACCAGTTCTGCTGCTTCCTACATCTACCTCATACTCTTGATGTTCTTCTTCTTGTTAGGTGTCACTGAGTTACCTGTGACTCAGCCACCTTATGAAACAGCACATCTAAACCCTGCCCAATCGTGCCCCATTCTCACCTTCTCTGATACGCTCAAGCCTGGTGTTAATCCATCTTGTTGAAAGTCTTCTTCTGTTTCTCTGACCTTCCACCTTTCTCAGCATGATGTCCCTCTCCAAGGGGCTCCTGCTGACCATATGCCCAAAGTAGGTGAGATGAAGTTTCACCATGCTTGCCTTAAGGAGTACCCTAGTTCGTGCAACCACCATCGAGGCAGTATGGTGCTTTCTCAAAAAGTTGCAAATAGAAATACCATTTGACCCAGCAATTCCACTACTGGGAATATACCCCAAAGAGACCATAACCAACATCCAAGCAGATATATGCACATGTTTATCACGGCTTTGTTCATGATAGTAAGGAGTTAGAAACAACCCAAGTGACCATCAACAAACGAATGGATAGAAAAGCTCTGGTATATTCACACAATGAAATACTATGCTGCATTGAAAAACAAGGAACTCATGCAATATTATTCAAAATGGGTGAATGCTGAGTGAAATATTTCAGTCACAAAAGGACAAATACTGCATGGTGTCACTGTTGTGGAATGGGACTGACATCAGGGTTGGAGTAAGACTTAGAAAAACTGGATAAATTAGGTATACTGCATTGAAACAGATGAGGGAAAGAACAAATTAAAAGCAATATATGATAGTGTATTTATGGTTATCACAAGAGTCAAGAATTAAGGTTGCATAATGGAGTGTACTTGGGGCAGTGGGGCGGGGGAGGGAGCAGGGGGATTGTATACCAATGAAAGAATTTTTCTTTTCAGAGAGAGGAGCGAATTAGGGGGGAGGGGTGGGCAGGGAGAGAAGTGTAAGAAGGAATGGAAATTCAAAATCTCTGTAAATGTTCATTAAAATGAATAAAATAAAAGAAATAAAAAGACGGACCCTAGTTGCACTTTCTCCAAGATAGACTTGTTTGTGCTTTTGGCAACCTGTGAGATATTTAGTACTGTTCTCCAGTGTCACAATTCAAAGGCTTCCATTTTTCTTCAGTCATCCTTATTCATACTCCAACTTTCAGATGCATAGGAAATAATTTAAAAGACCCAGCTTGGATAAAGTGCGCCTTAGTCTTTAATCTGACATTGTTGCCCTTTAGCATTTTGAAGAGGTGTCTGACAATACATATTCCCAATGTAAGACATCTTTTAATTACTTAGCTGCTGTTCCAATGGGTGTTGATTGAAAATCCAAGTAAAATAAATTTGTTGACTGTTTCAGTCTTTTCTCCATCTATCATGACGTTGTTACTTTTTGGTCCAGTCATGGGGGTTGTGTTTTCTTGATGTTGAACTGTAATTTGCATTGAAGGGCATAGACGGCACCTGATAACAGTGACCGGTAGTGCCCAGATTGCATTAATAGTGCTCAGCTCTCTTGGAGACATCTCTTCCATTCTAGAAGACAGTCAGATGGAACTGAGAAAGCTCTGTTCTTTTTTTTAAAAAAAATTATATTTTATTAATTTTCATAAACATTTACAGAGATTTTGGGTTTCCGTTCATTCATTGTTGCAC
>NW_006399764.1:12901573-12910642 GCF_000299155.1 Elephantulus edwardii | reverse complement strand
ATTGGATTATTTACCTTTATCTTGTTGTGGTGCTCAAGTATTTCATAAATTCTGGATATAAGTCCCTTATCTGATATGTTATTACCGAAAGCTCTGTTCTGATTCCAAATTCCCCCAGATGCATTCTGGTTTGTCAGTGGGGGGCAGTATGTTCTGGACCAATGAACTCTTTCTAGCTCCAGGGTCCGGTCACAGTATATTACATTTACTGTCCCACAGCAGCAATCTGAATGGAGTAGGGAAAGGTAGATAAGGGGCAGCCTCCAGAAGCAGCAGCCAGAGGCCCCAGAAAGGAGGGGATACCAAGACAGACCAAAAACTACACATCTGCCCCATGTCATCCCTCCTCTCGAGGCATACTGTAAGGTCTTCAGTTTGTTCTTTCATAAAGTCAGCTATTCAAAAGCCTTTGGAACACACTTCTCTGACCCCACGAGGTTACACAAGTCAGAAGCTATTTATTGCAACTCTTTTATGCTGTATTCACATTTAACCCCAACCAATTCCCCTCCCTCTTTGGTCCTCACTTCCCCATAAGGCCTTTTGTTATTGTTGATGAAAATATACAAAGCTAAACCTGAGCCCATTCCACAGTTTGTAGACTTTGGCTAAATTCAATCAATGACTTGATTAAATGTTTCATGCTGATGTCAACATTCTCACTGTTCCTGTTTCGGTTTCTGTTGTTTCATTTCCATTAACGTGACCTCCCTCCACCCAGCCTTCCCATCTTGGCTTTAACCTAAGGTGTTTCTGGGTGTTAGAAAGATTGAAAATAATGCAGAGTGAAGGAAGTGTGGAATGGATGGGCCCCTGTGATGAGGTCCATCCAAGAGATAGGACAGTTCTGGCTGCCAGTGCCAACTCACAGCACGCCTCAAGAGACGCAGAGTCCAGCTCCGAGGGGCCCGTAGATTGTGAGGCATTGCAGCTACAAGTCCCTGCAAGCTAGACTGTTCTAGCTTCCCGATTCCAGAATCTATGACCATAGCACCACCTAGACCCCACCCTGGCTGCAGATAGACAGCTTGTTTACGGAAACCTCCCTGGGTGAAAGGGAACATTTTACACAGAGGTGGGGCAAGTCTCCCTCAGATAAGCCATTTGCTTCCTCATGTGAAGGATACACCCCTGTGCCAGTCCTGTGCCCTCTGGGATGAAGCCTTAGGCTCAATCAGAGCTGTGTCCTTGGGGTCCCTATTCAGGGCCTAGTGCTTGGGCACTCATGAACCCCCTTTCTGCTTTCATCAGAACCTGGGTGTTTTGCTTAATGAAGCCCTCTTTGGGTTTTGAATATTATGGAAAATTTTAAATATACACAGAGAATAGCTTAATCTGATTACCACCCACTTTCAACAATTAACTGTTCAAGGCTAATGTTATTCCATTATATCCCTAAACAAACACCCACCCTCATTATTTCAAAATAAATATCAGATATTTTGTCTATAAATAAATGTTTCAGTGTACGTATCTAAATAGCAACTTTCTTGGTTTTTGAGCTTGCTTTGGTTTATAGAGATAATTTACACACATTAAAATGGACTACATTTAGGTACAGTTCTGAGTTGTCTGGGCTTTTTTTTATATTAATTCATTTTTGCGCATTTTCCTCCCTGTACCTCTCTCCTCCCTCCCCCTCCCCCAGTCCACTTTGCAATACTTCTCTTGTTCCAAATTGTTGCCATAAATATAATGCCTAATCATATATTCCTTTCAGACAGTTCTTCCTTTCATCTCTTCCAATGCAGTGTTCATTATCTATCTACTCTTTTCCTATTCTTCCCCAAACTCCCCATGCCAGTCCTGTTTTACAATAGTGGTGTTGTGCAATATTTGTCCCTTTGTGACTGAGATATTTCACTTAGTATAATGTCATCCAGGCTTACCCATATTGTGTAATGCTGTGTTACAAGTTCATTAATTTTTCAGTACTGCATAATATTACATTGTGTGGATGTACTGTAGTTTTTCCTATCCATTCGTTTGTTGATGGGCACTTGGGTTGCTTCCACCTCTTTGCTATTGTGAATGATGCAACAAGGAACGTGAGTGTGCATACATCTGTTTAGGTTGCAGCTCCCATTTCTTTAGGGTGTGTTCCCAGTATATAACCTAAAGTATAATTGCTGGGTCAAATGTTATATCTGTTTCTAACTTTCTGAGAAAATGCCAGACCTCCTTCCATAGTAGCTGTACCATTTTATGTTCCCACCCTGAGTGAATTAAAGTTCTATTCTCTTCATAACCTCACCAGCATTTGTTGTTTGCTGCCTTGTTGAACTGCCTGTTGTCACTGAGCAGTTCAGAGTTTTTAGAAACTCATTCAGTTATATAACTATCACAGTATAGAATCAAGATGTAGAAGGGTGGTAGCAACCATTCCCCTCAAATTCTCCTCAGCCCCTCTGCAGTCAATCTTCTTCTCCACCCACAGCCACCCACCAGTCTGCTGTTTTACCTGTCCAGATGTCATAAAAATAGAAGGGCATAGGATGTTGCTTTTTGAATATCTGATGATATATATATATATATACTTGTTATTTCATCATTTTTGTAGATACAGTTTGATAACATTAATTCCATTCTTTATATTGTGTAACCGTAACTACTCTCTGTTTCTAAATGTTTTCATTACCTTTAATAGACACTTAGTGCCTGTCAGACTATAAGCCTCTCTCCCCTCCCTGGTAACCACTAACAGACTCTGGTCTCTGCAATATGCATATTCTAAATACTCATATAAGTTAAATAATACAGTATTTGCCCTTTTGTGTCTGACTTAGTTCACAAGACAAAATGTTTTCAAGGTTTATGTTGTAGTGTTTGCCAGCAGACCTTCATTTCTCTTCATGAATGAATAGTGTCCCAGTGTGTCCATGTTATATATGTATATACTGTATTTTGTTTCTTCACTTACCTCTTGATGGACATTTGAGTTGTGTGAGCTTTTGTGCATAGTGCTTCACTAACATTAGCTGTGCACGTGTTTGAGTTCCTGCTTTCAAGTCTTTGGGGTATATGCCACGAGTAGAATTGCTAGTTTGAATGGAATACACTAGTTTGTGCTTTTTTAAAACTTTTTATGGGGATCTAAGTGAAGGTTTATGGAACAAATTGCTTTCCATTCAACTATTCACATGCATTCAGTTTTATGACATTGATTGCAGTCCCCATATTACACCAGCACTCTCTCCACTGCCTCTGGGCTTCCTGTTTCCGTATCACTGAGTTTCCCCCCAGAGCAGATGCCACCCTTTTGATCCTGTGTGGCTGATTGCCCTGAGGAGTACAGTTCTGTTGTTCCGGATCACCTTCAGTCCTGCCTGTTGTTAAGCTGGAAGTTGAGCAAGTGGAATGATTTTCCTTCTAGACTGGAAGGGTGCCTATGGCTCCTAGTCTCAGGGTTTCTGTTCGTCCCTTTTTAGACCAGTAAGCCTGGTCACTTTTTATGATTTTGAGTTTGGCTCCACATTTTCCTCCCACTCTTTCAGGGACCTACTGTTGTGATCCCTCTCACAGTGGTCAGCAGTGGTAGCCAGGCATCATCTCTCTGTTCTGGGCTCAAGGTTATGGAGACCAAAGTTCACATGGTATACCAGCCCTTTGGACTAAGAGTCTTTGATTCTCTTCACTCTGCTGCAGATGAGAAAAGACCAACAGTTGTGGCTTTAAGATCACAGTCACTGCTCACCAAAAGTAGGATGTAAGGGGAGCTCTAGTGGCAAGAAGCTGCAATGCAATCCCAGAAGCACATGGTTCGAATCCACCAGGTACTCTGTTGGAGGAGGGACAATCTCCTCCTGTACCAGTCAGATCCTATTTGATGGTATACACACAAGAAATAATAATAAAATTTAAAACAACAACAACAACAAAAGTAGGATGTAGAACATTGTCTTTGTGGACTATGTTATGCCAGTTGACCTTGATGTCCCCCTACCCCTAACAATGGTCTTGAACTCTCATTCCTTCAAGGTATTTGGTTATGGCTAAGAAGTTTTCATCATTTCACCTACTTGGCTCTACCATGCTCTACATGAATCTATTTTCAGCACATGCAGATGTTGTTGTTGTTGTTGTTGAATGTGCCATCAAGTCGATTATAACTCACAGTGACCCTATGTACAGTAGCTCTGAATGCTGCCTTTTCTTGAGCCAATCTTACTGTGTCAATCCATCTCATCTGGGGTCTTCCTCTCCTGTGCTGCCTCTCAATCCTTCCAAGCATGATGTCCTTCTCCAAAGACTGGTTCCTCCTGGGTACATGCCCAACGTATGTGAATTGGAGCCTCAAAATCCTTACCTCCAAGGTGCAGCTTGCTTTCACCCTCTCTGGGACGAACCTGTTTGTTCTTCTAGCAGTTCTTCAGGTATGTTGCTAGGAAAGATTAGTCCTTGGAGAGGGATATCACACTTGGAAAGGTGGAGGGATGTTGAAGGAGAGGAAGACCCTCGGCACGGTTGATTGGCATAGTGACTGCAGCAATGGGCTTAGTGGCGTTATGGCATAGTGGCACGGTGACTGTGACAGTGTGTCAGAGATTGTGAAGGTGCACAGGGTAGGAGAGGGTTCAGATATGTTGTTCATAGGGTCACTGTGAATTGTACTCAACTTGATGGCACCTAACAACAACAAAATGTAGATATACTAGTTTGCAAACTTACTTGGCAATAGATGTAATCTCATTGCGTACCTCTATGCATACCTGTTTCTCTTGCCTCTCTGCCTGTGTATTTACTCATAGATTAATAGTGTTATTACTGATAGTGCAAGATATTGCAAGACAGTGTTCATCTTTGTGTTATGTGTCATATGGCAGTTTTGTGTTTCTCTTTCCACCAAATTCTTTTCCACAGTGGCTACACCATCTTCCAGTCCCACCAAAACAATGGGTGAAGGATCCAGTTTCTGCACATCCTCACTTAAAACTTGTTTTCAGGTCCTAATCATCTCATTAAGGGATAAAGTTATGTCTCATTGTGGTTCTGATGTATATTTTCCGATTGACTAACAACATTGAGCATCTTTTCATATACTTACTGACTGAATGTTTTTAGTGCAATATCTGTTATTTGTCCATTTGTGTTACTTTCTTGTTTGATTTTTCACATGTAGCCTTTTGAATACTTGCATTTTAAAATATAACCACAATACTATCCTCACATTCACTTCTCTCCCCTGAAAATGCATAGCAGTTTTTGTGGCTCTCTTCCCCCAAAATGAAGAGCAGTTCTCTGATATTATAACATATCCAGTGTCTATATTTCCATATTGTCCTAAAAATTTGTTTTTACACTATTTTATTTAGGTTCGAAGCAAAATCTACATGCTGCAGTTGGTTGTTTTGTCTCTTAAATTTCTGTAACCTATAGGTTTTCTCTCCATCTTTTGTTAGAGTTCAAACATGTGTGCCATACAGGGCACAGCCAAAAGTGACCTTGCTTTTACTCAGAAAGGGTTGATCCTATCTTTAAGACCCACCTGTCTTGCCTCATTAACATCGCAGAAGTTAGAATTTGTAACACACGTAGGAGCATTACATTATATTAAGAATCATGTGCACATTGGCACACACTATTAACCACACTTTGAAATTCAGAATCTTGACCTACTGGTCAAAATTTGGATTTTTATAATTTTGCACAAGACCTCCAGATAATTCCACTCCTGTAAATTGGTGGTCAGAGCTCAAGTTTTGATCTGGTTTGAATTTAGAAGCTTGACAGGATGGCTTCACAGTTGGTGTTGCATTGCTTACCTCTTGGTCCTGAATGTCTTCTCATTATCTCTGATTGCTCTGTGTTGGCCACAACTTGTGCCTTCTTGTAACAGTCTCCTGTTCCTTCTGTCAAATTTCCCCACCTCTATGCTCTTTCTCCACAGAGTTCCCTGAGGCAAGCTGTTTCGCAAGGGGACACCACACCTGCTTCCAAGCTTGTTTTAATTGGGGAGTTTCGCCAAACGCTGTCCACCATGGGTAACCATTCTCGCATTTGACACATCAGTGTCACAGTGTTCAGCATCGCAGCAAGCACAAATTACCTCTGTATAGCAAATGGACAGACCAGTGTTAAACCAGATAGAAAAACATTTGACCAACAACAATTAAAACCAGGCCCGAGGGCTGCAGGAGAAACGAAGAAAGTTATACAAGTGTTCAGGTCTTTCATTCATAGTGTCGCTATGAGTCGTCTATGACTCGACGGCACATAACAACAACAACAACAACAACAATAGTTTCTAATTAGATCATCTTTATCTTGCAAATCTCAGGGCTAGGGCAACCACCTGTTCAGAGTTTCCCATACTTCTCTCAGGGTGAACTTGGGGCTCCATACCCTGTCTTTCTAGTCTGTGTATGTATCTTCATTTCAGTCATCATCATGTTGTGTTCTAAGGAAGAAATAGAACCAGAATGCTCGGAGGCAAGGATAGTAAAAAGAAGAAACAAGGATGGTGACAGTTTTATTTCTTCACCTGGACAACATCTATCACTAGAGAAGTACATTGCATTTGGTAAAGAGAGTCAGTAAATCAAGGGAAATACTCATGGCATGGAAAACACAAGAACTACAATGGACTCAAACCAACAATCTGCATGCAGGACTGGGAGGCATTTTGTTTTATTATATTTAAGAGTTGCCGTGAGTTAGAACTGACCAGATTGGGTGTGGAGCGGGGAGGGGGAAAACCCTAAAATAAATGAAAAGATGTGTGGGGTTATTTTTTGGATTTTTTAAAAATTTTACATTTTACTTGATTTTACCTTAAGATTGTCATGAGTTGGTGGCCAACTAGATAGCAACTAATAACACCAGCCTTGTAATGACTGCTCTGTGTATCTCTATTGGCCAAGAAACATAGTTTAATATTGAGGAGCCCTGCCCAGAGCAGGTGCTCAAAAGTCTCTTGTTAAATCTTTGCAAGCAACAGCTCAGTAACAAAATAACACCTTATCTATCCCAAAGCAGCAGTAAGAACATATACTAACAAAATTCCGTGGCCTTCAAGTATAGGCCAAACCTCAAGTTCCTAATCAGAACTTGTTTACTTTTACTGTACACTCAGTCCTCACGTTGCTTGTGGTTTTCCAATGCAAATTACAGGAAGGAAAGAGACCCTTCTAAAGAGAGGCTGTCACAGCACATGAAGTGCTCTTCACCGGCATGTCAGTAAACAGCTAGAAAGCCTCCATTCCACAGACTCGGGCACCCCTTTCTCACAGCAGACACAGCACTGGGCCTCTGGCTCTGTTTCCAGCTGTCTCTCCCACAATTCTGAGTGTAGATACGTAGTCTTAGATAAGAATAATGAATAAACACAGCCTCCCCAGCTCCTTATTCTCCTCCCAGCTGAAGCAGGCAGCCAGACTTTATGCTCTGCTCTCCTGGTGATGAGCACCAGGGAAGGGTGACTTTCTTGATGAGATTCTGTCTCCTTTCCTTGACAACAAGTGCAGCAGCAGCTTTGAGTCTGATTTTTCAGGCGAGCAAAGTGGACAGTCTATAGTGAATTTTGCCCCTGCCAAAGATTTCGTGTAGTGCTTGCTAATGCAGATGTCTATGCATTCAGCCTATAAGATGGGCTTCATCTCCAGAGTGTCTGACTCTATAGCTTTGAAGTGGACCCTACAATTGGCATTTCTGAAGTTTCCAGGCAGAGCTGATACTGCTGCTTGGGGACTGTTCTGGAGAATCATAGAGTTAACTCTGGGCTTCAGCTCCCGGGGCTCTCTCTGGTGGCTGGTCTTAGGGAAGTTAGCTTCTTAGCTCTCTGGCAGCCTGAATCCACCAGTTGCTCCTTAGGAGGGAGGATGGGCAATCTCCTATCATGTGAGTTACATGAAAACCCACTGGAGGATCAGTTATGTGTTGGATGGACTGAAATGATTTGAGTGTTCAAGCTCATTATGATGAAAAACTCCCAATAGGAAAATAGGGCGTTGGTAGTTCCATAGTAGAATTTTTTCCCTTCTCATGTGGGAAACCTGGATTGATACCCAGCCTCAAAATGTAATTCTGTGGAGCTTCTGGACTATGATGGACTGGGAATAAAGCCCTAGTAATCTCCTTCCAGAGATGGCACAGTATTAGGTAATGTCTCACTCCACTGTGCTTGGGGTCACCATGGCTGGCTCAAAACAACAGGAAAATACAGAAAATATCATCCTTGCTCAAGTAATCCTTTGTTTAAGAAAGTGATTGCATTTTTTTCCTTGGGGCTAGACCTTGTGCCTTGATTTCCATTTGTGGAACCAGTAGAACTTGATATTTCCTATCAGATATTTACTTAGATCAAGTCATTAGATGTTGGCATCCTGACTTCCTGTTAAGGCACTCCTGAAACTTTTCCTCCCCGAGATCTGTATCACTGCCTGATGTTCAGACCAAAATTTCCATGGGTGTTAGGTGCCGTTGAGTTGAATACAACTCATAGCGACCCTGTGAAGAGCTGGCCTGAATCCTGCCCTATCCTGTGCCATTCTCACCATTTCTGACACACAGGAGCCCTTTGCTGTAGTCACTGTGTCAGTCCATTTCATTGGGGGATCTTCCTCACCCTGACCCTCCATCTTTCAAAGCCTGATATTCTTCTCCAAGGAATAGCCTTGCCTAGCAACGTGTCCAAAGTATAAGAGATGAAATAACTGTTAGAGCTCAGCAGTGATGCACACCCTATTATTATACCTTCCACCATCTCCAGGTCTCTGTTTACATCAGCAAGCGGAATCTAATAGTAAACTATATGTAATATACATTAATCATTGATTATGCAAAGGTGTTTGAGTGTGTGGATCACAACAAACTGCGACTAACTCTGAGAAGAATGGGAATCCCAAAATACTTGATCATAACTAATGTGAAACCTATACTTGAACCAGGAAGCAATTATCAGAACAGAGCAAGGAAACAATGCATGGCTCAAAATTGGGAAGTGTGTATGTCAGGGATTTATCCTCTCTCCATATCTTTTCAATCTATATGCAGAACAGATCATCCAGGACGCTGGGCTGTCTGAGGAGAAATGTGGCATCAGGATTGGAGGAAGATTTATTGACAATCTGC
>NW_006399764.1:12892970-12900703 GCF_000299155.1 Elephantulus edwardii | reverse complement strand
TAAAAAAAAAAAAAAAAAAAAAAAAAAAAGGACTTCAGCCTTCAATATAGATTGAAGCTCAATATCAAGAAAATAAAGATTCTTACCACTGGGCCAATTGAAAGCACCATGATAGATGGTAAAGAGATTGAGATTGTTCATAGCTTTAGTTTGTTTGCCTCCACAGTCAACACTCTTGGCACCAGCAGCCAGGAAATTAAAAGACATATTGCTATGGGAAAGTCTGCTGTTAGAGAAGAACTCTCCAAAGTACTGAAGAGCAATGATGTCACTCTGAAGACTAAGGTGCGCCTTATACAGGCCATGGTCTTTGCAATCATTTGCTGTGTGTCGGAGAGCTGGAAAATGACTAGGGATGATAGAAGGAGAATTGATGCCTTTGAACTGTGGTGCTGGAGAAGAGTATTGAATATGTTATGGACTGCTAAGAAACAAACAGGTTTGTCCTAGAGAGTGTGAGACCAGGCTGCTCCTTGGAGGCAAGAATTCTGAAGCTCCATTCTGATATACTTTGGACATGTTGCAAGTCCTTAGAGAGGGGAGGGTAAAGGGACAGGGCAGGATAGGAAGACCCTCTGGGAGGTGGATTGATTCAGTGACTGGGGTAATTGGGATGGGTGTGTCTGAGACAGTGTGATTGGCACAGGATAGAGCAGAGTTTAGGGATTTTGTACATAGGGTCACTATGAGTCGCAGGCAACTCGATGGCACATAACAACAACAACAATATACATTATTAAACGAGGGGTGCTCTGCTGGCCTAGTCCATAAGCAGTTATGCTGCTCACCCAAAGACTGCACCTCTGGTGGTTCAAATCCAGGAGCTCCATGGGAGAAAGGCACACAACCTCCTTCCCTGCAATTAACAGCCTCTGGAAACTTGCTGGAGGGTCAACTTTGAAATGGTTCCAATTCAATGACACATAACAATAACAGGTAACCATGGAGAAAACCCATCATGCTTGGTGAAATAGAAGCCCAATGTAAAGAGGAAGACCCCTCCAAGATGGGCTGAGGCAGTGGCTGCTGCAGTGGGTTAAATGGGGAAAGCTAAGATCTTAAGGAGGGGACACAGCAGATCTCACTTCGTTCTGTGTTAGGTAGAGTCACAACTAACTCCATGGTACCTAAAGCACCAGCAGCTTAGCTGAAGGTTCATGGGTTCAACTCACCCAGCCAAACCATGTCAGCCTGCTTCCACAAACATACACAAAACCTGTCATTACCCAGTCAGCTCCGACTCAGTGACTTTATAGGACAGAGAAGAATTGCCGCAAGGTTTTCCAAAGCTGTAATCTTTCTGGAAACAGACTTTCACATCTTTCTCCTCCCAGAGTCCCTGGTGGGTTCAGATCATTCCCTTTGACCAAGTATCTAATCACTGCTTAGTCGACTCGACGGCACCTAACAACAATAACTATGACGACAGAGAGCTATGTTAGCCTAGTGGAAAGAAAGTTATGCTACCAAGCCAAAGGTGGGTGATTTTAATCTGCGGCCCTCGGCCGGGTTAAAATTGTTTTCCTGTCAAACATTCTTCTAGGTGGTATAGCACTGGTCTGTGCATTGCTGTACAGAGGTAACTCGTGGTTGCTGTGATGCTGAACACTGGCACTGATGTGCCAAACGTGGTAATGGGTACGCATGGCGGACAGTGTTGGCTGGAGCTTCCTGACTAAAACAAGCCTGGAAGCAGGAGCTGCATCCACTTCCGAAATGGCTTGCCTCTGGAAACTCTATGTACGAACAGTGTTCATAGGGTCACTATGAGTCGTCTACAACTCAACAGCATCTAACAACAACAACAGTCTTTACTTAAAAGTAAAAGTGTCTGCAAAATGTACAGCCAAGAAGAGCCCACAGGGCAGTTCTCGTCTAACACACAGGCCACACTGACTTGATAACAACTTTGGGTTAGTTGTGTTTTTTTTTAAATGTTATGATGTCAGTCTGGAGACTAAGGTGCTCCTAATACAGGCCATGGTCTTTCTCATTACTTGTTATGCATCAGAGAGCTGGACAATGATCTGGGATGATAGAAGGAGAGTTGATGCCTTTGAACTTTGGTGCTGCAGATGAGTAATGAATATACCAAGGACTGCTAGGAGAACAAACAAGTTTGTCCTGTAGAGGGTGAAGCCAGGCTACTCCATGGAAGCAAGGATTTTGAGGCTTCGTCTGGCATATTTTGGGCATGTTGCAAGGTGGGCCCAGTCCTTGGAGAGGGACATCATGCTTGGGAGGGTGGAGGGACAGCGCAGGAGAGGAAGACCCTTGAGGAGATGGATTGATTCTGTCACTGGGGTAATGGGGATCGGCGTGTCAGAGACAATGAGATCAGCACAGGATAGAGCAGGGTTTAGGGCTGTTGTACATAGGGTTGCTATGAGTCGCAAGCGACTCAACGGCACATAACAACATTACTAAGATTACTATCACTGAAAAAAATGTTCATAATTTTCACAGTGGGTGAAACATCAGAAAAATAAAATTAACACAGTGGCAAGAAGACCAAAGTTGGCTACTCTGGGAGAACGTAACCTGTGCCTTCTATGTTATTCACCCTGGCTTGTGGCTCCCGTGTGGTATAGTTGTAATTAGACAAAATGAAGGTGGCTGGATTCTGATTCATTGACATTAAGAATTCCTATTGAGGAAGAACCCCTGCCCCTGCCCCATCCTCCTTCAGAAGATTTAGAGAAAAAGATGAATTACATGCACTGAAGCCCATATTTAATGGGTATAAAACCTCACATGACTTCACAATGGGAAAGTTCGGAAATTGTGGTGCGCCCTGATTGATGGGGTTTTAGAATTGTTTCTGTCCAGGTGGCAGCTGGCAAGCTTTCTCACTGCCTGCACTTGCACAGACTTGGTCCTGGGGCAGTGACTCAGCAACAATCATCTCTCCATGTTTCTATCAACAAACCAGATAGATAGTTACCATGTGGAAAAGGAATATATATGGTTTACAGAAGTCTTCCATTAACACTTTAAGATAAAGTCAAGAAAATGCCTGCATCATAAGCAGTAGACTAGGTGAATCAGGTAAACAGAATGCTGTTAAGTACTGCTGGCTTGACTATGATGCATAGCGACCCTGTGAATAGCAGATCGAGACCTTGCCCTATTCTGCACCATCCGGTATCCTCCAGGTTCAAGCTCATTGTTGCAGTCACTGTGTCAGTTCATCTGGTTGAGGCTCTTTCTCTCTTTGGCTGACCTTTCCAAGCAAGTCCAAGGACTAGCCTCTCCTAACAAAGTATGTGAAATGGAGGCTTTGTCATCTTTGCCTCCAAGGAGCACTCTGGCTGCACTTTAGTTCGCTGTGTTGGAATTCCATGGAGTAATAAGTACTCTTCTCCAACATCCCAGTTCAAAAGCCTCACTGCCCTCTTCTCAGATGCATAGGAAGTGATGGAAAAGACCATGGCCTGAATCAGAGGCACCTTAGTCCTCTCACTGACACTAGGAAGAGTGTGAAACAGATCAGAGAGAGGCCCCTAGTGAGTTCTGCATGTTCTCATTCCCTTGCACCTTGGATGTCCGGGGAAATGACGGCTGCCACACTGTGTCCTCAGCAACCCGAGATAGCTTAAGTTGATCCCATGTCTAAGTCTCCACATTGAAGACACATTCCTATATCCAGGGGAGGTTGTTGTTGTGTACCGTCAAGTCAGGACGGACTCACATCTGACCCTCCAGGGGGTTTTCAGAGACAGTTTAATCGCTCAGGAGGAGACTGCTCATCTTTTTCTCAAGCTCATCCAGGGAAGATCATCTGGATTAACGCAAAATTCCAAAAGTGCTTCAAAGGGTGGGTAGGGGCGCTGGAGGCTGCGCGGGCCTGTCTTCCTGCTCCAGCCGCGAGGGGCATCCCCAAGCCGGTCCCGGCTTCTAAGGACCTAGGATTTTCCTGGACTGTAAGGTGGGCGCCCACGCGTGGCGCAGACAAATCAATGCAAACTCCCCCCAACTGCTAAGGGCTCGGATCCTTCCTGGGTTTATCCTTATTTAATTATAGCCGGAGGAGGAGCTGGGCGCTGTGAAGGTCGACTGTAGGCCTTTGCAGGGTTGGGGAGCCGCGGGAGTGACAGGCCCGCAGACCCCGGGTGGGCACGGACAGCGCGTGGCGGTGAATGGTGCGCGGCCGTGAGGCGGTCCTGAGGCGGGGCCAGTGCTCGGCGGGGGCCGGGCCGGGTCTGGGGTGGACCGGGGGCGTGGCCTAGCGGTCTGAGGGCGTGGCCCACGCGCGACAGAGCCCTGGACTGGGGGAGTGGCGGAAGGTCCAGGGGAGTGGCCTGGGCCGTGAGCCGCGATTTGGGGGCGTGGTCATGTAGCCCTGGGGCGTGGCCTGTGTGGGGCGGGGCTAGGACCGGGGGTGTGGTCGTGCAGCCCGGAGGCGTGGCCTGGCCCGGGATTGAGGGGCGAGGCCGGCGTGGGGCCATGAGACAGGCCTGGGGGCGTGGCCTGGAGCTCGGGGGTGTGGCCGGTGCGCACCGTGAGTCGGTACCCGGGGGCGTGGCCTAGGCCCCGGGGGCGTGGCCGGTGCGCGGCCCAGAGCCGGGCCCGGAGGCAGGTCCGGGGCGGCGGGCGGAGCGGAGCGGGAGGCCGGCTGGAGGCGCACATCCGGCCCCGCGCAGCATAAAGCCATTCGTGCGCCGTGCGCTCCCCGCGGTGACTCCGGCTCCTTCTCAGCGGCAGAGCCTGGCCCGATGCGCGAGGGCGGCCATGGGCGCGCCGCACTGGTGGGACCAGCTGCGGGCGGGCAGCTCGGAGGTGGACTGGTGCGAGGACAACTACACCATCGTGCCCGCCATCGCCGAGTTCTACAACACGGTGCGCGGCCGGGCGCGGGGTGCTGGCGGGAGGGCTGGCCCCGCGCGCCCCTCCTGGAAGGCGACCCTTGGGCGCTGCGTGTCTGGGCATCTCCAGGGCCCAGCTGACCCACGCCCCCTCCCCGCCTGCTCCTCCCGGCTTCCATCTGTCCTCTTCTCCGGCCCCTGTCCCCGACATCTGGGTTCATCTTCCTCCTGCTGTCATTTCCTCCGTCTGGCCCTATTGTCTGCTTTGGTCCTCAGCCTTGCTCAGTCGGGAATCCCGGCCTGCCATTCGGCCAGTTCGGGTGAGCCGGGGCCGGGGACCTGCCCAGACAGCTCCCTTTCTCTCCTCGGATCTGTGCGGTATGACGCACTGGGGTCGCATTGTGCTCTTGTGCTCTGGCACCTGCTCACGGGGTCCTGGGGACGAGAAGACCCCCTCGGACAGATCTCGGCTCCGCGCCCTCTCCCACCAGGCTGACTTGTCTCTGTCCCAGAATACATCAAGGATGTTGTGTGCAGAGTCAAGCCCAGTGGGATTCATGGCGACCCCTACAGATGGGGGTTATTGTCCTGATGCCTCTAGTTCTGATTTTCTTGCCTTTAGTCCCAGCCCTACGTCTAGCTCCCACAGACCGGGATTCCCTAAAGTTCTCAAGTCCGGGGGTTGGAAAGGGAAGTTTCAGAGTGATCGATCATGTGAGCGCCGTCTGGACTTGTTAGGGTGCGTGGTATGGATAACAGAACCGTCCCCAGGTACAGTCCTGACTGTTTTTAGGTTTTGTGGAAACGAAAGGGTGTAGGGAAGAGAGGAAATGCCTTCTCTACCCTCCTTCCCCCTCCAGCCCGCGGGTCAGCGTTCTGGTGTGAATATAAGACTTTGCGTGGTCATTTCTACTGTTTATCTTTTCACGGCTGTCTGAGAGTCACTGTGAATTGAAGATTGTTATTTAGGATTTCCCACTTGTATTTATTGGAGAGTACATACACAGCATGAGTCAGGCAGTTCTTGCCTGTGGGAATCTCTGGTCTCGTCCTTCATAGAAAACTCTGCTTGATAGGGGCGCTGATAAACCCCAAGTCTAGACAGCTTGACTCTCCTCTCCCTCAGTGGTGAAGTTCATACTGTCTGCCATATTTTTAGGGAGGATACTATCCTTTCTTCCAAGAAACCGCTAGTAGATTTGAACTGCCAGCCTTTCAATCAGAAGACGGTATGCACAACGCTGCCACAACCAAGTTGTTTCCTCACAAAGCCTTGGCCCTCTGCCAGGTGTACCTTGTTGAACATGCAATTAGTGGAGGTTCCCAGGCCTCACCTATTATACCGTCTCGTAAGGAGGATGCTTTTCTTTTTTTTTTTTTAATTTCTTTATTTTTCATTTCAATGAACATCTACAGAGATTTTGGAATTCCATTCATTCATTGTTGCACCCCTCTCCCCGCCCCGCCTCCCCCACTTTGCTCCAAGGAGGATACTTTTCTTGTAGACAGATGCCCACAGTGGATGGGCCTGGAGCACGGCTGGGCATTTTTGAACAAGAGGAAACACCTACCATAACTCAGTTCCTCATTTGTAATACTGCGGTTTTTGAAATGCTAGGTAATGAAATACTGAAGATTTTATGAGAGTCAGTCCCTAGGTGATGCACACAGGTTAGATCTGACACATAGGGTTGTTAGGAGTTGGACTTCCCTTGATAGCAAAAGATTTTATATTCTGGCTTTACTGTAAAGGCTAGTGAACCAAGCCTATGTAGTGGCACCAAGGAAGAAAGGCCTGGTGATCCACTACCATAAAAAAAATTGTCAAGGAAACCTTATGAAGCAATTATCCTTTAAAACAAGGGTGGTTGCCCCTTAGTTGGAGTCAACTTGATGGCAGTGCGTTTGGTTTTTAGCTCATCAGAGGCAGGGAAGAGGTGACAGCTTGCTGACAGGTGCTCACACTCCTTGCAAGCTGATTAGCTGTGGAGTGTGAGGTCTGCAGCCAGAATTCAGGCCTGATTACTGGGGCCAGAATGTTAGTGTGTGTCTTCTCTGAGACTGCCTTATAAAGACCCAATGTGCTGGATCAGAGGGAGAGTTTATTTCGCCTTTTCTTGTACTCTAATCCCACTCGAGCTGTTGTTATGTTGTAGGTGCCAAAATCCTTTTTAGAAACGAGCTGTGGATGTTCAGCTGCAAAGGCCATGGCTGATTAGCCAGACCAGTCAGTTTGACAGGCCTTGTCTGTAATATGTGCAAGTCACTGACTTGACGTGGGCAAAGCAGAGTGGAGCACAAGGTCTCAGAGAAATAGGAGATCACTTAACTTTGTTGACTGTAGAACCAGAGAGCTTAGCAAAAACCATTTCCACTCCCCCTATTCCCAAGGCCCTAATTACCTTCTGATGTTTATCACAGGACATACCACACTTATCTTACAGAGGTGAGGAGGTGAGCACTTCACTACTTGGTGATAAACAGTTCTTTAAATCATCAGAGAAAGGCAGCTCATTTGTTTATCTATTTTTTTAAGAAACCAATAGTCATTATCAGTTTTAAGGGGAAAGTTAAAGGATCTCAAGATGTCCAATCTGGAGAAGATGGGAGAGAGCAGTGAAACTTTGTTAATGGGTCTTGGGGCTATCAGTCACTGCCACAACTTCAGTTTCTACTGCCTGCTGTTTTCGGCTTGGTTCTGACCAGTGGCTACAGGACAGGGGAGCACTCCTGCATGGGGTTCCCAACGTTGTACTGTTTACAAATGCAAACTGCCTCGTCATTCTTCTATGGACTTACTGGTGACATTTTGGATAGTAGCCGAACACTTAACCACTGCACCACTGGGGCTTTGTAAACTACTGCTAAACACACACACACACACACACACACACACACACACACACACACACACAACAAAAGGAATTC
>NW_006399764.1:12877683-12892870 GCF_000299155.1 Elephantulus edwardii | reverse complement strand
GTTGGATTTCTGAGGTGTGGTGGCCCTAGTGGTACGAAGCTGTACGGCAAGGCCAAAGACAGGTGGGTCAAATCAGTGAGCTGCTCCTTGGGAGGATGGACAGTCTCTTCCTGTGTAGTCAGCTGCCTCTGGAAACCCCACTGGAGGGTCGGCTAGGAGTCGCTTCAGACTCGACAGCACTAAAACTACAACCCAGTTAATTACAACCCTATCTCTATTCAGTAGCGTATATGACATTTGCAAAACATGAAACTAATATTGCATCGATCAGAGGGGTGAATTTCATATATAAAATTTCAAGACAAACAAGAAACTGCCCCCCCAAAATGATGCCATTTATATTTAGTTCAGAATATTAAAATTTAATCAGTCTAAAGCATTTGCAGTTGCTTCCTATGCATCTTAAAGTTGTACAGTAAATAAGGATAATATTAGAAGAAGTGATGCCTTTTAATTGTGTTGTTATTGTGCCTTTTAATCTTAATGAGGGGAGACTGCCCACTTTTTTGACCCAGAGAGGATGCCTGGCCTTTTGGTTATCAGTGCAGTAGGCTACAGACAATGTAGTCGATCACTGCTGGGTACCATTAATTAGTGGGGCAATGGCCACTCACAGGTCCAGAAGCCTCCGTCTGATTCCTGGCACATGCACCTGGTGCACAGCCCACCACCTTCTGTGGCTGGAGGCTTTTGTGTTGTTAGGATGAACAGTTTTCAGTGGGGCTTCTAGACCAAGATGCACGAGGAAGAAAGGCCTGGCATCTAGTTCCAAAAATCAGTCCATGAAAACCCTCTGGGTCACAGCAGTCCAGCCACCAATTGCTCATGGAGTTCTGTCGCTTGCGCTTGAGGTCACTATGCGTCTGTGTGTTCATGTACATGTAATGGAAGTTGCTTTCATTTTTTAAACCAAATTGGGATCCCAGTACATGAACTACACCTTGCTTTTTTCACTTAAGATATCTTGAAAGTTAGGGAGCTCTGGTGGCCTACAGGCAAGAAGCTGCACTGCAATCCCTGAGGCATGCAGTTCAAATCCACCTGATCCTCTGCTGGAGAAGGAGGGGCAATCTCCTCCTGTGCTGGTCAGATCTGATTTTATGGTACACACACACACACACAAAATTAGTTAAAAAAAAAAAAGATATCTTGAAGGTATTCTCATATCAGTTCTTATAACTACATTCTTTTTTACAATCCCCATACAGTATCCCCGAGTTCTGGTGGCTCAGTGCTAAGGAGCTGCATTGCCAACTCAAAGGCACATAGTTTGAATCCACCTCAGAAGAAAGAGGGACAATCTCTTTCCATGTGATTTACTGTCTCTGAAAATCCGCTGGAGGGTCAGCTATGAGTTAGTTTTGACTTGAGAGTCCATAATGGCAATATCAACATTCCTTGACTGAGTGGACCATAATTTATTTAACTTTATTGATGGACATTTAGAAATGTTTCCATTGGTTTTATTTCCACTTTGTTGTTATGAACAATGATGCCCTGACTATCCTCATACAAACATCTGTAAATGATTGTATGAAACACAATGTGAACGAAGGATAGTGTGAAACAATGTGTACAAATTTTGTAAGCAAACCAAGATAAAATTTTAAAAAGTGCTTATTATTTATTTAAAAAATGACCTAATCCCAGATGGGGAATTGTTGTGTCAAGGAGAATATTTACTTTAGATGTGGGTCCTGATTGTTAAATGGCCCACCAAAGAAACACCTAGTTAACATTCCCGGTGAAATGTTTATATGTACTAAGCATTTGCTTGTGAGCTTTGTAAATCTCAGCTGCCTCAGATCTCACCATCCTTCTTTGTTTCGCCAAGCCACAATGTCAGCTCCAAGAACACATCATGTCTCTTGGCAACTTTTTGCTCTGGACCTTTGTGCTGTTTCTCTACAAGGATGTTTTGTTGATCAGGATTATTTTTTCATGTTTTACATTTTAAGGCTCCAGTGATTCTGAGGAGACAGATTCCAGACCTAGAAGTTTTGGAGAATACTTGAGACTGCCTTATAACCTTTGTGTTTGGGGACCCTGTTGCTGGTCACAGACTCAAGGTGACTGAAGGAAGTCAGTTGATGCTTTAGAAAGCAATCTTGACTAGTGGCAAGATGCTGCACTGCAATCCCAGAGGTACACGGTTCAAATCCACCAGATGCTCTGCTGGAGAAGGAGGGGGCAATCTCCTCCTGTACCAGTCAGATCTGATTTGACGGTACACATAAAAATAATACAATAAAAATTTTTAAAAAAGAAAGCAATCTTGATGCAAAGTGCATGTTTTTTACCAGTGTTTCTGCTCCTGTTCTCATTACCAAGTTAAAGAAGTAGAATTCTATATACTAAAGTCCATGTCCCATTATCTGTGGGTCACAATTCATTCTATCTCTTTTTATACATTCTCACTCTGTTTATATATATTTTCTCTGTATACACAAACAATTATGGCCTAGTGGTAACAACAACACACATACATCCCTCTCTCTTTACGCCTACACACATCCACACACATATGAATGTATAAACTTAAGAACCAAACCCACTGCCCTCAGCTCTATTCTAACTCATACCAACCTATGGGACAGAGTAGAACAGCAGCAGAAGCTTTCCCAGCCTGTAAATCTTTATGGAGACAGACTGTCACATCTTCCTCCCAAGGAGTGACTGGTGGGTTTGTATCGCTGCCTTTTGGTTGGTAGCCCAGCATTCTCTGTCCATGGATACATACATGTATGTGTTTGTATATATATATATATATATATATATATATTTTTTTTTTTTCATATATATCCTCAAACATTTACTGTTGACTCCTCATCACGGTGGCCCTTGCGTGACAGAGAAGACTGTACTCCATTCAATTTTTAATGACTTCTTTTTCAACCTTTCTTCCAAGGAGACTTTAGGGTGGATATGAACCTCCAACCTTTACGTTAACAGGCTACTGCATTGACCATTTGTACCACCAAGAACTTCATTTCTTTCACATTCACTGGCTACATGTCATGGAGACCAGACCACCTGGCAGCAGACGTCCGTGTGGAGGGGGCCATAGTAGAGGCCTACACAAGATGCTGAGGGATTTACTAATACTCCGGGTGGGATGGTGTGATGTGTGAGGTAGTGGCCTTTCTTTTTCTTTAGAAAAATAATTATTTTAATGAACGTTTACAGAGATTTTGGATTTTCATTCATTCATTGTTGCATTTTTGTCCCTTCCCATTCCTCCCCCACCCCCAATTCGATCTTCTCTTTGAAAAGTAAAAGAAAAATTCTTTAATTGGTATACAATTCCGTTCCTTCCCCCCGCCCTTCCCCAGTACACTCTACTATGCAGCCTTCATTCTGGATTCTTGTCATAACCATAATACCCAATCATATATCACTATCACTTTTAAAAAATTATTTTATTAATGTTAATTTTATTTTATTAATTTTAATGAACATTTACAGAGATTTTTGGATTTCCATTCATATATTGTTGCACTTTTCTCCTTGCCCACCCCTACGCTCCAGCTCGCTCTTCTCATACATTGCTTTTAAACAGTTCTCTCCCTCATCTGTTTCAATGCAGTATACATAATTTATCCAATTTTTCTCAGTCTCACCCGAACCCTGATGTCAGTCCCGTTCTACAACAGTGGCACTATGCAGTATTTGTCCTTTTGTGACTGAGATATTTCACTCAGCATAATGTCCTCCAGGGCCATTCATTTTGAATAATATTGCATGAGCTCCTAATTTTTCAATGCAGCGTAGTATTCCATTGTGTGACTATACCAGAGCATCTCTGTTCATTCGTTTGTTGATGGGCACTTAGGTTGTTTCCAGCTCTTTGCTATTGTGAACAAAACCACAATAAACATGGGTGTGCAGAGGTGGTGGCCTTTCTAAGAAGCCTCCTGGGCAGGGTGCTCAACTTAACCTGGCTTACCTGAGATGCTCTTGACTTTAAAACAGGACTTCCCAGAAACCCTCTGAATCCAACGCAGCTGGTCATCCCCCTTGCGAGATAATCAGAGAGGAGATGAACTTTGAAGGACCCAGCAGAGGAGCAGTCCTTTCGATTGCTAGGGATCTTCTTGCAGTTAAGAAGCACCAACCATCTCGGCCTGGGTGGAGCTCCGTCCGGGGCTGTTCTGGAAGCCACGGAGCAGAAAATTTGCAGCCTGTTGGCTGGTGGGTCGCTGTTCAGTCCCTGGCTGAGAGTGCAGTCAGATGTGGGGGGGATGGAAGGTTGGGGGAGGGGGTGGGGTGGTGGAGTGGGTGGATGTGAGACTGCAGAATGGTCAGGCATTGAAGCAAATGCTATGTGGGAATTTATAGAATGAGGAACTAGCTAAGGAAATCAATCAAATGCATTTTTTAAATTATGTTTTCCTTGCTTTTAAAATTTTTATTTCCTTTTGATTAAAATAAGATATCTGTTCTGCAGGCATTAAACCAACCAATTCTCCAAAGACAATGCAACAATAGCTTTTGAAAAGTACCCCTTAGCTGAACTGTTCTTCCACTTGAGTGACCCACAGTTTGGGGGGAAGTTGCATTTTCAGCAGAGATGAGGTCATGGATGCTTTTCTGATTTTCTTTCCGGAGTTCCTTCCTTTTTTTTTTGTCTTGAGGATTGGCTCCCTCTAACTTGGTATTTTCCTTCTCACAGATTGGGATCTTTAAAGGGATCGCAGAGGCCAGTGAGGCTTGGGAGTGGGCTATGCACATGCAGTAACTTGATTTCTATGTCTGCTGGAAGCGTATGATAAAATGGCCCTTCTTATTTGAGTTCCGTAATATATACATTTAAAAATAGTGTTTGGGGAAAAAAATAGTGTTTGGAATATCATTTTATAGTTGGTGTAATGAACTACTTTATGCTTCTCTGAATGGCCTATAAGTACTCTTAAAAGTGATTCATGCATATATTACTGGTGGTCATATACAGTAATAGAGGCATCTGTGGAGGTGCTTAGCAGTGGATAGTTGTACTTTAGCTGAAGAAAGGGGCATAGAGAGGACCCGAGACAATAATGAAGTACACGGAATAAAAAGAAAAACATTTTTTAACATGGCAGAGTGGGCCTGTAAATTGTTGCTCCTTCTGTGTGAGGATGGCTTAAATAAACTTCTACCACTGGCAGCAGTGATGAGTGAGGTAAATCTGTACAAACCAGGATGGAAAAGTTTGCAAGGCATATTGGTTGAATAAGAAAAAGAAGTTATGGAATAAGAATCTTACGCTATCTAACAGCAGTAACAAAACCACTTCTAATCAAGTTGACTCTGACCCGTGGCAACCCCATGTGTTTCTTCATGGTAGGCAAGTGGATTTCCAGGTCTTTCTTCTGAGGGACCTCCATGTGGGTTTGAACCACCAACTTTTAGGCTAATAGTTGAGCACATAACCATGTGCACCACTGAGGCACTTCTTAATATCTCTAGCTCTATATCTGGAACTCTGTCTTCATTGATAACCGTCTATCTGAATCCTGGTGGTGCAGTGACTAAGTGCACAGCTATTAATTGAAAGGTCCGAAGTTCTAACTCAACCAGTTGTCCCACAGGAGAGAGATGTGGCGGTCTGCGTTTGAAAGATTTCCTGCTTTAAAGGTCCAACGGGACAGTTCTACTCCGTGCCACGAGGTCACTGTGAGTCAGAATCGACTTGACAGCTGTGGGTTTGGAGACAGACAGACAGACAGACACACACACACACAAACACAGAAAGAGACAGACAGGTAGACAGGCATGTCTGCAGTCGAGCAGCTGGGGTTCGTGCTGGGTTCTGTGGGGAGAGGGGTACAGAGCAGAGTCTGTTAGCCATCACAGTTTCCGACACCAGCCGTGAAAGATGACTAGCAAGTTGAAACTGGTGGTTTTGTTCTTGAGAGCCTTTCCAGGTCAAGGCTTAGTGGTAAGGAGCCTGCAGCGTCAGCCCAAAGGCACCTGGTTCAGATCCTTCAGCTGCTCCCTGAAAACCCACTGCAGGATCAGCTGTGAGCCAGTTCCACCTCAACGATACACAACAACAACAAAACATGGGTTGATTAAGTCAGGTGATGATCCTGCTTTGCTGAGTGTGGAAGGAAGAGAGAGACTAATTTTTTTTTCATTAATTTTAATGAAAGTTTACAGAGACTTAGGGTTTCCAGTCCTTCATTGTTGCACTTTTCTCCCTGCCCACCCCCTCCTCCAATTCACTCTTCTTCTTAAAAAGAAAAAGAACACCTCTTTCATTATTATGCAACCCCTCTCTGCAAGTCTACTCCACTATGCAGCCTTTACTCTAGACTTCTGTAATGACAAGAATCTCCATTCATATGTCCCTTTTTAAACAGTTCTCTCCCTCATCTGTTTCAATGCAATATACATCATTCCTCCTTTCCTTTTCTGTCTTCCCTCAACCCTAATGTCAGTCCTGTTTTACAACAGTGGCCCTATGCAATATTTGTCCTTTTGTGACTGAGATATTTCACTCAGCATAATATCCTCCAGGGACACTCATTTTGCATAATATTTCATGGGTTCCTTGTTTTTCAGTGCTGCATTGTATTCCATTGTATGAATATACCAGAGCTTCTCTATCCATTTATTTGTTGATGGGCACTTGGGTTGATTCTAGCTCTTTGCTATTGCGAACAACGCCACAATAAACATGGGTGTGGAGAGAGACAGGTTTGAGCCCATTGTAGACCAGTTTTCAGCAGTGAAAGGGCAGTTCTAATTTTCAATAGTGTTAGAATGTGTTAAGTGAAAGATTGTTGAATGTGGCTTAAATTTCTGGGATGACATTATGAGAAAGTTATCTAAATAATAGGTATCAGATGCATGGACAGGGCACACTTTCTGTGCTTGCCAGATGTGCTGTTTTCTATAGACACTCCTTTCTCTATATGTGTATCTATACATGGAAAGAAAAGACTTGAAGATGACATGACTGAGAGCAATCATGTCTGTGAGAAGGCTAGAAAGGACACTTTGTGACTGTTTTTAAGGTAAGACATAATCATGCATGTGACGGTGATTAGGGGGAGAGATGAGGTCTACGTTAACTGTGGTGAAACGAATCCAATCTGTCTCCTCTTCTCCTCCTTCCCTTTTCTTTCATCTACTTTTTTACTTAATAAAGTAAAACCACATTTAAATCGTGTAATAGGTTACATTGCATAGCATGTGACGCAAGGGAGCTCTGGTGGCCTAATGGTATGAAGCTGTGCTGCAATCCTGAAGGCATGCATGGTTCGAATCCAACAGCTGCTGTGAGGGAAAAGCATGGGCAGTCTCTTCCTGTGCAATAACGGCCTCTAAAACCCCTCTGGAGGGCCAGCTATGGGTTGGTTCCAACTCGACAGTGTATATACCACTACCATCACCACTACCACCAGTTGTCCGTGGAGAAGTCAAACAAAACAATGGAGATTTGGTTAGCTGGGTTGGAGATGGACATAAGCTTGGTGCCGTAGAAGAACCTGAGGTCAGTAGTCAGCTCTCTGATCTTAGACAACCTTGGAGCCTTTGAGGATCCTCAACTCGTGGACTTGTCCCAATTCTTCTTCCTTGCTTCTTAGTAAATGATAGTTGGCCAGGCCTCCAAGGTTGGAGAACCGTCCATCCCCTGGGACACCTGAGAAAATGTAGCCAGAGCCTCAGCAGTATCACCATTAGCTCATAGGTGTCCTGGATGGGAAAGAGAAAAGATCCCTTCTAAAAAAAAAATCTGTTCTGCAGTGGAATGGGAGTGGAAGACCTATTTTCAGCTCTTAAGAAGCAGAATTAATATTGCTTCTGACTGTATAATAATTTCGAAATTACTCTTCTTATCAGTGAGGCTATCCTTGGGATTTCAGTCCTGGATTTCAACCAAAGGCAGCGATCCTGTTCTCATCCCGCCCTGACAAGGGATCTTGTTCTCTTTTTGGGTTTATTTCTCACCTACCCTCTCTCTCCTTGAAAAGCCATCACTTTAAGACCCCTCTTCTTGGTCCCTGAGGTTTCCATTACATGCACTCTGCCCCAGTACATGCATACAACGCACAGATCCTGCAGCAATGGGCTCAAGTGTGTCAGAGATTGTGAGGATGGCACAGGAGAGAACAGGGACCAGAGCTGTTCATACGGTCGCTGTGGGTCGTACCCGACCCAGTGGTACCTACAATCAACACCACCACCAGTGCCCCAGGTGCTGCTGTTCCCTGACACCTTCTGTTCTTTTTTTTGTTATTATTAATTTTAATAAAAGTTTACAGAGACTTAGAGTTTCCGTTCATTCATTGTTTCACTTTTCTCCCTGCCCATACCCTCCCCCGTCAATTCACTCTTCTCTTTGAAAAGTAAAAGAAAAACTATTTCATTGTTCTACAGTCCCTCCCCCCAAGTCCACTCCATTATGCAGCATTCATTCTGGACTCCTGTCATGACAGGTGGAGAGAACTGTTTAAAAGGGATATATGATTGGATATTATTGTCATGACCTTCTGTTCTTTTGTACACCAGTGTGATTCTCTGGTCCAGTGGATCCCTGTGCCCTGCCCCAAGCTTCCTCAGAGACCCACCCTGGAGATTCTTAGAAGATCTCATCTGGGGTGAACTTTGTATCATCTGACATGTATAACCATTTCTTTTTTTCTGAAAGTCCACAGTCCTTTTGGCTTTATCTACTCCCTCCCCTTGTCTCTGGATGTTTTAGTCTTAGTGATTTTTTTAAATTATTTTTTGTTAGGTTTTTTTCTTAGTGTTTGTGTGTGTGTGCACGCTCTCACTTCTCCCATGCCCTCCCTGTGGTATTCCTCTTTTAGACAACCATTCTTTCTCTCATTTCTGCATGCTTGGTATTCCATGGACTCTTTTATAAGAAGACCCTCATTCCACAATCAACAAATAAGCTTAATCTCATTCTCAGATCTGAAAGATAAAACGCTTATCATTTTTAAGCCAACAAGAAACTTAAAATTTGGTCTTTGCCTGAAAATAGAATTTGGTGAAGGTGACAAGGATAGTGTACACACCAAAGGCTTTTAAAGGGGAAAATCAGGAAAAAGCCCTCTCCATGTGGGATAAGGATAAAGGCTGACCTTGCTGGTAAAAACATTGTTTGGTGCGAGCTCTGGTAGCCTAGTGGCAAGAAGCTGCCCTGCAATTCCAGAGGCACGGGGTTCAAATCCACCAGATTCTCTGCTGAAGAAGGAGGGGCACTCTCCTGTGCCAGCTGGATTCCATTTGATGGTACCCATTCAAAAAAAATAATAAAATTTAAAAACAAAAACAAAAACAAAGCACATTGTTGGGGCCCAGAACATGACTAGTCACATTCATCCTTTTCTTAAACTTTATTCTTTACTTTTATTAAGTGTAAACCTTAGCGTTAAAATGTATCTGCAAATAGGTTAAGATATTTTTCAGTTAAGCCTGTGAAGATAAAGAGTAGTTGGTCCCTTTAATTAAGAGGAGCGGGGGCAGCGTCCATGGACTTCAGTGTTTTTATAGCTGCTCCTGGGATTAAAATAGAGCCCCTTGGTGGCACAACAGCTAAGCACTTGACTCCTGGACCTTTCAGTGGCCACTTCTTGTTTACCTTGGAGTCTGCCCGTAGCTGAAGGAGTGGAAGGAGATAGCTTGTCTGTCTTCCACTGAGCAGCTGGTGGATTCAAACCGCATACCTTTGCATTGACAGGACTAGTTCCTTACTAAGCCATCAGGGCTGCATAAGGAAAAAGGATGATCTGATCTCAAAAAGATTAAAGAGGAGGAAGCCTTTTTAGGACAGTTCTGCACTGTCATATATGCCGCAAAGAGGCAGTGTAAATCTGATGGCATGCAGCAGTGATTAGAGAAAGGAGTTCTATGACAGTGTGAATACTAAGAGTTTGCCTTCCAAATCAAACAGTGCAGTTTGAGTCCTTCCATAGGAATTTTTTCTTTTTTAAAGTTTTATGTTATGCTGCGTTATTGACAAGGTTTGTATACATTGTTTTTCACTTTGGATCTTTCTCATTCCCTTTACTGCTCCCATTACCCTCATGAAATTGTGCAACGCTATGATTACCTCCCCCCACCACACCCATCGTCACCTCTCTGCTCTCCCCTCCACCTTGGATCCTTGTACTCATTCTACAATAATGATCTTATACAGTATTTGTTCTTATGGGACGGAGTTAGTTCACTTAGCATAATGCTCTCCAGTCCCTCCCAAATTTCGTGGTAATTTACAAAATCGTTGCTCCTATGTGCTGAGTAGTATTCTGTTGTGTGAATGTACCATAATTTCTCAATCCATTCAGTTGTGGTTGGACATCTGGGCTGTTTCCATGTTCTTGCGATGGTGAATAATGCGGCTATGAGTATTGGTGCACAAGTCTCCATTTATGCCTTAGTCCTCATTCTCTTGGGGTATATTCCAAGCAGTGAAATAGCTCTGCCATTTCCATAGGATTTTTGAAATTTCATCTCACATTCTTGGGCATGTTGTCAGGAGGTACATTCCCAGGAAAAACACATCATTCTGGGAAAGGTAGAAAGGGAGACCCTCAATGAGCTGGACTGACCCAGTGACTACAATCATGGACTTGAGCATGATGGAGATGGTGGTCATCGGGCAGGATAAGGCCAGGTTCAGATCTGTTGTTCAGAGTCACCTGTAGTTCTGGCAGGCCTCATAGAGTCCAACAGTGGCAACAGGTACCTCAGAAGAAAGTCCTGGTGATCGGCCTCAATTCATTCTATGGAGCACAGTTCTCTGAAACACACAAGATTCCTGTGTGTGGGCACCACATGAGAACCAAGAAGTACCAAGAGCTCCCTACCTGGTCACCTAAGCTTTCTGTCTTCCTGGTGAGAGAGCTGCAACAAAAAAACTTGAAGAGCTTAACTGTATGGCCACATCCATTCCCGTTTGCAAAAGAAACGCTTGACACAAGCTGCTTTATTTTGTGTTGGGTTTGTGGTTTTTGTTTTTTTTTTTTTAAGTTCTTTTCTTTAATGTGCACATTTTCATTTTACATTTCCCGCCCCCCAGATCAGCAACGTCTTGTTTTTCGTTTTGCCGCCCATCTGCATGTGCTTGTTTAGACAGTACGCGACGTGCTTCAACAGTGGCATCTACCTGATATGGACTCTCTTGGTTGTCGTGGGTAAGTGGATCTGTTTGTGAGCCTGGCCTGAAAGGGAGGAAATGGAATTCTGCACACTTCCTGTCCCCTTTGAACACCATGTTTCATAAACTCAAGTCGCTGTGACGTGCTCACCCACATTTTTTCTGAGTTTGTTCAACGCCAGAAGGACACAGTCAGATGCAGGCTTGATTAACAGATACGGTTGTAACAGTCACTTTACTTGCGTTTGAACATTCTTTCCTGTAAATGCTCTTGGTACTGCGCCAGTGCAATTTTCTGTGAAAGTCATGTGAAACAATGGAACTCTGGAGAAGCCAGAGTTCAGTTTCACTTAAAATGGGGGGAGGGAAGGGAAAGAAAAAATTCTGGATGTTTGATCCTTCATTGTTCAATGAAATATTTATGTAATTTCCATTTCCTCCTGGCTGGGAATTGTTAACCGAGGAGAATGTGGTCTTTTGTTTGCTGCCTGTTTTCCTGAAGGCTCGGTAGATGGACACAGAGTATGTTCACCTGTGGACTCACTGAGGTTGTGTTGTGTTGATACTTGAGCGCTGTGTAGACGCCTCTTTCTGGACTTGGAGTCTGCATGCCGGGGTGGTGTGAGCTGCTTCCTTCAGTTTCTGTTTTCAGAGAGAGTCTTGTGATTGCAGTAGCACTCCGCAGAAGGACTCTTGTTAAGTACTGTCTTGAATTTGTGGTTCTTTTCGTCTATGATGACTTTTTAAAAAATTGGTTTGTGATTGATTCTAGGAATTGGATCTGTCTACTTCCACGCAACTCTCAGTTTCCTGGGTCAGATGCTTGACGAACTTGCGATTCTTTGGGTTCTGATGTGCGCTCTGGCCATGTGGTTCCCCAGGAGGTACCTACCAAAGATCTTCCGGAATGACAGGTAAGCTCATCTGAAATATTTTTAAATTGCCCAATGAGTTCAGTACGTAGTAGAACAGTGTGCGTATGAAGAAAAATAGCACGTGATTGAGCCCAGCCCAGTGATGAGCTTTTCTTCTCCTTGGTGATGGTTGCTGTTGTTGTTGTTGTTGTTGTTGTTGGATGCCAAGGAGAGAACACAACTCCTCTCATAGCAACACTGTGAACAACAGATCTGAACCCGGTCCTACCTGTGCCATCCTCATCATCTCTGACACCCTCAGCCTATTGTTGCAGTCATTGTATCAGTCTGCCTGGTTGAGGGTCTTCCATTCCTTCACCGTCCCTCCACCTTCGCAAGCATGATGTCCCTCTCCAAGGAACAACCTCTCCTTTTTACAAAGTATGTGAGGATGAAGCTTTGTCATCTTTGCCTCCAAGGAGCAATCTGGCTGCACCTTGTCCAAGACATATCTGTTTGTTCTTTTGGCAGTCTGTGGGATATTCAGTACTCTTCTCCAGCACCACAACTCAAAGGCATCAAATTCTTCTGCCATTTTTAATCCTTGTCCGGATCTCAGATCCATAGCAAGCTTGGTATCTACCAGTTGTTTATAATATGATAATATAAATAAACTGATGGGAAGAAAAGAGACTTTACCTGGGAAAGAATTGATATCACAGTATGTGCAAGAAACCAAAATATTTCCTTTATTTGATCTGAAGAAGAGTAAAAAGATTTTCATTGGGATAGTTGTTAGAAGTCCAAAGATCTCTGATTTTCTGTTAGAACATTTCCTTGAAGTTCATTCAGCTCACTAGTTTCTATGTCTTAAGAAAAACTCCACACTAGGCAGTAGGTTCTTGGAGCTATAGATACTTTGGTTTTTAAATTGCATTGTTGCTTTTGATGAGAGCTACACACACATGCACACATGTGTGTACAAACACTCCCCTCCCCCACATATAGCTGCAAGCTGGAAACACAGAATTATAGGAAGTGGCACATGTATATGGTTATAAATTCATCCAGTAAAAATATGTTGAATACATATGCTTTACTATGCACGTAACTGTCACCAGACGTCAGACTGGACTCAGTAGCAGTGAGTTTGCATTTTCAGTCTCTAATTGATTGCTCAACCCAGAGAAATCATGAGTATAATGGAAACAATGTGTCTCAATCCTGCATCATATTCAGAACATTTATATGTTTGTTGTGCATTTATTTACCTAAGCACTGAGATACTAACAAACATAAACCCTCAAACTCATTGCTGCCGAGTCAGAACTGACTCATAGATGACACTTCAGCAGGTTTCCAAGGCTTTAAGTAGCCCAGGAGGAGCATGCTCACCTTTCCTCCATGGAGAGAAGGATGGTGGTGGATTCAGACCACCAGAGAGGACTGGCCTTTGGGTTAGCAGCACCACACCCTACGGACTAGGCTACCAGAGCTCCTGGCAACTCGGCAGAGCAGCAAACAAGAGTCCCTGCTGCTTACACTGAAGTCAGAGAAGATAAAATCCAACAAAGCAATGATCAGGAATGAGAAGTGCTGCAAAACAAAAATTAAGCAGGCAAGGAGATAGTGGCTATTTGCGTGTTGCTTTCAAGAATTTGGTGAGTTGAAAACGTTTTTAAGGAGCTGATATTTGAATGTTGTTATTGTTAGGTGCCATCAAGTTGCTTGAGACTCATAGCGACTCTATATATAACAGTTCTGAATCCTGCTCTATCCTGAGCCAATATTATTGTCTCTGACACACCGACTCTCATTACCCCAGATGCTGAATCAATCCATCTCATCGAGGGTCTTCCTCTCTTGGGCTGTCCATCCACCCTCCCACACATGATGTCCCTCTCCAAGGACTGGCCCCTCCTTGCAACATGTCCAAAGTATGTCAGACGAAGCCTCAGAATCCTTACCTCCAAGGAGCAGCCCAGTTTAACCCTCTCCAGGATGAAACTGTTTGTTTTCTTAGCAGTCCATGGTATATTCAATACCCTTCTCCAGCACCAAAGCTCAAAGGCATCAACTCTCGTTCTATCGTCCCTAGTCAGTGTCCAGCTTTCTGATGCATAGCAAGTAATTGCGAAGACTATGGCCTGGATTAGGTGCACTGTAGGCAAATGGAGATGTGAATAAATGAGGGGATGAGTCCTACTAATATTTTGAGGACGAATGATCCAGGCAGATGGAACAATTGTAAAGGCGCCGAGGTGAACGTGTGCTCAGCATGTGTGGAGCATAGCCCGGAAACCTGTGTGGGTAAAACAAATGAGGACTGTGAGAGGAGGAAGGACTGGCAGGTGGGCCCCTCTCTGAGCTCTGTGGGCAACGAAGAGAGTCAGTTTAGTCTCACAGTGATGGAACCTTGTGCTGAATTTTGGCACGAGGTGACATGATCTAATTAGTACTGCGATTGCTGTAGTAAAATAGACTGTAATTGGCAGGAATGGAGACAGAAAAGACCAGTTAGCAATTTGCCGTAGTAATTGCCTCAACAGGAGAAGTTGATATTTGACCACAGACAGTAGCAGTGGAGGGGTTGACTTTGGGATAAGATTTTATCTTCATCATTTACTGATGGGTTAGATGAGGAGTATGAGAAAAAGAGATACATTAAGAGTGACTTCATAGTTTTAGGTCTGAACAGTTGGGTCAACTGTGGTACCTGAAACCAAGAAGAATTAGAAAGCATTAGAGAAGAATGTAGTGTGTAAGTGTGTATGTGTGTATGTGCTGCTGCGAGTGGTGGTAGTGTGCAGATGGATAGTTTGGCATGTAATAAATATAGGGTGGCCGGTATCTTTTTATCCTTATGACTTATTGATGCACAATTCTGCTCAGAAATATAGAAATGCCATGATTCAGAAGTAACTCAATAGCAACTGATTTTAGTGACTTTATTATTGGGTTGGTTTTTTTTTTAATCAATAATTTATTCATTGTTCATAGCTTTTTACAGAAAACCAGAATAACATAAATGACAGTTATATAAATGGATCTTACCTAAAGGAATATACAAGTATGAAATTGGTTTTATCTATAGAAAGAAACAATACAGAACTCATTATCACTTGTCTAAACAAGCATTGAGGCTGATTGTGGAACAGAACATTAATTACTAATATGCAATTTAAATTGCAGATATATATATATATGTATGTATGTATGTGTATATATGTATGTATGT
>NW_006399764.1:12866141-12877583 GCF_000299155.1 Elephantulus edwardii | reverse complement strand
TCTTTTTTTTTCAATGCAGTAAACATAATTTATCCACTTTTTCTCAGTCTTACCCCCACCCCAATGTTTTTCTTTTTGTTTTTTTTTAAACACATTTGGAGTTTCCCCAGAAAGAAATAGAATGAGATTTGCTAGCAATAGTTGAAAGAACAGAGGAGAGTCAAACTCATCAAGATGAGAAATATTCCCACAACACATTCACACGTATTTCTCTTTAGAACACAGTGTTCTATGAAAAAGTATACTTGGATTAGAAATGAAAGAATATGGATTCAATTAAGCAAGTTTTGTGCACCCAGAGAGAAGTAATAGCAGGCAAGTCAAAGAAGACACTGCAGTTTCTCTGGTATCTGAGAAGCAGCAGGAGGTTTGTCTGCTTGGAATTTCATAGAATTAGCTAATTTAATTTTTTTATAATAACTTTTTTTTTAATAGTAAAGATAAGTTCTGTGACCTGTATGAACAGATTATCCGAGAAGCTGGGCTCTATGAGGAGAAGTGTGGCGTCAGGATTGGTGGAAGATCTATTAACAATCTGCGTTATGTAGGTGATACAACCCTGCTTGCTGAAACTGAGGAGGACCTGATGCACTTGCTGCAGAGGGTCAAGGACTGCAGCCTTCCGTATGGATTGAGGCTCAATGTCAAGAAGACAAAGATTCTCACTACTGGACCAATTGGCAGCATCAGGATGGATGGTGAAAAGATTGAGATTGTTCACAGCTTCAGTTTGCTTGGCTCCACAGTCAACACTCTTGGCACCAGCAGTCAGGAAATCAAAAAACGTATTGCGATGGGAAAGTCTGCTGTTTGGGACCTCTCCAATGTACTGAAGAGCAATAGTGTCACTCTGGAGACTAAGGTGCATCTGATACAGGCTATGGTCTTTGCCATCACTTGTTATGCATCGGAGAGTTGGACAATGACTCGGGAGGATAGAAGGAGAATTTCAGCCTTTGAGCTGTGGTGCTGGAGAAGAGTATTGAATGTTCCATGGACTGCCAAGAAAACAAACAGATTTGTCCTGGAGAGTGTTAAACTAGGCTGCTCCTTTGAGGCAAGGATTCTGGGGTTTCATCTAACATACTTTGGACATGTTATAAGGATTGACAGATCCTTGGATAGGGACATGATGCTTGGGAGGGTAGAGGGATGGCGTAGGAGGGGAAGACCCTCTATGAGGTGGACTGATTCAGTGACTGGGGTAATCGGGATGGGTGTGTCAGGGGCAGTGCGATTGGCACAGGATAGAGCAGGGTTTAGAGCTGTTGTACATAGGGTCGCTATGAGTCGCAACAACAACAGCAAAAAAGATAAGTTTATTAGAAAGTTGCATCCCCAGGGGGGCAAACATCCTTCCCTGAAAGGAAATATGGAGGAAAGATCAACAAGTTCTGTTTAAATGAGTAGAAAGAAAGAAAGAATATCATACTTTGATTAATTGTACCATCTAGGCTCTTGTGGTCTAGTGGCAAGAAGCTACTCTGCAGTTGCCAAGGCATCTGGTTTGAGACCTCCAGCTGCTCCACAGCAGGATGGGCAATCTCCTCCCCTGTGATTAACTGTCTCTGAAAATTCACCAGAGGCTCAGCTATGGGTCGGTTCCGATTCGACTGTACACACAACAATGCTGGGAAGCAGGATTTGAATAAAATAGTATTATCATCTAGCAAGTAGACCCATAAGAATGTTACTAATTGACAAAATAAAATTCAAAGAGAGGACATCACACAATTAACCCAATTGAAATAAAGATAATAATTACAAAATATTACAAACTGCTGTATGGCAATAAACTAGAAAACCTAGATGAATTGGATACATTCTAAGAAGCACACAATCTACCAAAACTGTCTCATGAAGAAACAGAAAATCTCAGCAGACTCATAAAAACTCAAGACATGGTATCAATGATCAGAAACTTCCTTGTTCCCCTGCCATAGGAAGAGTTCTGGACCAGAGGTCTTAGAAATTCTACCAAACATTTAAATAAAAATTGGCAACAATATTGTTTAAACGTCAAAAAAATAGATAGGGCCCACCTTGCTGTGCCCGCCCTTAGCTGCGCTCCCAGCACCCAGAGATGCGCGCTGCACACCGACAGAGCGGACATGGGCAGAGCGATGGTGGCCAGGCTTGGACTGGGGCTGCTGCTCCTCCACATGCAGGTTTATTCAAATAATAGAAGTGCCGTGCCACAATCGGGTAATTCCTCCCAGTCTACCTCGGTTGTCAGTCAAGCATCACCACCACCCAGGGAAAGTGGAGGTCTCCTGCAGTCACAGCCAGTCTCCTTGGGGTCTTGCTCTCGCTTCTGCGTCTCTACTGTTAAGAGACTCAGGCCAAGAAATGCCTCTACTTCTCCATCTTCTCAACTCAATCCAAAAGGTGCCTTGAAATCCATGTGACGAGAAAAACCAGATCTCCATCAAATCTACTGATTCCACACCTTATTGACCCAGAAAATGTTGAGAATCTCTGAATTTGCTGATTTGAAGAACATGTGAGGAGCTTGCCAAGATGAATGCCAGGATGGTATGTGGTGGAGTTTCCTGTACCAGATGAAGAACAACAACGTCCACAAGTCTAGAGATTATTTCCTTAAATGGAGCCTAGGAAATCTGGACTCTTACAACTACTTAAAAAAAATAAAGAAGAGTTTTATTTAGAAATAAAAAAAATAGCTAGGGAGTGCTGCTTTTTTTAATCTCCATACCTTTTCAACCTATATGCAGAACAGATTATCCGGGAGGCTGGGCTCTATGAGGAGAAATGTGGAGGCAAGATTTGTGGACGATTTATCAACAATCTGCGTTATGCGGATGACACAACCCTGCTTGCTGAAACTGAAGAGGACCTGAAGCACCTGCTGCAGAGTGTCAAGGACTGTAGCCTACAATATGGATTGAGGCTCAATGTCAACAAGACAGATTCTCACCACTGGACCAATTGGCAGCATCAGGATGGATGGTGAAGAGATTGAGATTGTACACAGCTTTAGTTTGCTTGGCTCCATAGTCAACATTCTTGGCACCAGCAGCCAGGAAATTAAAAGGCGCATTGCCATGGGAAAGTCTGCTGTTAGGGACCTCTCCAAAGTGCTGAAGAGCAATGGTGTCTCTTTGGAGACTAAGGTGCGTCTGATACAGGCCATGGTCTTCGCAATCACTGGTTATGCATCAGAGAGTTGGACAATGACCAAGGAGGATAGAAGGAGAATTGATGCCTTTGAGCTGTGGTGCTAGAGAAGAGTATTGAGAATACCATGGACTGCTATGGAAACAAACAGATTCGTCCTGGAAAGGGTTAAACCGGGTGGCTCCTTGGAGGCAAGGATTCTGAGGCTCCGTCTAACATACTTTGGACATGTTGTGAGGAGAGGCAGGTCCTTGGAGAAGGACATCATGCTTGGGAGGGTGGAGGGACAGTGCAGGAGAGGAAGGCCCTCTATGAGGTGGATTGATTCAGTGATTGGGATAATTGGGATGGGAGTGTCAGAGACAGTGCGATTGGCATAGGACAGAGTGGAGTTTAGGGCTGTTGTACATAGGGTCGCTGTGAGTCGCAGGTGACTCGCCAGCACATAACAACAACAAGGGAGTGCTGCTGGTCTAGTGTTAAGAAGTTGCGCTGTCAACCTAAGGTACATAGTTCAAATCCACTAGCTGCTTCACAGGAGAAAGATGGCCAGTCTCATCCCATATTATTTACTTCTTCTGAAAACTTGCTGGAGGGTCAGTCAGCTATGAGCCAGTTCCTACTCAGCAGTATAAAAAAGCACAATTGTTAAGGAAAAAATAATCCTGATACCCAAACCAAAGACAGCAACAAGGAAAAGAATACTACAGGCCACAATCTCTCATGAATTGTTACTGCTGTTAGGTGCTGTCAAGTTATGTACGACTCATAGTGACCCAGCAGCTGACATCCTTAAGCCTATTGTCATAGTCACCATATCAACCCACCTGACTGAAGGTCTCTTGCTGCCCCTCCACTTTCCCAAGCATGATGTCCCTCTTTAGGGAATAACCTCTCCTAGCAGCATGCCTAAAGTAGGTGAGACAAAGCTTCATCATCTTTGACTTCAGGGAACAGTCTGGTTGTACCTTCTCCAAGACATATTTTTTGTTCTTTTGGCAGTCCTTGGGGGTTTTCAGCACTCTTCTCCAACACCACAACTCAAAGGCATCAATCCTTCTTTGTCATCCTTGTCCAGCTCCCAGATGCATAGCAAGTGACTGAAAAGACCATGACTTGGATCAGGTACACCTTAGTCCTCAAACTGACATTATTGCTCCTCAACAATTTGAAGAAGTTCCTGACTACATTCCAAGACTTTCTCTGGACTGCTGATACCAAGTATATTGATTGTAGGCCCAAATAAGATGAAGTCTCAGTCCTTTCTTTATCTAAAGTGATGTTGCCTATTGGTCCAGTGGTAAGAGTTCTTGTTTTCTTGATGCTGAGCTGCAACCTATATTGAAGGCTACATGTTTAACCTTTTGCAACAAGTGCCTCAAGTCCTCCTTACTTTCAGTAAGCAAGCTTGTGTTATCTGCACATTGAAGGTTACTGATGAGTCTTCCTTCAATCCTGATGCCACATTTTTCTGTCATTTAGTCCAGCTTCTTTAATTATTTGCTCAACATGCAGATTAAGTAGGTATGGAGACAGGATACAACCTTGATGCACACTCTTCCTGATTTTAAACTGTGCAGTGTTCCCTTGCTCTGATTCCACAGCAAGCTCTTGGTCTAGGTATAGGTTTCACATGAGCACAATCAAGTGTTCTGGAATTCCCATTCTTCTCAATGTTAGCCATAATTTGTTATAATCAACATAGTCAAATGCCTTTGCATAGTCAATAAAGCATGAATATCATTAGTCTTCTAATATGCTTTGCTTTCAGCCAGGATCCATCTTTCGTGGATATAGATGCAAAAACCCTCGACAAAGCACTGGTGAACAGAATCCAATAGCATGTTAAAAAGAGTTATATACCCTGACTAAGTGGGATTTATCACAGGAATGCAGGGATGGTTCAACAATGGAAAATCACACAACATAATAAACCACATCAACAGAACAAAAAAAAAAAGAAGCAACATAATAATTTCTATGATGCAGGGAAAAAAATTGATAAAATCCAACATGTTGATAAAAACCCTAAATAAAATTCAAATAGAAAGGTAATTCCTTAGTATAACTCATAACTTTTGTGAAAGGCCAATGTTATACTTAACAAAGACAAGACAAAAGTGTCCAATCTCACCACCTTTATTATATATTATATTAGTGGTTCTACACAGTGCTATAAGACAAGAAGAAAAGATATCCATCATACTAAAAGAAGAAAGAAAAGGATCTTTTTTATCAGATGACCACCTAAGGCGGTCAGCCTGTTATTGAATGCAGGGGGTTCTTTCCGTAGTCAATTGCCAATAAGACAGATGATTGCAGTGTCTTATTACATTGCAATTACATCTTTATTACAAATCTGGGAATTCCCCTCAAAAACTACCTGCCTGTCCGGGAGTGGTCATTATGTTTTTATACAAGGGTTAGATACTAACTCATTTAATAATACACTTTTGTTAGTAAAGTTAGAGAATTTCTACATTTGAAAAGAACTATTCATGTATTTGTAATTCAGGAAAGGTATATTTCCCTTCCTGATATATAGGCAGATTAAGATAAAATTTACATGTGACTGGAAAAAAAAATCTTAAACAGGTAAATGCTAATCTCTGAAAGATGAATTTCTCCTGGTAAACAGACAGTTTAAACTATTTTACTTGACTAAAATGAAAAAAAAAATAAATTCTCACAGGAGAAAGTGGAATTGCTGTCATTTGCCCTAGACCTTTATTAGAGCTTCTTATTGCTTTTAGTAACAACTGTTCTTATGAATACAGTGGTTATGGCTATTTGCAAACAAACAAAAAAAAGGAAACAAAGAATTCTAAGACAAAGTAACTAGTTTTGCAGGCTGGAGAAAACTGATGTCAGTTTTGTAAGTGATAGATATTTAGAGAATTCTGAATTTATTAATACCATTAAGCCTGAGACACTGTACCTAGAAGAGTGGCTGTGCCTTTCCACCACTTTCTAGTAAAATAGCTGAGTGACACATAGACTGAAGAATGTTATCTGTAAGATTATTGCCCTACTTAATGACCATGAGCACAAGACCCAAAGGTCAATAATTTCTCAAAAGCAAAGAGGGAATAAGATGGGCAGAAAACTAGTATAGGGGTAAAGGAACACAACTAAAGAGAGTTACATTGTGATGAATTTAACTGATGTCATAGAATAATCTGTGTAGTATTTAGAATCCGCTCTGCAATCCTGATGGCACCTGGTTCGAATCTACCAGCTGCTCTGTGAGAGAAGGATGGGTAATCTCCCATGTGATTAACTGCCTATGAAAACCCACTGGAGGGTCAGCTATGGGTCAGTTCTGATTCATTGGTACTCAACACACACACACACACACACACACACACACACACACACACACACACTTCAGTCACAAAATGACAGTCAATTGTATGAATTCACTTACATAAGCAGGCAAACATAGAGATCAAAGTTTTATTTATTAGGTCTTCACAATTACAATCACAAATGCATCAGAGAGTTGGACAGTTTTACTGATAAGGACTTTTTTCCCCGTACCAAAATTTTATTGTGCTTTAAGTGAAAGTTTACAAAACAAATTCATTTTCCATTCATACATACTGATTTTTTTCTGATATTAATTGTTGTTACGTGCTGTCAAGTCACCTGTGACTCAGTGACTGTACAACAGCTCTGAAGCCTGCCCTGTCCTGAGGTAGTTTCACTGACTCTGACACACCTACCCTGATCTAGTTACTGTATCAATCCATCTCATCCTGCATCTTCCTCTTCTTCCACCCTTCCCAGCATGATTTCCTTCTCCAAGGACATCATAGTTCCTCCTGGCCACATGCCCAAAATATGTGAGATGGAGCCTCAGAATCCTACCCTCCAAGGAGGAACTTGGTTTCACCCTCTCCAAGACAGACCCATTTGTTTTCTTGGTTGTCTATGATATATTCAAGACTCTTCTCCAGAACCACAACTCAAAGGCATCAATTCTTTTATCAGTCATCATTTTCCAGCTCTCTGATGCTTAACAAGTAATTGCAAAGACCATGAACTGTATCAGGTGCACCTTAGTCTCTAGACTGACATCCTTGCTTCTTGGTACTCTAGAGAGGTCTCTAACAGCAGATTTACCTAATGCAATTCACCTTTTGATTTCCTGACTGCTGGGGCAAAAAAGCATTGATTGTAACTGTTAACTACCTCAATCTCTTCTTTATCCAACATGGTGCTGCCACTCAGCTCAGTGGTGAGAATCTTTGTTTTCTTGATGTTGAGGTTCAATCCACATTGAAGGCTGCAGTCCTTGACCTTCTGCAGCAAGTGCTTCGGGTCCTCCTCAGTTTGAGCAGGCAGATTTGTGTCATCTGCATAACATAGGTTGTTGATGAGTCTTCCTCCCAGTCTTTTTTTTTTTTTAATTTTGTGTACATGTACCGTCAAATCAGATCTGACTGGTACAGGAGGATATTGCGCCTCCTTCTCCGGCAGAGCGTCTGGTGGATTCGAACCGTGTTCCTCTGGGATTGCAGTTCAGTTTCTTGCCACTAGGCCACCAGAGCTCCCTTTCCTCCCAGTCTTGATGTCACATTCCTCCTTATACAACCCAGCGTCTTGGATGATCAGACCCACATTATAACAGCACACTTTTAACTTTCTTCCTAGGATTCTTATTTCCATTCATTCTTCTTGCCTTCTGGACTTTCTCCCTGGGAAAATACGATCTAACAGTTCAAATCCAACAGCCACAGCGAAGGAGAAAGGTGGACAATCTCCTCCTCCAAAAACCCGCTGGAGAGTCAGCTATGAGTTGGATCTGACCTGATGGCAGTGAGTTGAGTTGTCTAGTGAGGTGTCCACCAGCTACTCTGCTCTGTCTCCTGTGTGTTAGAGAGCTGAGATCTAATCTGTCAAGTCCTGATATCTGAGTGCAGCTGAAGATAGCGGTGATAAGAAGGGTTTCACAGATTATTTGTAGTATTCAAGAGCCCTAGGTCACTTTCCTGGGTGATGGTTTTTAAACGTGTTCATTATAGAAAGTCTTTTTTGTTTTTCTTTTGGAAGTAGGAGTTAGGGAACAGTGTTATGAGCAGGAAAGAAGAAAAGGAGGCAGTTTTAATTCCGAGATGGTGCTATGAAGTAGAGCTGCTGTGGCCTTTAGCAGTCTGCTGTCTTTCTGGGGAAAATGGGGAAACGAGGAGGCGCCATCCTTAGTGTTAGCAATGGGTCTGGCCAGAGCCTGATAACCTTTGTTACAGCCAGTGATTCCCAGATGAGATTTTTGCCTAGCACTTCCGAGAGATTGATATGAATTGAAGGAGAACACAGGGAAAATTGTAATGAACAAAAGGTTTAAAAAAAAAAAGGGTGCTTTTTATGGAAAAAATAAGCCATTGTAAGTAAGGGCTTAGACCTGATTTATCAGTCTTTAATTTCCCTTCAGTGATGAGCCGATCAAGAAGACCAGATGTGTGACCTTCACTGCAGAGCACTGCAGTCAGGCCGAGGGATTTAGATCAGAACTATGGATTGTCTAGGTTAATTGTCTGAATTGACCAGGGAGTTAACATATCTCTCCTTTATGTATGGTTTGTACTTTGCTGGAATATTCCTGGAAACCTATTAAGAGTAGTTGTAATAGGAGATTTCTGGAAAAGAGACAGTAGAGTAGGTGGCTAATGGATTTTGGATCAGATAGACTTGAGTTTGAATCCTAGGCATTCTTTTGCTAATCTATGAAATGGAGTAATAAAGCTGTCTACCTCATGGGCTTAGAAATAAATGGCAAAATCATAAAGTGTAGATAAAGCACAATAGCTTGTGCATATTTAAAAAATAAGTGTTCTTCTTGCTATCTTTGGTTAATGTGGGTAAATGGGCCGATGTCCTGAACAGTAGCTCAATGATATTTGTTATGTAAATAGATATCATTTATAGATTTAAAAGAGGGGTTTCTTTTCACTTACCTAAAGTGTCTTAATCTTTGAGACATACCCTTGGTTATTAATATCATTAGATATTTAGGAAAAAAGAAAAAAGAACTACAGGGTAATTATATCAGTTTCTTCAAAGATTATTTACCCTGCCGTGGGAACACAGGCGTTAGGGGTGCAAAGGGCCCTTTGAACTTGTGTTTCAGCCAGAGACCATCATGTTCTGGGAAGTTGATAACAGGACCAGTAAGGTGGCCTGTCGTCCTTGTTTGGAAAAGACCTTTGCTCTTGGATATTTCCAGCACTTATTTGTGCAGAGAGTCTCTGGGGAACCTGGGCTGGTGGGTTTACTACTGGCCACATGACCTCTATTTACTTCTGGTGGCTGAGTGGTGAGTTCACAGGATGTCCCTGCTGGCCGAGTTGCCTTCCTGAGCACATTCTGCCTTGCCCTCTGGCCCTGATCTGGCGGAGGTGTCTGCAGACAGCATGTCCCATCAAGCTTGCTATCTGAAGTGTTTGGCAGCACTGCACAGATCTCGAGAGGATTGCAACATCTGCCCAGGCAGGTGCTCCCTCCCTGAGACTGTGGTGCTTTTACCAATGGTGGTGGTGGGGTTGGCAGGGGCCAGCAAGCTGGTACTGACTCTTCATGGAGTTTTCTCGCTGTCACCTTTCCAGCCAGCCCTCCAAGGTGCCTCTGCGTGGGTTTGCACTGACAACTTTTCAGCTGGTAGTTGAGCACTTAAGTGTTTATGTCATCCACTAATAATGCATGTTATTAGCACATAACCAGCCAGTTGAGTACAATCAGTTAAGTGCTTGGCTACTAACCACAAGACTGGCATTTCGACTTTACACAAGCCGCCTTGTGATGATAAACTTCTGAAAGAGCAAAGCCATTCACGACTCCCTGGAGTGCAGTTCTGTAGTGTGACACAGGAGGCGCTCAGAGTCACCACTGACTGGATTGATTTCTTGTTTTTAAATTAATTTGTAGCAGGTGCTGTGTCAAATGCTCTTGTGCTTACAAGAGCATGATGAGGCAGGACACTTTGGTTTTTACAAGGTCAATGTGAAGCTGTAGTATTAAATTACTCACTGAAAGTCCCACTGTGGCTAAGTGTTGGTGGAGGTGAGATTTGCCCATATACCAAGCACTTTGCTGCCCTCTCTAATCTGTTCCTGAATCTGAAACCATTGGCTGGAAGGAGGTGATGCAATTTCAAAGTTTCTAATTATGTTTTCTAGCCACTCTGCAAAGGCCACATGTCCTTGGCATGAGTCGCATGACCTAAAACCCACAGAAAGAGTGGCAGTGGGTCCCCCAGAGCCCATTAGGTGACAGGGGTGGTGGAGTTCTGGGCTCTTGACTTTTTACCCAGGAGTCAAATGTTGCTAGCCAGGGCTGGGAGACAAATACAGTTCTCCCAAGGGGTTGCTGCCTGGCTCCTTTCTCATATGTGTATTTTCCCCTCTGGTTGGAGTTCAGCATTAGTTCCTGTTCACACCAGCCAGAAAGTTGGCAACTTGATCAATGACTTCCTTTGCCTTGATGATAAATTGTTTTCCTATTCAAGAGATAAATTTGTATTTGGGAGGTTCAGTGCGCTTTGATTTCTTTATAATGGAATGTCATTGAAATTTGTTTTCTAACTCCGCCTTGTTCCAGGGCTCATGGCCAAAGTCAATGGTGCTGATGAGGAATAACAGAAACTTAGGGAAGTCCTGTGCTCCTAAATAGAAAGTCTGGATGAGGCCTCACAGATCATCAGGCTCAGCCTTTTCATTTTACAGATAAGGAAATAGCGTCCCAGAGGGAGAAGAAGGCTCATGGCTCAGATCACGTCTCCACTTCTGACTCTTGTTACCAAAGCACCTCCTTGCAAGGCTGTGAGGACGCTATCAGTCATTGTTTTCTAAGATTTATCTTGTTGAAAACCTGTTAACACAAATTCTAGAACATGCTAGACTTATAAGTTGTCAGTTAAGTGGTAACATTTTTTTCCTACTAATTTTAGTTTTGGGGTTTTTAAAATTTTATTTTATTAATTTTAATGAACATTTACAGAGATTTTGGATTTCCATTAATTCATTGTAGCACTTTTCTCCCTGCCCAGCCCAGGCCCCCCCCAGTTCTCTCCTATCTTTGAGAAGTAAAAGAAAAATTCTTTCATTGGTATACAATCCCCCCCACCGCCCCTAGTGTACTCCACTATGCAACCTTAATTCTGGACTCTTGTGATAACCATAACACCCTATCATATAGCGCTTTAAACCGGGTAGCTCCTTGGAGACAAGGATTCTGAGGCTCCGTCTAACATACTTTGGACATGTTGTGAGGAGAGACAGGTCCTTGGAGAAGGACATCATGCTTGGG
>NW_006399764.1:12844713-12865581 GCF_000299155.1 Elephantulus edwardii | reverse complement strand
ATAAACATGGGTGTGCATATATCTGCTTGGATGTCGGTTATGGTCTCTTTGGGGTATATTCCCAGTAGTGGAATTGCTGGGTCAAATGGTATCTCGATTTGCAACTTTTTGAGAAAGCACCATATCACCTTCCACAGTGGCTGCACCATTTTACACTCCCACCAACAGTGAGTAAAGTGTTCCAGTTTCTCCACAATCTCTCCAGCATTTGTTGCTTGCTGTTCTGTTAAATTTTGCTATTCTAACTCTAGTGAGATGATATCTCATAGTTGTTTTGATTTGCATCTCTCTTAGACTAGGGATTTTGAACATTTTTTCATGTGCTTGTTGACCATCTGAATGTCTTTTTTGGTGAAGTGTCTGTTCATATCCTGTGCCCATTTTTCTATTGGATTATTTACTTTCATCTTGTTGTGGTGACGACTAGTTTTTTGTGCTTATTACACAGGACATTTTTACCTTGTTTGTAAAATTATAAAGATTTATGTTTCTTATAGTCTTTGTTTTTGTTGTAAAATCATATATATATTTATCCAGTAGCACACAGATTTGGAAACAGGAGTGGCATCCACTTCCTAAATAGCATGCCTCTGGGAACTATGAACCTTGATAAATGTTGATAGTTATAGAGGGGCTTCAGGCATTTTCTTCATAGGGTCTCTATGAGTCATGCTCAGCTTGATGGCAATCAACAACAACAACAATAGCACCGAGATTCTCAAACTACATTGTGTGGTCTAAATGGGCGCTATGAGGAGAAATGTGGGGTCAGGATTGGTGGACAATTTATCAACAATCTGCGTTATGCGGATGACACAACCCTGCTTGCTGAAACTGAGGAGGACCTGAAGCGCCTGCTGCAGAGTGTCAAGGACTGCAGCCTGCAATATGGATTGAGGCTCAATGTCAAGAAGACAAAGATTCTCACCACTGGACCAATTGGCAGCATCAGGATGGATGGTGAAGAGATTGAGATTGTACACAGCTTTAGTTTGCTTGGCTCCATAGTCAACATTCTTGGCACCAGCAGCCAGGAAATTAAAAGGTGCATTGCCATGGGAAAGTCTGCTGTTAGGGACCTCTCCAAAGTGCTGAAGAGCAGTGGTGTCTCTCTGGAGACTAAGGTGCGTCTGATACAGGCCATGGTCTTCGCAATCACCTGTTATGCATCAGAGAGTTGGACAATGACCAAGGAGGATAGAAGGAGAACTGATGCCTTTGAGCTGTGGTGCTGGAGAAGAGTACTGAGAATACCATGGACTGCTAGGAAAACAAACAGATTTGTCCTGGAGAGGGTTAAACCGGGTGGCTCCTTGGAGGCAAGGATTCTGAGGCTCCGTCTAACTTACTTCGGACATGTAGTGAGGAGAGACCGGTCCTTGGAGAGGGACATCATGCTTGGGAGGGTGGAGGGATGGCGCAGGAGAGGAAGGCCCTCTATGAGGTGGATTGATTCAGTGACTGGGATAATTGGGATGGGAGTGTCAGAGACAGTGTGATTGGCACAGGACAGAGTGGAGTTTAGGGCTGTTGTACATAGGGTCGCTATGAGTCACAGGCGACTCGACGGCACATAACAACAACAACAGCAACAAATGGGCTGTATTGGCAATTTTTTTAAAAATAAAGTTTTATTGGCACGTAGCCGTGTCTACTCATTGTCTTATTGTCTATGGTTATGAAACAAAAAGAAAAACAAACTGAGTGCTGTCAAGTTGGAGCCAACTCCTGGTTCACCGTCAGTGGGTGTTCAGAGGGTGTGGATCCCAAGGGAGGAGATTGCCACTCTTCCTCCAGCGGAACTGCTGGTGCATTTGAATCTGTCACATTTAGGTTGACAGCACAGAGTTAAATGATGCAACAGGGGTGAACTGATTTGCAAACTAAAAAAGTATTTACAGAAGTGCAGCGCCAATCATTGCAGTAGAATATTTGAAAAAACACAGAGAAGTAATCCTAAAGAAAAGTATTATCTAAAATTCACCCTCAAGGCCTTAGGTTGATTCTGATTTGACACGAATGATGCTCCAATGACCAAGGCTTACATAGTCTGCTATTTTTGCAAATCTCTGATTATTTCCTAAGGACAAGTTCCTAGAAGTGGAATTATTGAGCTGGTTGAGAGTGAATTTCTTTTTTACTCTGGTGCTCGGTGCAGTGTTCCTCTCCAGCTTGCGCTCTTACCAGAAGTGTCCCCACCTTGCAGACAAACGAGTGAACCAGCCGCCTTTGCTAATTGATTTGGTTTTGCTTCCTATGATGCAGGGGCAGGTTCAAAGCAGTGGTCTGTGTCCTGTCTGCGGTTACGACATGCCTGGCGTTCGTCAAGCCTGCCATCAACAACATCTCACTCATGACCCTGGGGGTTCCTTGCACTGCCCTGCTTATCGCGGAGCTAAAGAGGTGAGTACTGTCCTTCCTGCCCGTATCTTAGGCTGTCCCCCTGCTGGTAACACGTCGACTCCTGGCTCCTTTGAGTGAGGGGGGAAAATCTTACACTTTGTGAAGTCCATTCCTGACTGTTGGATTAGAAGCAAGTTTAAGGGTTTGGTTTAAAATATTAATGATCCAGGGAGCTCTGGTGGCCTAGTGGCAAGAAGCTGCACTGCAATCCCAGAGGTGTGCGGTTTGAATCCACCAGATGCTCTGCTGGAGAAGGAGGGACAATCTCCTCCTGTACCAGTCAGATCTGATTTGATGGTACACACACACAAAACAATAAAATTTTTTAAAAAATAAAAAGAATGAATGATCTTATTTTCAGAAGGAACAGCTAAGTGTACTAGAGGCAGCAATCAAGGGTTGTCTTAGCAGGAACAGCTCCAGAACATGCTGAACAGCTAAGCTAAGCCTCTCAGACTTATTCTGTGTAAAGGAGAATAGACTTGTTCATATAACAAGAATAAGGAGAAATGTCCTCAAGAGGTTATGAGTTCCTAGTTACTGCAGACAGTTAACACACTGTGCTGCTGACGGAAAGAGTGTAGGTTCGAGCTCAGAGGTGCTTTGGAAGAAAGATCTGATGATCTGTTTCTGAAAATTCCCAGCCATGGAAAACCATAAGGTGTTCAAGTACGGGGCTTCACTAGCCGGAAGGGGTGTGAAAGCAATGGTTATAAAGAGGGTAAGACATTCACACACAGGAGCCTTTGTGGGGTTAGTGCTGGACTTCCAACTGGATAGTTGTCTGTTCAAACCTTTCAGCTGCTCTGTGGGGGAAGAGAAGGCAGTGAACTTCCATTAAGATTTGAAGCCTTGGAAACCCAGTAGAGGGATCAACTTGATAACAGCAGATTTGGCTTAGTGTTGGCATCCACACACAGGAGGAAAATGCAGAAGGAAGAACAAGAAAGAAATGTCTCTATATAAGAAGCCTTAAATCCAAGTGGAATACTTTCGACTATGATAGAGGCACTGTCTGTGGTTTAATTTCTCACTTACATTCTATCAGGTGAGGCTTTGCTACGTGCATTAGCATTTTTCCTTTGGAAAGATCTTCAGAGCTCAGGGTGAAATCCAGAAGCATTTTATTTTAGCCTTCTTGGATGTACTCCTGTCTTCCTCTCAACCAAACCAAGAAACACCGAACTCCTGCCCTTATTTTCTCTTTGAAAACGTTTCTTTCTTTCCCTCACTTTTAGAAGTGTGTTTACATTCAGGATTTGCTTGTCAGCACTTTCCCATTTGTGTGGTAGCTGTTTTGGGTGAGGTGTTCACTAAGATTTTGCTCTGCTCTGTTTTGAGAAGAGCGAAACCTTTCTTTCTCACTGTTTCCCTCTGGATTTGGGTTTGTCCTCAGTTACTGGCAGAGCCAAAGGCCGGGGCTGGGCAGTGGAGGAGGCATTCACACGTGGTGGCTGAGAGCAGGCGACTGCCAGTTCTTTTCTAGTTGGCCTGAGTTGCATGAGTCTCATTCAAGGTCAGGAGGAAAAACAAACCACTTCAGACTCAGACTAACACCAATACTAGAATAACTGTGATGTTAAACCCTGCAATAAGGAAAGCCGATAATTAAAGATTGAGGTTTTAGGCACATAATAGTGTGTGCTTTCTTCGTTTTGTTTTTTTTTTTCTTCTATTTTTGCAAACTGCAAATTAGCTCTTGCACAAAGCTGTTGTGTACAGGGTCACTTTGAGCCACAGGTAACTCAATGGCACAAAACAACAACAACACACTGCCCAGCCCCCCCCAAGTGTGAGTCTCCAGTGAGTGCTGTGTGTGTTATATGCGTGCACCCCTTAGTTACTTGGGCACATTATCTGGGGAAAAATGCATAATAAAGACAGGTGTCTAACTTCTATTTTTTTCCCTTTTTTCTTCATCATTCTTTTTGTGTCTAACCTCTTGTAGCCTTAATACAGAATCTCAATTTTTGGAAAAGCAATTTGTTCAACAAACTTCCACAGACATCACAATAAAACATTAAACAAGTGTCAACTCTCTATATCATCTGCATTTCAGAGTCAAGCCTGTCCCATAGGACTGTCATAGCTGTGATTTTTTTTTTAATTTTTTTTTTTTATAACAATAGGTCATCAAGTCATTCTTGTTAAGTTCCTCTGGGTGCATGGGAACCACCAGTCTTTCAGTAATTGAGCCCTTAACCTTTATGCCACCTCGGAGTCACCACTGAGCGACTACTACCCGCAGTGGGGGTAGCCATAAAAAGCAATTAAGTTGTGCCACACATGCTGCTGTTGTCATAGGGGGTGGAACCCCTGGGTCATATGCTAATTCTCTTTAATGTTTTGAGGACCTGTCACTCTATTTACCATGGTAGCTGGTTCTGTTTTCATTCCTACTGGCAATAGATGAAGATCCCATCTTTATTGCTTACTTTTTTTTCCTGATGATTCTACCAGGCAGCTTTAAAAAAAAAAAAAAAAGATACCAGGAAGGCAGACTTTGGACACCAGTTTGTTTGTTCTACACGTCTGTGCTAAGTTCCTTTTATGCTACACATCTTGAGTTAGACTCTGGGTCCTGTGAGAGATGTCACCTGACTGTTGAGGGGATGGAACTCCGAAGGAAGGATTGAGAGGGGCCCTCAACCACTCCACTGCCTCTGGGCATCCCTTTTCCCCACAGTGCTGCAATCGAGTGACTCAGGGACAAGGAAGGAAAATGCTATCGAGATCCCCTCTGAGCTGTTAGGATTTATGTCAGGAAAACACTGTGTAAGGGCTCATCGCTTCATCCAACAAACACTGCGTGCTTGTGTGTGTCTGCCGTGTTCCAGGTATGGAGTATTGTGTTGAGCAGAATACACGCCAGTGGGGGAGATAGACTGTAAGCAAACAGAAATAAAATGTACAAGATGTCAGAGGGATTATAATTGCTTCAGGGAAAGTTAAAGAGAAAAAGGTAAGGTGGCCACTTGATGATGGTGGTGATAAGAAGTGTTAGAAATGTTAAAAACTGTGGCCAACACCACAACAAGATAAAGGTAAATAATCCAATAGAAAAGTGGGCACAGGATATGAACAGACACTTTACCAAAGACAATATTCAGATGGCCAACAAGCACATGAAGAAATGCTCAAAATCCCTAGCCCTAAGAGAGATGCAAATTAAAACAACTATGAGATATCATCTCACCCCAGTCAGAATAGCAAAATTTAACAGAACAGCAAGCAACAAATGCTGGCGAGGTTGTGGAGAGACTGGAACCCTTATTCACTGTTGGTGGGAGTGTAAAATGGTGCAACCACTGTGGAAGGCGATATGGTGCTTTCTCAAAAAGTGCAAATAGAGATCCCATTTGACCCAGCAATTCCACTACTGGGAATATACCCCAAAGAGCCGTAACTGCCACCCAAGCAGATATATGCACACCCATGTTTATTGCGGCTTTGTTCACAGTAGCAAGGAGTTGGAAACAACCTAATGCCCATCAACAAACAAATGGATAGAGAAGCTGTGGTGTATTCACATAATGGACTACTATGCAGCATTGAAAAACAAGGAACTTATGCAATATTATTCAAAATGGGTGATCCTGGAGGACATTATGCTGAGTGAAATATCTCAGTCACAAAGGGACAAATAGTGCCACTGTTGTAAAACAGGACTGACATTGGGGTTCAGGGGAGACTGAGGTAGATGGGATAAATAATGTGTACTTCATTGAAACAGATGAGGGAGAAAACTGTTTAAAAGGGATATGTAATTAGGTATTATTGTCATGACAGGAGTCCAGAGCGAAGGCTGCATAGTGGAGTGGACCTGGGGGGAGGGATTGTGAAACAATGGGGGAATTTTTCTTTTACTTTTCAAAGAGAAGAATGTACTGGGCGGGGAGAGGGAAGGGCGGGCAGGGAGTAAAGTACAACAATGAATGAATGGAAATCCAAAGTCTCTGTAAATTTTCATTAAAATTAACTTTTGAAAAAAGAAGAAAAATTCCAAAAGAAAAAAACCCCAAAAACCAACCCACATAGAATATGTCAGAAGGATTATAATTGCTTCAGGGAAAGTTAAAGAGAAAAAAGGTAAGGTGGCCACTTGATGGTGGTGGTGATAAGCAGCGTTAGAAGTGTTAAAAACTGTGGCCAGGAAAGACATTGCTAAGTGACATGTGAGCAAGGATGTGAAGAAGGGCAGCCATGCGGGTACTGAGGGAACAGCATTGTGAGCGGAGAGAACAGTAAGCACGAAGGCCCTCGAGAAACGTGCCTGGCCGGGTTGAGGGACAGTAGGATGCCACTGGCCCTGAGCAGAGGGAAAGCATGAGGGAGAACGGGCAGGCGGGGAAGCTTGTAAACAAAGAATGAGACTCAGCCTGAGTGGTTGAAAGAGTGGACTCGCCTTTTCCTGAGATGGAGAAGACTTGGAGAAGATGAGGCTTTGGGCTGGGAGACAGAGTAAGAGCTACTTAGACCATTGCTTCCAGATCGACTCCAACTCACAGTCCCTGTTGGGATAGAAAAGAACGTCCCCTTCGGGTCTCTAAGCCTATAATCTGTAGAAAAGCAGGTATACCTGTCTCTGAGGAACCCTTGGTGAGTTAAAATCACTGACCTTTGTATTATCAGCTGAATGTCTAACCACTGCACCATCATGTTAAATTTAGATCCCTATTAGACAAGAAGGACTTCGGTATATGAGTCTATGTGGAAGTGTTGTATGTCAGGAAGAGAAACACCCTCTTGGGCCTTCTAGGTCATCTCAGTCACAGTCACACCCACACGTTTTACAGGTGGGGACAGAAGGCCAGATAACGCAAGTGAATTGTCCAGTATCATCCACTGAGTTACATTTAAACAGCCTAGGAGGCGAGAGACAGGATTAGAGCATCTGCTTAGGGACTGGAGAGCTGAAGGTCAGCAAAGGAAAACGAAGAGGTGTCTGGCAGGAGGTGGGAGCCAGGCTGATGGTAGGCGCCCTCTGTATCCCATGCAGGTGTGACAATGTGCGCGTGTTTAAGCTGGGCCTCTTCTCTGGCCTCTGGTGGACCCTTGCCCTCTTCTGCTGGATCAGCGACCGAGCCTTCTGTGAGCTGCTGTCATCCTTCCACTTTCCCTACCTGCACTGCGTGTGGTAAGCAGCCCCTGCTAATGGGAACCTGGCTTTGGGACAGGTGTCTTTACCCAGTGCAGGGTGCACAGGGCAGAGCCCAGGTGGGCTTCTCTCCTCCCGTGCACTGTCCGACATTCCAGGAGCAATGGGAAGAGTGCTGTTAAACGCAGAATTGGCTCCCGGGAGCAGAACAAAAAGACCTAATTGTATTTGCTTCAGGTCTGTGGTCTCTTACCTCTAGTTCCATTATTAAAGCACAAAGGAGCGTGGAAACTGAGTCGGTAACCTGAGCTCCACTGGCTTGAGCTGATCTCCAGGAGTGGGTGAGAGAGATGTGGGAGAGGTGTGATGGGGACAGAGACAGTCCTGAATAAGAATAGGCCTGCTGGGCCTGAGGCCAGGTGAAAGCTTGGGCCTTACAGGTCATCTCAGTGACAGTCACACCCACATGTTTTACAGGTGGGGCCAGAGAATGCAAGTGAATTGTCCAATATCATCCACCCAGTTACATTTAAACAGCATTGGAGGCGAGAGACAGGGGATTAGAGCATCTGTTTGCAATATTTAGGATACACTGTTAAGTAAAGCAGATTACAAAACACCCTACAGAATCCTCTACACAGAAAGCTAAGGGAAAAATATCGCGGCTTTCAGCTTCAAATCTGGAAGAATCTTTCTGTTTCTGTTCTTCACCTTTCTGATTGCAAAGGTTACTGGGATGGAAAGAATGTGCCCTCTGATGTGCCTTCCGGGCTTAGAATTTCCACAGAGGGCTCATATTGGTAGAGAGCTGGGAAACGTCTGTCAGATTCAAACTGAGAGGAAGCCTGACTTCTGTAAGAAGAGAGCCCAGAAACGAATAGCTAGAAAAACAAAATCACTTACGCCTAGGACCTTGTACATCTTTACCATGAGACCAGGCTGTCTACGCTGAAGGCTTCGGGGGATGAAGGACTATTTGCAAAACCCCAAACAAAACAATTAAATTGGAACTTCGAGTATTTGGGTCCATTGCCTACAAGTTCTTAGGTTCGACTTTGAATTAAACCAGGTGAATTTATGCACACTTTATATATTGGCTGAGGGTTAATTTTCAGATTATAAAAAATGCACAGACTTGATAGTACTCTTACATTTTTATTTCTCTGTGTAAATCCTCCCATCAAGATGTATTACATTTCTATCAAGCTTGAATGTTCCCTAGCCACACTGGTGATTAAAGCCATGTTTAAAATTAGATTATGTAATAGCTTTGGCTCAAACTCTTTTTCTAAATTTAATGTCTTTTCTGTTTTGCTTTTTCTCCTCAAAGTTTGAACCATCTTTTCTTTGTAGTTATAAAATGATCTGTATTATTTATAAGGAGTTTATCTATATTTTTAAATGCATTGTTTAAAATTTCATTTTGATTTGAGTGAAAGTTTACAAATCAAATTGGTTTTTCCATCCTTCACTTACACATATTTTTTACCACACTAATTACAGTTCATTAATGTAGTTAATTGGATAGTATCTGATCAATCCCTTATTGTACACTGCCTTTCCCTTCACTCAGTTTAATAAGTGTCTATTAGCTCTTTGTTAATTTTTACTCCCTTATTCCTCTCTTCCCTGGTAGTTGTCCTTTTGTCACTAACTTGTATCACTCAACATATTTATAAGAAGTTTAAACGATATAGGAATTAAAGAAGACAGAGGCTAATAGGAATGTCTGTTTCTGTTATCAAGTGTGAATATTTTAGAAAGTTCTTTCCTAAGCTGTGTTCTGAGTTGATCCGGACTAATGTCCTCCTGCTATTTGGGAATTCTCGGTCGTTGATCTCATCCTACTTAGAAGAGGCCCCTAGACTGTCACGATAGCCCCCAGAGGGGCTTCCCCAGGTAGGCGCAGCCCTTGCCTGCAGTGGGGCCTTTGTGTGCTGTGTGTTTTTGTGTTTGTGGATCCTGTCAGGTTCTCACTCTCAGCTCTTCTTCAGGCACATCCTCATCTGCCTGGCTGCCTACCTGGGCTGTGTGTGCTTCGCCTACTTTGACGCTGCCTCTGAGATCCCGGAGCAAGGCCCCGTCATCAAGTTCTGGCCCAGCGAGAAATGGGCCTTCATCGGCGTCCCCTACGTGTCCCTCCTGTGTGCCAGCAAGAAGTCGCCCGTCAAGATCACATGACAGCCAGGCGTGGCTGGGTCCCCTACGTCTTCTCCCTCAAGCACTGGCCTTCATTCTCTATCAGAGACAGCCAAGAGGTCTTGCGGGGTAGAAGGGGTGTGGCTTTTTAAAATTGGCTGGTCATGAGCTCTTACTGGTGTGTCTGGGGGTGAGCAGAATTCCACTGTGCGTGGGCACGAGCCACTGTCTTCTCACTTCTGCACGGGGTCACATGCACCTTTCGAAGAGTCACTTTCAAATGCACTGGCTTCTTGAGCCCATGCGCTTTTTGGTAGTGGTAGAGCAGTCCCTCGGGGTGACCCAGCTCCAGCCCACTGCTTTGCTTCCTGGTGAGTTTTCCTGCAGTTCCCCAGCAATCATGACTGAACTCTCCTGTTGACAGACAGACCCTCCAATGAACAAGACCCTCAGAATACCGGGCAGAGCAGAGCCTCTCCTTAAACAAAATCAACTGTGAAACACACGAGGGCTTGTGGAGAAGGAAGCCAGCTTTTCACCTGCTCTTCTCAACTCACTTGGGTTTTTGCCTCTGTGAATCTACCTACCTCTGCTGAGACATGGAGACTGGACTTCAGGGAGGGTTAAATAAGTGAGAACAACCCTCTACGCCAAAAACCAACCACACTCCACTTGTGTAAGCCATTCTGGAAGAGAAGCACAATTTTTAAATGTTGATGCCCCCTTTTCTCCGCCCCACTTCCGGCTCTGCAGCCTGAAATACACGAAGTGTAGTCAACCACGTGAACATTTCACAGACGCTTCCCTCCAATAAGCTCGAGCTGCTCGCCACTGCCAAAGCGCTCCTTGCAATCATGGTAGGGCTTCTGGCTCAAAATTTGGAGCAAACCTGAAGGGTTTTTTGTTTTTTTGGTTTTTTTTAAGCTGTTTTCTCGTTTGAAGCCTGTAGTATGTTATCCTGTCCTGGAAGCTACCTTCAAGGATCTCGTCTGTTCATTCCCTGGTATTTGCTGTGGGATTCCGCCTCTGCATTCTCACTCTTCAAGGTGCTGCCTGTGGTTTCTCAAAGCCTTTGACTGTTGGCTTTCCTCTGGTTCTGGCAACACCACCACACTTGATTCCCTGACTTGGGTCAGGCACACAGCAGGGAAAAATCTGTTGCCTTCTGAGTTGTTCTAACCCCTACTGACACTGGCTCTGACTAACCTCCTCTCGGCTGGGCTGGATGGAAGGCCTCAAACTGTCTGCAAAGTTTGAAGTGGGAACCGTGGACCTCAGGGAACCCCATTTGAACTCAGGCATCCTGCTTTAGAACATTCCACTGTGGGGGCGGAGGGGAGAACTGGACAGAACAGAAGTGGTTTTCCTGTGGAGACACCAGTTAGATCATCTGACTTAAGTATTTACAAGGTGGACAGTCATCATTTTTGGCGTGTCTAGAAATTCTTCCTTTGGTTAGAGTTGGCACAGGCTAAAAGCAACTGCATTTAAAATTAACTAAATGGCATTGTCTGCTTCTGTGGCTTTCAAATTATTTTCACAGTACAACTCTGCAGTAAAAAAAAATCTTTATTGAACACCAATGTAGATTGTATTTTATTCTATTTATAAAGGGTAATTGATAGCATCCATGTAATTGCATATCGTTAATTTTCATTCTCAGTGCCATTGAGTTGTAACTGTCCCAAGACCAGCTCTTCAGCAAGTTTCCAAGGCTATAAATTGCTCAGGAGGAGATGGCCTGTCTCTGTCTCTCAGCGCAGCTGGTGGGTGTGAAATACTAGAGAGGCAGAGCCTTCAGAGAGCAGCCTAGCACCCTACAGACTGTGCTCCCAGAGCTCTGTGACTCCTTATCAGGCAGTGAAAACGCCAGTGAACACACCAGTGGCTTCCACGACAGAGGGTTTTTATGTAGATGATTGTAGAAGTTGCTTTATTATGGCTTAAAAGTGCGTTTAAAAAATGATATTTGAATTAAATATCTGCAGAACCTCTGATGCGATTCTATTAGGCCTTGTTGGTTTGGGGAATAGAATAAAGATTTCCATTAAGCCCGGCAGGTTTCTAGGTCAAGTCTTTTTAGAAAGGGAAATATCAGACCATCATCACTTCAGATAGAACTTTTTAGGAATAGATACTGGCCTTGTCCAATTTCGTTTCATAAAATTGCTCCCCAAGTGCGCAATTTGGGGGCATTTTGAACACAGCTGTCTTTGTTATGGAAGCAGAGATGTGAGGAGACAAACTGTATTAGGTAGGGTGGGGTTTTTTGTTTGTGTGGGGAGGGGTACATAATTTCTGGCTGAAGGCTTCCATAGTGAAAGGAGCTTTGTCTCTACAGTCAAGGAGGGACCATTTCCCTCTGGAAAGGTAGTGTCCCCTGGGGGCCTGGGAGCCTTCAGGTTCCCATCTTGTCCTTCCTCCAAATGCCCTTTAGAAACAGGGATAAAATGCTGGGCACATTTGCATAGACTTGGAAGTGAATGAATGTCCTTTGCTCCTAGCCAGAGGATTCATTTAAGATGTCAGAATAAATGCTTTTGATGTGAAAAGCAGAATGTCCCCTAGCAATTGGCTCTACTGAGAAGAGGACTGAGAAAGAAGTATGCAATGGGGGAATAGGTGGAGAAGACCCAATGTAACTCCACTTCAGAGCTAAAATTAACACCCGCCAATCTGAATTGGTAAGAAGAGTATAGGGGAGCTCTGGTGGCATAGTGGCAAGAAGCTGCACTACAATCCCAGAGGTGCATGGTTCAAATCCACCAGATGCTCTGCTGGAGAAGGGGGGGCAATCTCCTCCTGTACCAGTCAGATCTGATTTGATGGTACACACACACACACACAGACTAATAAAATAATTTTTTTAAAAGAGAAGAGGATCCTAATTTTACTTTAAATTGAATTTATGGCATCACTTACATTTATGTGGAAGCATTACATGTTTTTTAAAGAAAATTTGACACTATAGAAAAATTACAAAGAAAGTAATCTACATCTCTGTTCCCCAAGGGTAAAATTTGTTTCATTTCCCCCTTATTTTTTTTCCTTTTTAAAATTTTAATAATTTTAATTAACATTTACAGATATTTTGGATTTCCATTCATTCATTGTTGCACTTTTCTCCCTGCCCAGCCCTCCCTCCTGCTCCCCACCCCCCCACCGCCCCAGTTCACTGCTCTCTTTGAAAAGTCAAAGACAAATTCTTTCTTTGATATACAATCACCCTACACCCCTCCCACTGCCCCAAGTACACACCACTAATTTTTTTTTCCTTTTAAAAATACACTTTTAGGGGAGCTCTGGTGGCCTAGTGGCAAGAAGCTGCACTGCAATCCCAATGGAACACGGTTCGAATCCACCAGATGCTCTGCCGGAAAAGGAGGCGCAATATCCTCCTGTACCAGTCAGATCTGATTTGACGGTACACGCACACAAAATACTAAAAAAAAAATACACTTGTAAATAGATAATTTGTAAGGTTGGCTGCAACCTGTAGCTTGCATGGCATCTACACACCAGCTGTATTTTGTAGGAAGAGCAGGTTTGGAATCCATTCAGGTTCACTGTGGACTTGAGTTCTCTTCACTGGATTCTGAGATTACTGCTGTGGAACACAATGTGAATGGGTCAGCCTTGTCTTCATTGTCTAGTGCTGCAATGACAGAAACACCATCGAAGTTTATTCTTTAACAGTCAAGGAGACTAGAAGTTGAAATTCACTTCTCTCTTTGTTAGTTCTGGAGGAAGGTCTTTGTTCCTTCAGCTTCTGTTTCTGGTCCCTTCAAGAAGTATCTGTGTGTTTTGGACCTGATCCTACCCTATCCTTCTCCCAGTTTCTTCCTTTAATCCTTTTTTTTGTATCTCAAAAGAGATTGACTAAAGATCCCCTTTACACTAATCCTGCCTCCCTAACATAAGAAAGACAACTCTTCCCTGAAAGGGATTAGACCCACCTTCAAAGAGGTTAAGAATCGAATTCTACTCTCTGATATGCCTCTCAAGTTAGGTTGATGATAGAAAATAATCATTAAGTATGTGATTCTCAAGGTTTAGTATTTCCAGATGATTTAAAGAAATAATACCTTGCTTAAATGTGCAGTCAGTAATCTTTTTATTTCCAGAAGTGCAGCGATGTGGAAATTTGACCCTTTAGAATTTGATCATGTTGCCTCAGCATGGCTGTTAGATTTGTGTCTGGTATTTGTGTTATAAGTGGTTACACTTTTTTAAGTTTGATGCCCAGCTGGAACTGGATGGATTTCGCATATAAAAACATTAAAGCTCGGAGTTGCACTGACAACCTGAAGGCAGGCATTTCCAAATGCACCAGCTGCGCCTTGAAAGCTGGGCAGTCTCTTCCCTTGTGACTTAAGAGCCTCTGAAGACCCTTGTCAGTTTTGACTAGATGGCACATAACAGCAACAGTAGTAATTTATGTCAACAATTCTTGCCTTACAACATTTGCTTTGTGGTTGATTTTTAGAAAAAGACAATCTTCTCTCTCCTTTGGGTTACATTGTTAAAAGGTAAGTAAGTGGGTGAACTTAATTAAGGTGGGGGGCACTTGGCCTCAGGCTACATTTTTGGTGAACTTGGTGCTTGTCCCTCCAGACATGGATGTCGAATTGAAGGTACTCTGCTTAGAGACAGAGCTTGATGGTCTGCAATCGCACAGCCTGGAGTGCAGTCAGGGGGCATCAAGGCTGGGTGCAGCTCCTTAGCTTTCCCTGGTGGTGGCGTGGCGTGATGCTGGGGGCGAGGTGAGGGCTGCAGCCTGCCACTTCCCGGAATGAACTGCAGCCATTTATAGCAAGGGCTTCTCCTAATGCTGTGGTTCCGGCTGATCCTGCCTGGGGCCCGCCTGGGATTCCCTCCAGCTTTTCTAGTCTAGACCTCATTCTCCCGGAGACTGGGGGTGGTGGTGGGGGACACAGCCCTCCTGTAAGGGGCTCATTGTTTGAATTGTATCTTCCCCTATAAGCTCTACCGTATTTAAGTCTGTTTTATAACCACAATCTGTAATTAAAACAAATAGGGTATTTTTCAGCTATGTACCTTGTATCCTGTCAGGACAGGGAGCCTGCGGCATCTCTGTCCTGGCATCTCTGTGCTGTGGGAGGGATTTAGGGTCTTGTGAAAGGGAGCTCTTGCACTTTATCCTCTTTTTTGTTGAACTTTGACAACTGTGTTTATTATTAAAGCCCTTAGTGGCATTTTTCTGATTCATGATGAATATGTGTGTGTTTGGACCTATTTATAAAATGCAATGATTTTAAGTGGACTTGGGGGGAGGAATTGCATAACAATAAAAGTTTTTCTTTTCATGGAGAAGAGTGACTTGGGAGGGAGGGGTGGGCAGGGAGAAAGGTACAATCATGAATACCTGGAAACCCTAAGTCTCTGTAAACTTTCATTTAAATTAATTTTTTAAAAAAGATACAAAAAAACCCCAACAAAAAACCACTAATTACATTTCAATTTCTCCTAAAATGTAAAAAAAAAGGCAATGATTTTAAAAGAAATCTTCAGTGAAAATATAATTTTTTGATTACAGAGCTGTATGTACTTTTGCCTGGATTGATCTGTGACTGTTGTTGTTGTTGTTGTTATTAGGTGCCCTTCATTCAGCTCCAACTCAGAGGTTGACACTCTGCACAACAGAGCGAACCCCTGTCTGATCCTGTGTCATCCTCAATCTCTGCTGGTAAGCCCATTAGTGCACTGAATCTATCCGGTGTGAAGCAGCTCGCCAAGGGGTATGTTTTGCTGAAAGTCCCTCAGGGAGCACTGGTGGTGTGGTCTCTAGGAAGAATGCTGCTGACCCAAAGACTTCCCTTCTCTGCCGGCTTGAATCCCCCAGCCTTTCGGAGGGACAAAGAGGGGCAATTTCCTGGGGTACGATTTACAGCCTTCGAAACCTGCTCGAGGGTCAGCTGTGAGTCGGTTCTGACTTGATGGCAATGACTGAGCTGTTAAATCAGACAGACTGAAACATCTCAAATACAGAAAACATTGCATCGGTGCTAGATGTCATTTGATCACTAAAAAGAAGCTCATGTGACATTTCAAAACAGAAACAGGGAAGTTGTGTGCCTTCATTGTGACTGGTAGGTGCTGTCTATCTGTTCTGACTCCAGGTGACCCCAGGCACAAGAGACTGAATGCAGCGGTGTCTGGTCCTGCAGCCCCACAGTCGTTGCTGTGTGAGCCCGGTGTTATAGTGTCAGCCCAGGTCATTCGTTTTTTGAGGGCTCCTTCTTACACAGGATGTCCTTGCCCCCCCCCCGGTCTCCTCTGATAACTCTCGCCCTCCCTCCTTCTCCGGTGCATTCTTGCTGAACTTCTAAGACAGATGTGTTTATTCTCCTGGCAGCCCATGATTTATGCAGTATTTCTCACCAACACTGTAATTCAAAGGCACCAATCCGTCCATTCCCCTTATTTATTGAAAAACTTTCACATGCGCACGACTGATAATGCCATGCTTTAGGTCAGGTACACCTTAGTCCTCAAGGTGACTGCTTTGCCTTTTAGCACTTTAAAGAGGTCTTTTGCAGCACATTTGCCTGATGGCCTGATGCACTGAGGCCTTTGGCTTTATAATTGTGGCATTCCTACCCATTGGGTGTGGATCCAATGAGACAAAATCATTGACAACTTCAGTCTCTTCTCTCTTTGTCATAGTGTTGCTTGTCGGTCCAGTCGTGAGGATTTTTGTTTGGGTTGAAGTGTCGTGCGTACTGAAGACGTTGATCATCAGTAATATCAACAAGTCTTCACTTCCAGCAAGCAAGGTTGTCTCCTCTGAAAGTGGCAGGTGCTTAACTCTGCATTCTTCCTTGGAAGAATCCAGTTTCTCTGATCATTTAAACAGCACACAGATTGAATAGGTGTGGTGAAAAGATGCAGCCCTGGCCCAGTCCCTTCCTGATTTTAAACTGTCCGGGAGCAAACAAGAGAAGCAGGGCTTTGGGGCTGGCGGTGCAACTGCCGAGAGAGCCTGACACTGAATCTCCAGTAGACGGTTCGGTGTCAACAGTGAGATGAGGAAACAGCCTGTATAAGGGGAGATATGAACGTTGTGATGTGATTTTAAAAAAAATTTTTTAAATTATTTTGTGTGTGTGTACCATCAAATTGGATCTGACTGGTATAGGAGGAGATTGCCCCTCCTTCTCCAGCAGAGCATCTGGTGGATTCGAACCATGTACTTCTGGAATTGCAGTGCTGTGATGTGATTTTTAGACCTTTTTGGAGGTTGTCACAGTCCTTGGATGATCTGTTGAAAGTAGCGGATCATCTTCCTGGAAAGATACTTGTACTTTAATTTTCTAGGCTATCAAAAGCCTCAAGAAGCCCATCTAAGAAATTTTTTGTGCATTGTAACTGGTGACTTTACTCTCAGGAGCTGTTGGCTGAGCCTTTTTTTTAAACATTTTTTTTATTTTATTATTTGTGCGTGTGCGTGTACCGTCAAATCAGATCTGACTGGTACAGGAGAAGATTGTCCCTCCTTTCCAGGCATAGCATCTGGTGCATTCGAACCGTGCTCCTCTGGGATTGCAGTGCAGCTTCTTGCCACTAGGCCACCAGAGCTCCCCAAGAGCCTTTTTGAAGTTGTGGTCGGCAATGATGAGGGAGGAAACAGGGAGGAGAGGTGTTATCCAGGCATTTTCTCCCTCCCTGTTTGGCACCATCTGCTCCCACAAGGGGGGCCCTCTCTTCGCCAGCAGTGCCTCAGATTGGCTGCTATTTCCTTAGCTCTTCTTTCTTTGGCAACTCTATGGCTAAGTGTTTGACTACTTTATTAAAAGCCTGTAAAAGGTTAGTGGTTCCAGGCCACCCAGAGACCTGTCAAAGAAAGGCCTGGTAATCCACTCCCATAAAGATTACAGCCTAGAAACCCCCTGGGGCAGTTCTGCTCTCACCCAGGGTCACCATGGTTACAGGGCAGCTAATAACCTTTTCCCATAGCTCTAAAACACCATCACTGTGGACACGGTCTGGCTCTATTTCAGAGGCCACACTCATTTTGGAGGGAGCCCTGGGGCTTGTTGTTGTGTGCCCTTGAGTTGGGACTGACCCAGAAGTGACCCTCTAAGCATGTTTTCAGAGGCAGTAAATCAAAGACATTGGAGGAGACTGCCTATCCTTCTCCTGTAGAGCAGCTGGTGGGTTCAAACCTGTGCCTGTGGGATTGAACACAGGTTCTTATCCATAAGCCACAGGGAATTGTGCTGCCAACCCAAAGGGACACAGTTCAAATCCACCGGCTGCTCAGTGGGAGAAAGATGGGCAGTCTCCTCTAATTGATTTAGTGTCTTTGAAAACCTGCTGGAGGGTCAGCCATGGGTTGGTTCCAATTTGATGGTGCGAAGGGTGGAGTGGGAGAGGCATTCAAAGGAAACCTTAGGTCTCCCTGCAACTCTCTCCTGAATAACAGATACAGGCATTCACTCAGATGGTATTTGGCTTTACTAAGTCATCTGTATACTTTACTTTGTGTTCTTGAATTTTGCTGTAGTGAAAAGTTTAAAATTGTGGCATTTGGATTTTTGCCCTCCACTGTCTCTCCTTCCTTTCCATCCTGTCTTCAGGGAGTGGGAGCCCCTCTCTCTGCTTCAGTCTTTGCCTCTGTCCTCAGGGGGCACTTGGAGTCTCTGACCAGGTCCAGACCTGAGCCCTCCCAGGTTGCCACCACGGTCTTCTCTCTCGGTGTGAACTAGACAAACAAACAAACAAATGGAGAAGCTGAACCTCACACACATGTTTATTCCCCATGAAAAAAATGGCGTAGGATGAAGGTACGGAATTCTTAACCAAAAGGTTGTCAAGAGAGAAGGACCAGCAAGTAATCTCCTCTGGAAAAGATTTACAGTCTCAGAAATGAGATGGAAGGTCGCTGTGAGTCGGAACTGACACCACAGCGGTGGGTTCATAAAATCAGTTCACGCAGCTGCTTTTTATACTTGGAAAGCAGAGACTGTATAACCAATTTTTTAAATGTAAGAAATAGCAATAATCAGTAGCTTAATTTTATGTTAGGGCTGTTGATGGGAGAGTAAATCCAGGGGCCTGGGGTTATGGGAGGATGAGATTCACTAAAGAACAAAAATAAGCGATTAACTGTCTCTGAAAACGCCCTGGAGTGTCAGCTCTGGGTCGGATCGGTTCTGATGCCACCGTACACAACAGAACAAAGACTTCAGGTGCATGGAGACTCCTTGAACAATATCTCCATCTGGTGGCCTTTATGGGTATTGCTGGCCGTAGCATTGAGTGAATTTGGCCTCTAGAAAGCTGGTGTGTGAGTGTTAGGGGAGCGACCTGTGCATGTTAGGGGCTTTCAGCAGCTGGTGCTGAGGAATTAGAGCGCCAGGCCTTTCAGAGTCAGAACCAACTCATAGCTGGCCCGCCAGTGAGTTTTCAGAGGCTGTAAATCACGCAGGAGGAGATGCTCACCTTTCTCGTGTGGAGAAGCTAGTGGATCCAAACCACCTGTCTTTGGTCTGGCAGCACACAGATCCTTACCACTGAGCCACCAGACCCTCAGAGGCTCAAGGGAGCCCTTCACAATTCTAATTATCCCAGGAGTCACTAAAACTGTCTCAAAATATCTACACATCCTACAACCTTTCCTGCTGGTTAAGCGGTCCTGGAGTTCCCCTGTCTCCCCTTTTCTCTCTCTTTATGATTCTCACGCCACAGGCATCTCATCTTTCTAAGGCTTTTTTTTAATAATCTGGCAAATATAATAAAGCAAATACTTTTATGTATTTTAAAACATCTTACTATAGATCCAAGCCATGGTCTTTTCAATTAGTTGTTATGCAACTGAAAGTGAGACAATGACTAAGGATGACAGAAGAGTAGTTGTGGTGTTGGAGAAGAGTATTGGATATCCCAAGGGCTCCCCAAAAGAGAAAATGCGGCAGGGTGCTCCCTGGAGACAAGCATGGCGAAGCTTTGCCTCACATATTTGGGGTGTGTTGTTAGGCGAGACTGATCTTTTGAAAATGACCTCATGCTTGGAAAGGTAGAGAGTCATTGAAAGAGAGGAAGACCCTCAGTGAGATGAGTTGACACAGTGCCTGTAACGAAGGGCTCAAGTACATGAGAGATGAGGATGGTGCAGAGTAGGGCAGTCCAGATCCATTGCCCATGGTGTCGCCAGGAACCATAGTAAACTCCTCACAACAATGGCACCTTGGAGCCCCCCCCCATAGGGTGAAAGGAAGGATTTACCCACCAGTGTTAAGCAGTTGGAAATTAACAGCTTAATTAATTACAACACAAATTTGTTTACCACTGAACCCAGTGGAAATGAATCCTTTACGAATGCCTGGTTTGCCCGAGTGAGCTACATGACAGTGGGCTTGTGTGGCTAAGGAGGAGACCGGAACTTGGATGAAATCTTAGATTAATCAAGCAGGTGGCAACACCCTGGGGTTTGACCAGAAACCAACTGGAGTTTGAGAATTGGACAGCAAGGGACAACATCAACAAGCTTTGACTAATGACCTGTGTGCCATTGTAGCTATTATGACCCAAAGTTGGGACAGACTGATCGCTGACAGTACAGTGGGCCTTCAGAGGTGGTGAATGACACAGGAGATTGTCCATTCTTCCCCACAGAGCACCTGGAGGATTCGAACCATCTACCTTCAGGTTGGTAGTGCAATTCTTTACCACTAAGCCACCAAATGACCTATGTACTGTTGTTACCCGCCAGCCTCTGAAAGACTGCCTGGGGTCAGCTATGAGTTAATTAAGGTACCCAGCAACAATAGCCCCTCAGGGCATTCCATGTGCAAACATCAAGCAGCCAGGCACACCAGGACTTTCTCACATTCCAAACTGGAATGACAACACTGCTGGAATCTATCAAATAGTAAGGAGGAAATAATGCTGGAATCATTAAATAGTGAGGAGGAAATAAGTAGGCTAGTGGTAAAAAGTTGTGCTGCAATACCAAAAGAATGGGGTCTGAATCCACCAGCTGCTCTGTGGAACAGGGAAGGGCAACCTCCTCCTATGCGATTTACTGCTTCTGAAAAGCTGAGACTGGAACAGCACATCAGCAGAGAACTGCCAGAAGTCCAGGCTGGGTTTAGAAGGGGTCGTGGTACTAGAGATATTGTAGCTGATGGATCTTGGCTGAAAGCAGAGAATACCAGAGGAATGTCTATCTGTGTTTCATTGACTATGCAAAGGCATTTGACTGT
>NW_006399764.1:12836399-12843905 GCF_000299155.1 Elephantulus edwardii | reverse complement strand
AGGAGAGACCGGTCCTTGGAGAAGGACATCATGCTTGGGAGTGTGGAAGGGAAGGCCCTCTATGAGGTGGATTGATTCAGTGACTGGGATAGTTGGGATGGGAGTGTCAGAGACAGTGCGATTGGCACAGGACAGAGGAGAGTTTAGGGCTGTTGTACATAGGGTCACTATGAGTCGCAAGCGACTCGACGGCACATAACAACAAGAACAACCTTTAGGTTGGCAGTGCAGCTCCTTATTTGCCAAATCAGGACTTACTGCTGTGATTTGGCTACGTTGGAGAATTCTCCTGTTCTTTGGGACTGAACTAAGAGAGGGGTACACTTATACTTTTCTCCCCAGAGCTGGGGCGGGGTGCGAGGTTGGGAGGGCATTGTACAAAGTCTGCAGGAATCTGGGAGCCCTGTGTACCCTGGTGAGGCATGCACTGCTCTGCCCCTAATGTCCACTGGGGGCGGTGTGCTTAGTGCAGAGCAGGCCACCCAGAGAGCGTTGCCCAAGGCTGGGAGTGGGCGGATGGGAGGAGTGGGGAGGGATGGGGTGGGAGATTAGGGAAGGGTGGAGTGGGTGGGGAGGGAGGTTGGGGAGGAGTAGGGTGGGTGGGGGGAGGGGGTCTCAGCCCAGAGGGCAAGCCAGGGGCCTGGCCCTTGTGTCATCTAGAGAGGGTTCTGAGTCTCCCTTGGGGGTGTTTGCAGCCCAGCTGCAGTTGTTGTCCTAATGGGACAGGTTGCCCAAAGCTTTCATCTGCTCTGTGGCTGAGACGTGGGATCCACTATAAGGCTAATGACAGGGAAGCTTTGGAGCCCAGGCCTTGGAAGGTCAGCCCAGAGCTTGGCTTGTCCCTAACTTTAGAAGCGATTCCCTAACACTGTATGCTTCAGCCCCACAAACCAGGATCTACCCTCAAGGGAGTCACCTGCAAATTCTAGTCTGATGTTTGCTGCCAGATCTCTATGTTCCCTCTGTGTGTGTGGTTGAGTGATGTTAGGGTGCGTGGAGTGGACCGCCCTTTGAATAACGGATTGGCACATTTCCTTTCCCAGCACTTGCTCACTGTTTCAGTCATGTGTCCGTGTCCATCTCACTGAGACCCTCCCTGTTCTTGCACTGACCAGACCTTTCCCAGCAGATGACTTTTCTCAGGACTGACCCCTCCTGACAGCGTGCCCGGAGGATGTGAGACCACATTTCACTTCTCTCCCCTTGAGGAACCCCTGGTTGTACTTTTCTAAGACATGACTGTTTCTTCTCCAACACCGCAATCAAAGGCATCAATTCTTCTGGTCACCCTTATTCATTGTCCAACTTTCAGATGCATATGAAGCAATTGAAAATACCAGAGCTTAGGTCACCTCCTAATGTCACCATCCACAGCCACAATCTGAGCTGGGCAGAGCCAGGAGCAGAATCATATCCTCGCTTTCCTTCATTCTGCAATGGTGCCCAGAGCTCACTCCCTGGGCCAGGCCGCTGACACGGTTCCCAAGGTGGAGACGAAAAAGACCCACATGGTCACCCACAGCAGCCAAATAGTGCAAGATTCTAGACGTTTATGAGCCAATGAGAGGTGCAGTTCAGTGGATTTCTCTTCCAATAGTACCTGGCATTTTCCTGACCAATCATGACCCTGGATTGGTAATTCTGCCAAAAATGATTGGTTGGACTGTGGCTTGCCCTGTGATCAGTCTATTTCACTCACATTCAGGGACTTCGTGGTATGAGAAAGCATTGATTAGAATTCCTCAACAGGATTGGCTGGTACTAGGTCCTGGTGGAAGGACCTCATCTTGAAACGGATAAGTTTGCTTATGTAGACAGACTCCTCCATAGACAACTGGGGCAAGGGGAGGGGGAGGGGAAGAGGAAGCCCCAACACCCAGAAGAACCTGGAGTTGAACAACTTGGATCCAGAATTGCTACAAGAGAAATCTTCTAGAAGAGCTATAAAGTGGGTCAAGGACACCCCTGGAAGCAGCAGCCTACACATCATGTATTGAAGAATGAGAAGATGTTTGGAGGAGGGGTTCAAAAGTAAAGGTATCGCTTTGAGGATGACGATTCAGACGTTGGTAATTCCTTTTACGTCACATGCACGTGCAAGATGGACAATGAATAAGGAATATAGAAGAGTTAAAACATCTCATGGATTCTGTTGGCGAAGAATATTGAATGTAATCAAGAGCGCCAAGAAGACAACCAAACCCGTGAGGGGTGAAGTACAAGGCTCCTGGGGTGTGAGGTTGGATACTTGGTCCAGTGGACCTTGGACACGTTATCGGGAAGAACTAGTACTTCTGGAAGACATTGTGGAAAAGAAAAGGGTCAGTTAATGCGGGGAAAACTCCCAATGAGATGTGTGGATGAAGTGGCTGTGGCAGGGCCTCCAAGAAGCAGCAGCTGTGAGGAGGGTGGGGGATGTTTTCTTCCGGAGGGTGTAGGGTCACTGTCTGTTGGAGCCAGCTCTATGGTACTTAACATCAAAGACTCACTTATTTGACTTTAACAGTCTACTGAAGAAATGTGCAGACTCTCTTCAATTTTCACAAGGGTTCTCTGACAAGGTACTTCTAAAGACCCTGTACAATCGTCTGTTGGGACCACTGGAACTCAGCTTTTTATTTCCGCCTTGCAGGTTAAGACGGTGAGGGAGGGAGTGGCTGAACCCACTCCTAGAAATTGGAGGTCCCTAGAAGAAGGGGCAACTGTTGGTGGTATTGTTAAGTGCTGTGGAGTAGCTTGCGACTCATAGTGACCCTATGTACAATAGCCCTAAACTCTGCTCTGTCCTGTGCCAATCGCACTGTCTCTGACATACCCATCCTGATTACCCCAGTCACTGAATCAATCCACCTCATAGAGGGTCTTCCCCTTCTGCACTGTCCCTCCACTCTACCAAGCATGATGTCCCTCTCCAAGGACCAGTCTCTCCTTACAACATGTCCAATGTATATTAGACGGAGCCTCAGAATCCTTGTCTTCAAGGAACCACCCAGTTTAACCCTTTCCAGGACAAATCTGTTTCTTTTCCTAGCAGTCCATGGTATTCTCAATACTCTTCTCCAGCACCACAGCTCAAAGGCATCAATTCTCCTTCTATCCTCTTTGGTCATTGTCCAACTCTCTGATGCATAACAAGTGATTGCAAAGACCATGGCCTGTATCAGACGCATCTTAGTCTTCAGTTCTACAGGACACATCACCTTTGCTCGGGAAACATTACCACTAAACTTCAGAGACACTGGTCCCAGCATAAGAAACTACCAGCAACTGACATATTTGGAATCACAGAAGCCAAGGAAGCTTGATAGATAAGCTATTAGATTAAGGGCTGGTCAATGAGAGATAGATGTGAAGGGAGTGGGTAGAAGTGGATGGGTATCCTGGTGGATGGTGGAGCAGGGAAATAAGTGGGTAAAGACACGTGTGCCAAAGGCAGGGACAACACTTGAAGAGGGAACTGAGTAAAGGTAAAACACTGGCTTTCTCTGCCACATAGGATGACTTCATTAATCTTTCTAACATTTCCTTAAAGTGACTTCATTTATTATCATCTCCATTTTATATTTAAGGACGCAGATTTAGAAGGTTTCTTGATCTAAGGATCATGTGCCAAAATCTCAGTCAATATCTGATTAAAACTCACAAGAGACCCTGCTCCTGAGGGCCCAGTCGAGCCCTTGCAGAATTCCTGAATCACAGCAAACGTGTCCCTGGGAGTTTTGTGTATCTGTCACACTATGCCCTGACCGCCTATGTGACAGAGAAGAGAACTCTCTCCTTTAAAAACAATTGGTAGGGTTTTTTGGCTTAGGTTCTTGAACTGACGATCCCAGCTGATTCACACCCTCAGCAAATGCCCAGTAAACGGGGAATGCTCAGCACCCGGCAGGTCTTTGATTTTCCAAAGCTGAGGTCAGACTGGGTGGCCAAACCTCACCCCTGGATATGGAGAGAGGACAAGTTCTGACCACGGGGAAAGAGCCCCGGTCTGGGGCCAAGAGACTTAGGCCATCATTTCAACTCTTCTCTCTGAAAAAAGATTTCCATCAAAATGAAAAGTGGCTTAGTTCAGAGATTTTAAACATTTTAGAAGCAGACGTCATTCTTCAAATGGAAGCCAATGCACAAAGCCCCGCAGTGGGTTTTCGGAGGCTGCCGTTCGCAAGGGAGAGAGTGCTCGTTTCTCCCGTGGAGCAGCTGGTGGATTCAGCTCACCTGCCTTTGGGTCGGCAGCTCAACTCCTTACCACTAGGCCACCAGAGCTCTCTATACACTTAAATGGGGCTAGGAAATGGCAAGATTGACAGGCAAATTTTAAAGGGCTGGAAGTCGGATGATGTGTGCTGGATGCAGGATCCAGAGTGAGCAAAGAGCTAGCATGTTTTGCCAAAATTCATTCTCTATCATCTCTCTCATCTATCATAGCCATCATATCTATCTATCTATCTATCAATTATCTATCATCTATCAATTATAAATCAATCTATCATCTATTACCTATCTATCTCTATCAATTATCTATCAATCTATCATCTATCTATCTATTTATCTCTATCCTCTATCAATATATCATCTATCAATTATCTATCAACTATCTATCTATCTATCATCTATCAATTATATCTATCTATCTATCTATCTATCTATCTATCTATCTATCTATCATCTATCATCATTGTCTACTATCTATTTGATGCTGGCCACAGTCCTGAGGAAGAAGTTATCTTTCAATTCCTTGGCTCCTCCCAGCAGTCTACATTATGGCAGCCAAATAACTCCTCTAGCTCTGAATTGGTAAATAAAGGTCTTAACAAAGGGTCTCGACTAGAACAGACAAGGGAGAAAGATCTAATGATCTACTTTTAAAAGAAAGCCAACAAAATTACTATTGATCACAACAGATCACAAGTTCAAGTGGAAATGGAAAGAAATTAAAGCAGGTCCACTAGAGCCAACATGAGACCTTCAGTGTGTCCCACCTGGATTTAGAGCTTATCTCAAGAACAGATCTGATGTGTGTTTTTGAGCTCTAATAACTCATAGAAGACTACTATGAGATGACAGATGACACCACATATGAGAAAAGAAAAAGGTCATCAAAAAGAAAGGGAAAAAAAAGACCAAAATGGATGTCAGAGAGACTCTGAAATTTGCTCTTGAATGGAGAGAAGCTAAGACTAAGGCAAGAAATGATAGTGTTAGAGGGTTGAACAAACGATTTCAAAGATGGGAGGCGAAGCTTGAGAAGACAAAGCAAAATATCGTAATGAAACGTGCCAAGACCCAGAGTTAAAAAAAAAAAAACAACCCTAAAAGTATGGAAGAAAAAATAAATTCAAGCTTTGAATTGTAGTACTAAAAAATTCTATGGAAACGTGGCTCAAGTCAACTTAAGTCACCTCATTGCTTTGGAGCTGGTTCCAGCTCGCAGCAGTGCTTGGGTTTCTAAGGCCGTGAATCATGATGAGAGGAGACTGCTCACCATTCTTTGCCCTGGGAGCAGCTGGTGAATGAGAACTGCCAGCGAGTGCAGCTCCCCATGCACGAGACCACCAGAGCCCCAGAAATGTGTCTGTTAGATAGCTGACCCTCCAGCTGGTCTTCAGAGGCAGCAAGTCACGTGGGAGTTCATTAGCCATATTTTTTATTACTAATTAATTGTACATTTTCTTCCCTCCTCCCTCCCCTAGTCCACTTTGCAATGCACCCCTTGTTGCCAAGCACCTAATCATAAATCCCTTTTAGACTGTTCTCATCTATTCCAAAGAAGTGTTCATTATCTATCTACTCTTTTCCTATTCTCCTCCCAAGGCCCGTGCCAGTCCTATTTTATAACACCTGTATAATGTTGTATTTGTCCTTTTCTGACTGAGCTATTTAACTCAGCATAAAGTCCTTCAGGCTCCCCCATGTTGTATAATAGCTTATGAGTTCACACTTTTTCAGTGCTGTGTAATATTTCATGGTGTGACTGTACCATAGTTTCTCCTATCCATTTGTTCGTTGATGGGCACTTGGAGATGGAAGCAACCCAAGTGCCCATCAACAAACGAATTTTCTCTCACAGAGCAGCTGATGGATTCAAACCTTGAGCCTTGGGATGGCAGTACAAATCCTGACCACTAAGCTACCAGACAGACATATGTTTAGTGCCCCTGAAACTCAGTGTTTCATTTACTGTTAACTGTCAGGTAACACAGTGTGTGATAACTCCAGGTGTGACACGGTATAACTGTGCCCATAGAGTTTTCAGGGATTGACTTTCCCCTGGGAAGTCACCAGGCCTTTGGCAGCACCTTGAGAGGACTAGAAATCTCAACAGTTTCGTTAGCAGTTGAATCTTTAACCATTTGTTCACCTCTTCACACAATTAGTTTAAATAGTGGCTGTCCTACCGGACAGTGCCACTAGATGGTGGTCTGTAAGAGGCCGAGGCATGAGAAGGGACCCTTCACTCTACTGATCCTGGAATTGCTTCCTTGACCCTCTTTCAGGGGACAAGGATCAAGAAAGGCTTTAGAGCCCCTTTATGCTTTTTAATATTGATGCTTTAAAAAACCAGCTTAGGATCGAAGACAACCAAACCCCTCACCAATGGATCAATATTGTAGGAAGATAGATGGAGAAAAGATTAGAACGTAACCATTTCATCTTACTGAGATCCACAATCAACTCCCTTGGTTTCAGGAGACTCATGGCTTTAGGAAAGCCTCCTTTCAGGGACATAGTTGAAGCCACCGTCCTTCCAGTCATTTACTGTTCATCTGAGTACAATGAATAAAGGTGATTAAAAAAAACCAAACAAACCCAGCTTAGGATCACGTTGCAAAGGTAGTCGGTTCGAATCCACCGGCTACTCTGCGGGAGAGAGCAGGGCAAGCAATTCCCATGCGATTTGCTGTCTCTGAAACCCCCCTGGAGGGTCAGCTGGTTGACGGGTCACAACAAGAGGACCACAGATAAGGCCGCTTTCCTTTTCATCTTCAAACCCCTTGACTCAGACCTTACCCTGAGCCTCTTTCTTCTCATGCTTGCCAGCTCTCATTTCTAAGAAGCTTCCATTGGCTCCCTGGGGGCTTCCTCCCTTGAAGACCCTGGTGGGAGGGCACCTGGAGGAGTTCTGGGGGCCTGGTCCCTGGAGGGTTGCACTAGGAACGAAAAGGACAGAGTCTCTGGTGGCTTACCCATCAGCAGTGCCCAGGGAGAAAGATGTGCAGTTGTCTCCGGTTAAGATTTACAACCTCAGACACCTGCTGGAGGGTTGCTATGAGCTGAATGGACTTGGAGATTGATTGTTGAACATTGTAGACAATATTTATTTTAAAAACATTGGATTTTAAAAAAAATCAGATTAAAAAAATGATTTTGTGTTGGTTTGCATACAAAATTTGTATACCTTAAAAAAAGTAATAACATATCAGATAAGGGACTTATATCCAGAATTTATGAAATACTTGAGCACCACAACAAGATAAAGGTAAATAATCCAATAGAAAAATGGGCACA
>NW_006399764.1:12828693-12834859 GCF_000299155.1 Elephantulus edwardii | reverse complement strand
AACAACAACAATCATCTGTTCCTTTCTGATAGTCTTCCCTTCACTTAAATCAATGTAGTGTTCATTATCTACCATTCTTTTCTCCCCCGTGTTCATCTTGTCTTGATAACAGTGGTCTTATGTAGTTTTTTTCCTTTGTGGCTGAGATATTTCATTCAGCATAATGTCTTCAAGACTCATGTCTTGTGTTGTACAAGTTCATGGTTTTTTAGTGCTGCATAATATTCCATTGTGTGAATGTACCAGTTTTTCTATGATATGATTTTTCTTTTAAGATGATTGTCTACTAATATTTACCTATGTGCATTTTTATTTGTACAGATTTTTAATAATACATACGAATGCTCATTTAAAAAAAATCGTATACCTGTGTTTCACACGTTTTTGTTGTTGCTATGTGCCGTCGAGTCGCTTGCAATTCATAATGACCCCATGTACAATAGCCCTAAACTCTGCTCTGTCCTGTGCCAGTTGCACTGTCTCTGATACACCCATCCCAATTACCCCAGTCACTGAATCAATCCACCTCATAGAGGATCTTCCCCTCCTGTGCTGTCCCTCCACCCTATCAAGCATGATGTCCCTCTCCAAGGACCTGTTCCTCCTTGCAACATGTCCAAAGTATGTTAGACGGAGCCTTAGAATCCTTGCCTCCAAGGAGCAGCCTGGTTTGACCCTTTCTAGGATGAATCTGTTTGTTTTCCTAGCAGTCCATGGTACATTCAATACTCTTCTCCAGCACCACAGCTCAAAGGCATAAATTCTCCTTCTATCCTCCTTACTCATTGTCCAACTCTCTGATGCATAACTGATTGCGAAGACCACGGCCTGTATCAGACAGACCTTAGTCTCCAAAGAGACACCATTGCTCTTCAGTACTTTGGAGAGGTCCCTAACAGCTGACTTTCCCATGGCAATACATCTTCTAATTTCCTGGCTGCTGGTGCCAAGAGTGTTGACTGTGGAGCCAAGCAAACTGAAGCTGTGAACAATCTCAATCTCTTCACCATCCATCCTGATGCTGCCAATTGGCCCAGTGGTGAGAATCTTTGTCTTCTTGACATAGAACCTTAATCCATATTGGAGGCTGCAGTCCTTGACCCTCTGCAGCAGGCGCTTCAGGTCCTCCTCAGTTTCAGCAAGCACGGTTGTATCATCTGCATATCGCAGATTGTTGATAGATCTTCCACCAATCTTGATCCCACATTTCACACATACTTTCCCTCTTTCACAACCTGCTCAGGCAGCCAGAAAGCCTGGCTCTCCAGGCGCTGTTTCTTCTGTGGCCACTGGGCGTCGCTAGCGCTCCCACAATGCGCCGACACAGGCCTGCACTGACACCAAGCTGCTCTGGGGCCAACAGTGAGGCTGGGGAAGAAGGAAGCTTCCCTTCAGGGTGTCACGTGGACTCCTGGTCTTCCTGGAAGCACCAGATGAGGGGCTGGTGTGTGGGGCACGTGTAGGGGCTGTTGATGGAGTTCTGAAACATTTGCTACTTGACTTTTCTTCATTGGCCTGATAGTCCAAAGGCCCTTTCCTGCATCTTACTAAACAAAAGTGGCACTTAAATACCTATTTTTTTTGTCCTTAGAGTGCTTGAGTAGTGTACTGGATTGATAACCAAAAGGTTAGAGGTTCGAATCTACCCAGTGGCACACTGGAAGAAAGGTCTGGCTATCTACTTAAGAAGAAGTAACCTTTGAAAACCCTATGGAGCCCTGTTCTTTTCTGACACATATGGGTCAACAGGGGTTGGCGTTGACTTGATGGCTGGTAGTAGTCTTGCCTCAATGGATCGCAACAGACAATCCTTTTACAAAATAAAATGGCTTGGTGCAATTTCCTTCCCAAAGTCTGGGTTCTCAGTACTGTCTGGGATATGGGAGAAGAGGAGAGGTGCACAGATCAGATGCTGACAGGGTTCCACTGCCAACTCTAATATTCAGTGACTGACTCAATCCTCGAGCACATCAACCCGCCACATCACAGTTTAAAACGTTTTGATTCAAAGATGAACTTTTAATATTCTGACTTACTCTGTGCAAGGGACTCAAAGAAATTGCTGCCCGGTGATTGGATTCTCATTTGAAGGTTATCTATCTCGGTGGTACAGCGGGCAAGCATTTACCCATTAATGTTAATGCAATGTTGGCAGCTCAAATCTATGCAGCGATTTCATGAGACAAAGATCTGGCAACCTGTTCCCACAAAGAAGGCGTCTTGGAGAATCCCAGACTTCTGTTCTGTCGCATGGAGTCATTATGAGGCAAAATCAACTCACTGGTGCCTAACAACAGTGTCAGTGGAGGAGAATCGAGCTCACTGTCTGGAGATATTCAGTGACGCTCTCCCCCACTTAGATCCCCAGCTTTCTGGAGTCAGAGTTTTATTTCAGCCTGATCTCTAGTCCTAGGATGTCAATAATTAGGAATGCCATTCAAGTCCTCTGAGCCTCAGTTTCCTCATTTGCAAAATAGAGTGCAATACTTACCTTTCAAATTGTTGTTGTTGTTAAGTACCATCGAGTCATAGGCGACTCATAGCGACCCTATGAACGAAAGACCTGGACACTTCCTTTATAACTTTTATCCTTTCTCTAGGTTCCTAGGGTTTCCGGAGACAAGCTATTGTGGAAGTGGATGTCACTCCTCCTTCCAAGCTTGTTTTAATCAGGGAGCTCCACCAAACACTGTCCACCATGGGTAACCATTATCACATTTGACTCATCAGTGTCACAGTGTTCGGCTTCACAGCAATCACGAGTTACCTCCGTACAGCAAATGGACAGACCAGTGTCACACGACCTAGAAGAATGTTTCACCAAAACCAATTAAAGGCAGGCCTGAGGGCCACAGAGTAGAATCACCCACCTTTGGCTTGGGAGCATGACCAACTGCTCTCTCACTCTCTCTCTCTGCTGCTAGCGAGGAGACTTAACCGAATTAATAGTGCATTGGACAAATCTGCTATCAAGGACTTCTTCAAAACACTAAAAGAACAAGGATGCTCCTGACTCAGGTCACGCTGTTTTCAGTTGCTTTGTACGCATCTGAGAGTTGGACAGTGAGCAAGGATGGCAGAAGAAGAATCAATGCCTTTGAGCTGAGTATTGGAGATGTGTATGGAATATCTCACCATTGTCAAAGGAACAAACAAATCCATCTTGGAGGAAGTACATCAGCATGCTCCTTAGAAGCAATGATGGGGAAACTTCATCTTAGACTTTGGGCATGTTTTCAAGAGGGAATAGTCCTTGGAAAAGTACATCGTGCAGGGAGAGAAGGAAGGTCAGAGACAGAGGAAGACCTTCAACCAGATGGATTGACAGTGACTCGGACAATGGGTTTGGGCATGGCAGAGATTGTGAGGACATTGCAGTGGTAGGCAGGGTTTCTCCCTGATGTTGACTATGAATTCTAGTAGACTCAACAACCTAACAACAACAACAACAACAACAATAACAATGGGTTAACAGTATTTGGTACTGTACAAAATTCATTGTAGATGCTCAATAAATGCAGCTATCATATCCAGCATCCCAATTATCTTGGCCAAGCATTAACTAGACACAGAGAGAAAAATTTACTAGATGGGGTGGAGATTTAAGAGTCTGGCTGCCAGTGCTGTTGAACTTTGGTCAGATTGCTCCCCTGGCCCCGCCATTTCCCAGGGTGCCTCCCTCCCCACCTAACCGACCTCCTAGGTTTTAGAACAAAAGACATGTGGTTCTCTTTGCTCCTTGGTGGGGAACAGGGGGAGGAAGATAATTCCCTCCTCCTCTTCCTCCTCAGCAATATCTCTATTAAACCACACGTGTATTGGAGCCTGAGAGGTGAGGAGGTGGGTTCATTATGCTTCTTCGAATACAGAAGACCTTTTCTCTCTGAGCTCCTTGCCAATTGGTAGCAATTAGTAGAATTATTTTTAGCACATTTGAAAACTTTCTTTTTCCCACTGCACTTTGAAAATTGAAAGTGCTTTCTTACTGTTAGATTCTCCCCCCTATTTACGATATAATGAACTCCCCTCACTCTTACAGTACTGCATTCTAGGTCTTTTAAGAAGACTTTATTAATATTCACACAATTTGGTTTATGTATTCATTGTCTTTCTTTTTATTTATTTCGTTTTTGAACCCGTCACCTCCATCAATCACCCATCGTAATGTGTGCCTGGTCTCTAGGGAGCTCTGGTAGCTTAGTGGGTGGCGAGTTGCATTGCTGACCCAAAGGTGGCACCTCTTTGGTGGTTCGAATCCACCAGCCGCCCAGTGGAGGAGAGATGAGTGCTCTCCAGGGTGATTTAGAGCCTCTGGAACCGGCTGTGGCTCACCGACAAGGGGTTAGTCTTATTATCTATTTACTAATCCCTCCCCCCTTGTGTCTTTGGAAATCTGTGTGAACCTTTGTTGAGCTCTTTATATTAATACTCTTATACAACATTTGTCCTTTTGTGACTGATTCATTTCACTCAACACAAAGTCCTTTAGCTTCATCCATGTTACGTGGTATTTTTCAAATCTTATCTATTTTTTACTGTTGTATAGTGCTCCATTGTGGGTATAAACAATAATGTGTATAATTTGCCTATCCATTCGTCCATTGATGGACTCTTTGAACTGCTCCTTTCTTTTTGCTGTTGTAAATAATGCTTCCACAAACGTGGGTGTGCATGTATCTGTTTGTGTTGCAGCTCTTATTCCCTTAAGATATAGATCCTTGTTTCTTTAGGTTATAGTAGTGAGCTGAATCAAAGGATACTTCTGTTTGCAAAGGAAGTACCAAACTGCTTTCCACAGCAGCTGTTTCGTGGCCCCACCGGCTGTGTGTGAGAGTTCCAGTCGCTCTGATCCCTGCCAGCTCTTCTTGTTTTCTGCTTCATTGAATTTCCTGTTCTTCATGGGCTGAGATGATACCTCATTGCTGTTTTGATCTGCATCTCTCTAACAGTCAGTGAAGGAACAGAGTATGTAACATGGAAATATTTTTTAAAAATTAATTTTAATTAAAATTTACAGAAGCTTAGGGTTTCCATTAATTCATTGTTGCACTTTTCTCCCTGCCCACCCCTTCCCCCGCAATTCGCACTTCTCCTTGAAAAGTAAAAGAAAAACTTTTTCATTATTAAACAATCCCTCCACCCAGGGACCACTCCACTGGGCAGCCTTCATTCTGGACTCCTATCATGACAATAATACACATTCATATAGCCCTTTTAAACAGTTCTCTCCCTCATCTGTTTTAATGCAGTATACATTATTTATCCCCTCCTCTGTCTGCCCTCAACCCTGATGTCAGTCCCATTTTAAAATAGTGGCCCTATGCAGTATTTGCCCCTTTGTGACTGAGATATTTTATTCAGCATAATGTCCTCCAGGGTCACCCATTTTGAATACTATTGCATGAGTTCCTTGTTTTTCAATGCAGCATAGTATTCCATTGTGTGAATATACCACAGCTTCTCTATCCATTTGGTTTTTGATGGGCACTTAGGTTGTTTCCAACTCTTTGCTATTGTGAACAAAGCTGCAATAAACATGGGTGTGCATATGTCTGCTTGGGTGGCGGTTATGGTTTCTTTAGGGTAAATTCCCAGTAGTGGAATTGCTTGATTAAATGGTATCTCTATTTTAACTTTTTGAGAAAGTGCCATACAGCCTTTCATAGTGGTTGTACCAGTAACATGAAAAATCTTTAACCAAAAAGTGGGTAGTTCAAATTCACCAGTTGCTTCTTGGGAGAAAGATGGGCTGTCGCCTCTGAGAAGACTTACAGTCTTGGAAACCTCATGAAGAGCTGCTCTGAATTGGAATTGATGCCACAGTAATGTGTTTGGCTCTTTGGATTTTAATAGCTAAAAATCTGAGTGTTATAAATGGCTCTTTTCCCTTATTTCTTTCTCATAGTTTGCTCTAGTACTGTCGAGGGATCAGATTGATTTTTGTATGTTGATCATGACTCTTGTCCCTTTGCTGAATTTTTCTATTAGTTCTAGCAATTTTCTGCTGAGTCTTTAGGATTTTCTCTATTCGTTGTAGCTGTTGTTTGTTGTTATGTGCCGTTGAATCACTTGCGACTCATAACGACCCTATGTACAACAGCCCTAAACTCTGCTCTGTCCTGTGCCAATCGCACTGTCTCTGACACACCCATCCCGATTACCCCAG
>NW_006399764.1:12828024-12828538 GCF_000299155.1 Elephantulus edwardii | reverse complement strand
AAATCTGTTTGTTTTCTTGGCAGTCCATGGTACATTCAATACTCTTCTCCAGCACCATAGCTCAAAGGCATCAATTTTCCTTCTAGCCTCCTTAGTCATTGTCCAACTCTCTGATGCATAACAAGTAATTGCAAAGACTGATACAGGACATAGTCTTTGCAATTACTTGTTATGCATCAGAGAGTTGGACATCCTGTATCAGATGCACCTTAGCCTCCAGAGACACACCGTTGCTCTTGAGTACTTTAGAGAGGTCCCTAACAACAGACTTTGCCTTTGCAATATGTTTTTTGATTTCCTGGCTGGTGCCAAGAGTGTTGACCGTGAAGGCGAGCAAAGTGAAACTGTGAATAATCTCAATCTCTTTGCCATCCATCCTGATGCTGCCAGTTGGTCCAGTGGTGAGAATCTTTGTCTTGTTGACATTGAGCCTCAGTCCATACTGAAGGCTGCAGTCCTTGACCCTCTGCAGCAAGTGCATCAGGTCCTCCTCAGTTTCAGCAAGCAGGGTTGT
>NW_006399764.1:12808606-12827879 GCF_000299155.1 Elephantulus edwardii | reverse complement strand
GACTGCCTCTTGGTCCAAGTATAGGTTTCGCATTAGCACGATTAAATGTTCTGGGATTCCCATTCTTCTCAGAGTCAGCCACAGTTTGTTATGATCCACGTGGTTGTTGTAGTTAGGCGCAGAAAAGTCAAGTACAAGTCATAGTGACCCTATGAACAGACAGTCTGAAACTTGCCCTATCCTGGGCCATCCTCATAATCTCTGAGACCCTAGAGCCCATTGCTGAAGGCACAGTGTCAATCCATCTTGTTGGAGGTCTTCCTCTCCTTTGAGGACCCTCCATCTTTCCAAGCATGATGTCCCTTTTCAAGGAAAAGCCTTGCCTAGCTACGTGTCCAAAGTGTAAAAGATGAAGGTTTGCTATCCTTGCCTCCAAGAAGCACTCTGACCTCTCCCTTTCCAAGACGTATCTGTTCTTTTGGCAGTCCATGGGATATTCAATACTCTTCTCCAGCACCACAACTTATAGGAATCAGTTCTTCTGTCATCCTTATTCACTGTACAGCTCTTTGAGGCATAGCAGGTGATTAAGAAGACCATAGCTGGAACTAGGTGCACCTTAGTCTTCAAACGGACATCATTGCTCTTCAGTATTTTGGCTAGGTCTCTGATAGCAGACTTGTACAGTGCAATACATCTCATGATTTCCTGACTGCTGGTAACAGGGGTCTTGACTGTTGATCCAAGCAGGATGAAATTATGAACAGCTTCAATCTTTTCTCCATCTCTCATAATGTTGACCTTTGGTCTGTGGTAAAGATCTTTGTCTTCTTGATGTTGAGATGTAATTCGTACGAAAGGCTATATAGTCTTTGATCTTCTGCAGAAGCCTTTCATATCCTCCTCACTTTCAGCAAGTGCTGTCATAACTGTAACACAGATTGTTGATGAATAAACAATCCTGATGCCACAGTCCACTTTGTGGAGTCTGGCTTCATGAATTATTTGCTCAGCATGTAGATTGAATAGCTATGGAGAAATGGTACAACCCTGACACACCCCCTTGCTGATCTTAAACCATGCAGTGTTCTCTTGCTCTGTTTGTATAACAGCTTCTTGGCCTAGGTATAGATTCTGTATAAGCACAGTTAAGTGTTCTGGGATCCCCATTCTTCTCCATGTGAGCTGTAATTTGCTATGATCCATGCAGTCAGATGCATTTGAAATAAAATACAATCATATAATCTGCAAATACAGATAGTTTTACTTCTTTGGTAATTTGGATTCTTTTTCATTTCACCTTTTGTCTTGGCTAGAACTTCCAATACAGTGTTGGATAAGCATCTGCTACAAACCATTCTCATCTACTTCCTGTTAGTAAATACAGCCAGTCTCTTGTCCTTGACACTGACATTGCTCTTTGGTTTTGTATATTGTTGGTGTTAGGTGCCATCCAGTTGAGTCAACTCACAGGGACCCTATGAACAGCTGACTTAAACTCTGCCCTATCTCTCTTCCCATAATTTTGTCAAAGAGTTTCCCTTCCATTCCTATATTGCTGAGTATTTTTGTCAGAAATGAGTGGTGAATTTTATCTAATGCTTTTTTCTTTTTTGCACTGATTGACATGCTTACATGGTTCTTTCCCCTTTGTTTAATTTATGTGATTGCTCTGATTGTTGAACCATTACTAATCCCACTTGATCATTACATATATTATTTATTAATTAGTGGTGTCATTGTCTGGTTTTGAGTTGTACTTGTTTTATAGAAGGAACATATATTCAATGTATTTTAAAATTTACATACTTCTAGTGGTCTCTGCCTAGTTTTGGCATGAGGGTTGTATTTATTTCATAGAATGAATTTGGAACACCTCCCCCCCGCCCCCCAATTCTGAAATTGTGTGCACAGAATTTGTGTTAGCTTGCCTCTGAATGTTTAGGAGAACTCTTCATGGGCTGTGACTTTGTTGAGAGGTTTTTTTAATGACCTGCTCAATTTCCTCTTTTGTTATATATCTATTCAAATGCTCTACCAAGTATCTGTTAATTTAGGTAGGTAATGTGTGTTTAGGGAGATTTGGTGGCTTAATAGAAAGGAAGGAATTGTGTTGCCAACTCCAAAACACATGGTTAGAATCCACAAGCTGTTCCTTGGGAGAAAGATGAGCAGTCTCTGCCCATGTGATTTGTTGCCTCTGAAAACCTAGAAGGTCAACTGTGAGTTAATTCTGACTCAATGGTGCATAACAATGATAAGTACGTCTCTATAAATTTGGCCTCTAGAAATATTTTTGAGGTTTTCAAATTTGTTGGGACATAGTTGTTCTCATTAGATGTCCCCGGATAGGCTCCAACTCACAGCACTCCTATGCCCAGTCCATGGGAACACTGTCCAATCTCTCCTGTGTTCAAGCACATTATTATAGTCACTGTCAATCCATTTGTTGAGGGTCTTCCTTGCTTTTGCTTAACCTCTTATTTTTCCAACCATGGTATTCTTTTCCAGGGACTGGAATGACATGCCAAACTGTGTGAGATAAAATCATTCTTGCTTCTAAGGAGCACTCTGGCTGCATCTCTTAGGAGAAATATTTGTTTGTTCTTTTGGCAGTCCATGGGATATTTAATATTCTTAGCAAAATGAAATAACAACTTCAGTTTTTTCTTTATCTATCATGATGAGTCATTGGTGAGGAGTTTTGTTTTCTTCATGTTGAGATGTAATCTATCTTGAAGGCTATAATCTTAGATCTGCAGTAAGTGCTTCAAATAATTTTCACTTTTCTTTTGCAAAGAAGGTTGCATCATCTGCATAACACGGTTGTTGATGAATCTTCTTCCAGGCTGGATGCTACATTCTTGTTCATATAGTCCAGCTTCTTGAGTGACTTGTTCAATATACAGACTGAATAGATAAGCAGAAAGGATATTACTCAGACACACACTTTTCCTGATTTTAAACCATGAAATGTTTCCTTGTTCTGCTTGGACATCTGCTTCTTGATTACACACACACACACACACACACACACGATTTAAGTGTTCTGGGATTTCCATTCTTCTCGTTATGTGTTCCTTTTTTAAAATTTATTTTATTATTTTGTATGTGTGTACCGTCAAATCAGATCTGACTGGTACAGGAGGAGGACACTGCTCCTCCTTCTCCAGCAGAGCATCTGGTGGATTCGAACCACGCACCTCTGGGATTGCAGTGCAGCTTTTTGCCACTAGGCCACCAGAGCTCCCTTATTCTTCTCAATGATATCCATAATTTGTTAAGACCCACACAGTCAAATGTCTTTGCATAATCAATAAAACACAAGTAAACATGTTTTTGGTCTTCTCTGCTTTCAGCCAAGACATCCTCTGACCTCAACAATAATATCATAGTATCATGATACAGCCTCTTCTGAATCTTGCTTGAACTTCTGACAGTTCCCTGCTGATGTGCTCTTCTGTTTCTGAATACTCTTTAGAAATATTCTACTTGAATGTGATACTAATGATATTATTCAATAATTTCCACATTCTATAGGATCACCTTTTTTGGAATGGGAACAAATATGGATTTCTTCCAATTAAATGGCCAAGTAGCTGTCTTCCAGATTTTTTGACATAAACTAATGAACACGTCCAAAGCTGCATCTGCTTGTTGAATCATATCCTTGATACTCCATCAATCCCTGGGGCCCTGTTTTTTGCCACTGCCTTCACTGCAGCTTGAGTTTCTTCTTCCTATTGGTTCTTGATCATATGCTACTTTCTAAAATGGTTCAGTGCTAATGAATTCTTTCTTAACTTGGTCATTTTACATTTTATTTGGATTTACAACCAACACTTATGGTAAAAGCAGTCAAGAAATCAAAAGACATGTTGCACTGGGAAAATCTGATGTCAAGAATCTCTCCAAAGTCCCAAAGAGCAATCATATCAGTTTAAAGACTAAGGTGTACCTGATTCTAGCGATGATATTTTCAGTTTCTTTTTTGTATCTGGAAGCTGGAAAATAAATAAGGATGACTGGAGAAGAATCTTTGACTCATAGCATTGGAGAAGAGTACTGATAACCCATGGACTCCCACAAGAACAAACAAGTCTCTCTTGGAGGAAGTGCAGGCAGAGTTCTCCTTAGTGGCAAGAATAATGAAACATCATCTCATGTAATTTGGGTGTGTTGTCAGAAGGGGTCAGTTCTTGGAAAAAGACATCATAGTGGGAAAATAGAAGGTCAGAGAAAGAGAGAGGGACTTCTAACAAGATGGGTTGATGAGATAGATGGATTGATGGAGTCACTGGAGCAGTGGGCTCGAGCCAATCAGAGATAGTGAGTAGCTCAGAATAGGACCAGGTTCAGATCTTTTCCCTATTAGGTTGTCAGGAATTGTAGCAGACTCATTGGCACACAACAAGAACAACTATATCTACCAACACAATTGAAAGGCATCAGCTCTTCTTCTAAAATGAATTTGGACTGCCAGCCTCTTAGTGAACATTTAACTGGTCAGCCCCAAGGCTTCTGTAATAGGCATTTAGAGTAAGAATTAAAAAAGCAAATTCACTGAGGCCTTGCCCTGCTGATCTTATGCTAGGTAGCAATTCACAAAGTTATGAGGTGGATCTGATGCTTTTTAATTTCGTAGATGTGGGAACTGAAGCACGTGGCCACTTGAGGAGTCCATGTAGACTTCATGAGACCTGACATGGGCTTTGAAGGCTGTGAGCATGGTAGAAAAGCATCAAAGGGCAGTTAGAAGAACATGGCAGGGTAGGAATTAGCAGGACACAGTGGACGAGTGGGACGTAATATTTGGCAGCATATGACCAGGTGATGAAAACAGTCTGGGGACACTCAAGCCATTTTTAAGGATGACTTCATCCCTGAGGAGGGAAGGCACCTTCCACATGAGTCCCCGTGTGGAACCATGTGGCAGTTGAGAGTAGAGAGTGAAAGAAAAAAAAATAGTGCTATTTTTAACTGAAGCTGCAATGGAAGAATTTAGGTCAATAGAACACCATCACCAAACCAGAGTTTGGTTCCGGGGCCAAAGCTGATTCCTTGTGCCCTGAAGAACAGTTTTGGGCAACTGTTCAGGCCAACATAGGTTAGAGGCCTTTGGACATTGTGGGTAATTTCTAGAGAGTAATTTTTAGTCCCTTTAATGACTTTCAAGGAGTCCAGGTGGCACAGTGGTTAAGTGTTAGGCTGCTGACTGAAAGGCTAGTGGTTCGAACCCATCAGGCAGCCACTTTGTGAGAGAAAAATGCAGAAGTCCGCTTCCGTAAAGACTGCAGCCTCAGAAACTGGAGGAGCAGCTCTGCTCTCTTCCCAGCATCACTGAGAGTAGGAACCAACTCGATGACAGTGGTCTATTGTGCATTTTATTTCCCTCATGACTTTCACATGTATTGACTATCTGGTCCTGTCTAAAGGGCTGGAAACAATAACTAAGTCAATGTTGTCATTGTTAGGTGCTGCGTTGAGTCATATCTACCTGGGAGTGATGCTATGCACAACCCTGCACCCTGCTCTGTCCTGCACAGTCTTTACAATCTCAGCCGAGCCCAAGGCCGTCTTTGCAGTCGCTGTCAGTCCATCTCACCAAGCATCTCTGACTTTCTTGCCGATGCTGTCCTTTACTGAGGACAATGCCCTTTCCCAGTCACTGGCCTCTCCTGAGTACATGCCCCGGTCTGTGACATGAAGCCTCATCACGCTTGCTCTGAGGAGCTCTCTGGCTTCACTTCTCCTAAGACAGATTTGCTTGTTCTTTTGGTTGTCCATAGTATGTTCAATATTCTTCCCCAAGACCACAATTCCAAGGTATCCATTCTTCAGTGTTCCTTAGTCATTGTCCGGCCTTCACATACATACAAAATACTATGGGCGAGGTCAGGTGCACCACTGTAGAATCCTGATCATTTCCTGACGTTCACTTTCTTACCAAAACAAATAATGTTTCCTGGAGATAAGTTCAGGACTGGGCAAGAAGTTACAAGTCCCAGATAAGTCTTTGCCAGATACCAGGGAAGCAGCCAGGGATATCTCCGGTCATGTCAGAAATACTGAGAGTAACTTGAGATTCTACCAGCTGAGACATGGTTTTCTCCTTCCAAAAGCAATCTGTTCTTTAGTTGTTCTTGCTTTTGAATTGTTATCAACAGACTCATCTAGTGTGTTCTTTATGCTTCACACCACAATGTTTTTGAGATACACCCTCCAGGTGGGTATAGCTTCCCTTGTGACAAATTATCGTTTCAATAAATGTACTAGTTCCTTCATTCTTCTGTCAGAGGAGACTGTTGTGCTGTTATGTACTGTTGAGTCACAACGGACAGCCAGCTGACCATCCAGTGGTTTCCTGAGATTATAAGTTGCATGAGAGGAAATCGCCTATATTTCTTCCAAGGAACGGCTGGCCAATTTGAGTGGACTGTCTCAGAGTTGGCAGTGCAACTCCTTAATACCAGGTCAATAGAGTTTAGCAAGCTAAGTATAGAATTATTTTGCTCACTTACTAATCTGTAGGAGGGAATCTATCCCTGTTGGGAACTATACATTTGCACAAATGCTTTGATTCTGTAGGAGGGTGCTGTGGGGGTGGGAGAGAGACAGATGTCAGCCAGACTGAAAACCAGAGTCTTTGAGGTGGTGAAAAAGAAAAAAAAAGTTACTTACAGACAAGCAAGTAGGCACAAGTCAACCCATGCCTGCTTTCCTCACTGGACGATCCAACCCCGTCTCTCTCGGTGGGCAGCGTAGTGCTTGTTACCATGAGCAGTTCTACTGTGCAGTCAGGAACTTCTGTGACACAGGCAAGAGCTCTTTTAGGTTATTTGCTGAAGAGTTCCCATCTTACCAGAACTGCCAATTGTTCTCTACAGAGGTCGCAGCAATGTTCTTCCATCTGTAGTATGTCAAGTACCCATTGTCCGACACCTTGACTTTGAAATTTTAGCCTTTTGGCGGGTGTGAAATGGTCTCACTTGGGGATTTAATTGACATTTTTTTCTGATTACCAGGGAGGTTGAACATCTTTTCAGAAGTTGGTTGGCTGCTGATTTCTCTTCTGTGAAAGGCCTGCCCACATCTTTTGCATATTTTCCTATTGGGTTCTGTTAGCTTCTGTTGTGGATTTCTATGCCCACTGTTGGTTTTTTATTTGTTTGTTTTAAAGAGTAGGTTAAATTAGCCTTCAAATCCAGGCTGAAGAGAAGAAAATTGAAAGCATTTCCTAGATCTAGAAATGGAGATACCAGGAGAGGGGATAAGAAATCCCCTTAGCCTTGCTTACCTGTAAATCACTAATGTGTTAACAAGCTCCCCTGACAGCTCTGAAAAGGGCCACAACAAGAGGTCCTGGACAGACTGGAGAAAAATGTTGAGTAAGGCTCTAAATCATAGATAATATTCAGGCTCCCTGATCTTATAGAAACTGGTGGAACCTTCAAGACTTATATCCTTAGACCCTTTTAGCCTAGAACTGAACTCATCTCCATGACTCAATTTTCACCCAAATGATATAGATGGGATTATAATGTGACTAGTAACACTAGGGAGGCACCCCCTTCTTACAATGATCAATCATCACATCAGATAAAAAGGAGAATAGCTACACTGACACGCAAATGAAAAAGCAGAGAAGAATAAATAGACATGGTAAAAACAGGCAGGAAATAAATAGTGTTATGTTGTGGGGTTTACAACCAATAGCATAAACAAAGCATGTATGGATTGTTGAATGGAAAAGCAATTGGCTCTATAAACGTCACACAAATCACAATGAAAGAGAGAGAAATCACCTATATATGCAGCTAGATGTACAACTTACTAGCATTCTTACTGGAACTGGACTTCCTGGATAGACTGAGACTAGAGAAATTCCCTGAATTGCATGCCTGGAAACAACTTGTAAACTGTAAACCAAAACTGTTCTACGACATCATCATTCACATAAGCAGTGGTTTAGCTCAATAGGCAATGTTTGCCTTGAGCATCGTGTTCTTTAAGAGAATCACGGGTATGAAATCCCTGTGACAGAGGAGGCTCTAAGTCACACAGAGGTGGGGTCTAAGTCAATGTTGTTGAAGCAGATGGACAGAGTGAGAGTGGTGACACCATACACAGCTAGTCATTATTGGCAGGTAATTTGTTGACAGAGTATGTGCTTTGTTGTGTCTACTTTCACTAAAGTTAAAGAATGCATAGCATAAAGAAGAAGAAAGAACTCCTCCAGAAACTAGCATTACCATTGCTCCAATGGTTCTCTAGATGTGACTTCCAGAAAAGCAGGAACAGCTGAAAGCTCGTTAAGCCTTAACTGCATCAGAAATTGAAGATGGAGGCCCTTCAATCAGGGCTTTAATGAGTGTACAGGTGATTGTGATGAACGCTCACGTGGGAGAACACGGTCTCAGCCTCATCTAGACTTGGGGACTGACCGTAGTCTTTGGCCTATGAGTTGCCCTCACCCTTCACCCTTTACCCTATAGATTTGTGGCACAAAAGTTGTTTTTTGTTTTGTTTTTTAATCAAAGTGCAAATATTTGGATCTCTAGGAACAGAATTAGTGCTGGCCCTGCTTGTACTGTGGGCCACGCCAGCCGATCAGGAAGGGGAGCATCTTGGCAGGATCTGGTGGTCCTCCGGGCCATCCTAACTCCAGAACTTGAGCATGATCCTCTCTGAGGAAGAGAGCAAGAAAAAGGCAAAAGGATGGGCTTCCCAAGATGTTGGAGAGCTGTCCTAGTGGCGGCTTCGATGTCCCTGGGCCGGTGGATTGAGAATGCCCCCCCCTCCCCGCTTTTGGAGCAGGAGCGCTTTCCCTGTCCCCCCACCCCTGGTAAGGCTGGAGAAGTGTGCTCGGTGAGCTGGGGCCCACTTCAACCGCTTAGGCTGGACTGACTTCGCTGGCTTCTTGTTCTTTGAAGCCTCCCAGGAAGGCTGCAGTCAGATAGCAAATGAATCTTCATGACTGTGTGGGGCACAGAGTCACGCAGGTCCTATTTTAAAGAATTTCTGGGATGCCTGGCCAGCCGGTACCAGCCCCGTGCAGCCCGTGGTCCTACTCCAGGTTGCCCCACTCCCAACCTGCACTTGCAGAGAGCGGGCTGCAGGTGCGCTGTTGAGCAGGAAGGGCCTTTCTCCTCTGAGGGCAGAGCTCACTTTTGAAAATGTCCTGAACACTTTTTGGAGCCTCTTTTCCTCTCTCTCTTTGCTCACACAGCACCTTTAAGCTGAAGCAGCCATTTTACTACATGCTCCAGCTGATCGGGATGTGAAGTTTCTCTGATTCTGGCTGAGGCTATCAGCAGCCCCTAAGATTATGGGGCTGAGAGGTGGCTAGTGACTATGGCAGGCTGCCGTGTGCGGTCACATTTCGACCTACGGCCAGAGAAGGGGAGGGACAGCAGAGATCAGAAAGGAAAAATCTTCAGATAATTTCCCGCTACCTTCCTGACACCCACCTCTATTGCTGCCTCTGAATCCTGCAAAATAAGTGTCCTTTTATGAAATTAGTGCTGACCCACTCAACAAGTCGTCCTTTCTTGCGTTGGCTTCTGTCTTTCCCGGCATGTCTTCATCCAAGGAGTGGCCCCTCCAGACAACATCCATAAAGGTGAGTTAACTGTTTGTACTGCACAGGGAGGTCTGTAGAGCGATCCAAAGCCTTGTTTATTTAGTAACACCTATCCTTTCCCGACCAAATGTCAGCTCAACCAATTGGGTGGGGAAAATAATGAAAGTGATCTCGTTGCTACATCTCACCCTAGCCCTGACTTTGAATGTCCCAATGCAAGTGCTCACCAAAGCACCTCTGTGAGAGCTGGCTCCATCCTTCGTCCTTCGGGAGGGACAAAGAGTTTTTAAAAGAACAGACAGCTGCTCTTCTTGGCAGGGGGGAGGTGAGAAGAATTTGTCAGCATTCACACTTCTATTTTGCCTCAGCTGAAGAGCCACCATCTTTCTTTTTATCCCTACCCACCCCCCTCTCACTTTTCCTGATCCAGAACATAGGGTCTTGCTCTACTCTTGCACCTGCTACTTTGGGAATGAGGATCACCAGCCTTCCTTTCTCTGTGTGTCAGCTTCTTTTAAGCAAGTCTGGTGGTTGAGAAGCTCTGCCTTGCTTGACAAACAGCCCCTTCATCTCTCTCACTCACAAATCACTCACCACAGGTCACTCAGACTTCAACGATTCAGCCACAGAGGAGCCATTGGTTGGGAGAACGGAGTGAGGAAAGACCAGCATGAATGTTCTCAAGGACTTTTTGGATCTCTGGCAACGTAACATCAGTATTGATTCCTGAATTTGCTGCATATTATCCAATGTAATCGTGAGCCAGTTCTTGAATTCCTCTAAATATCCCTCCTTTTCCTCATTTGCTTGGTGGTGGGAAGGACAGTATTTACCTCGTGGAGGTATTTTGTGGTTTACATGTGAGGAGGCAGCAGACCACAAACTTGGCTTCACATGAGAATGGCCGGGGGAAATTCCAAAATCCCAGCGCTAGACAGGGCCCAGGGCAATTAAACTAGGATTTCCAGGGGCGTGAGCCATCCATCAATATACTTTAAACCTCTTCTGATAATTCCAATGTGCAGCCTAATTTGAGAGCCAGTGGGATAGCACTTCAAGTAAGCACTCCATAGTTGCTTTTCATGATGTTAATTAAAAATTGAATGAGAACACCCCAAATCTAACAGACTTGCTAAATTAAAGACTTTCCTGTAAACCAGACTTTTCCCTTCTTTAATTTGTCTGTCCATCGAAGACTGAGCGCTTACCAAGTGTTGGACTCGGGGCTAAAGTCCTCCTCCACCTGAAAGTAAAAAAGAAAAAAAAAACATCACATTGCCTTCCAGATGAAATTCCAGTTTCCTAGGACAACCTGTCTCCCCACTTCCTGTCCTACCCCCCGCCAGGACCAGTGTCCAGATGGTAGTAGACTCGAGTCACCCTAAGCTACTTGTAATCACACCAGCCCCTCCTGCGTGTGGCACACAGCTCCGCTCTGTGCCCTCCCCACGCTCTTCCCTTGGCCTTGCCTGCCCTTCTGTGACACCTCCCTCTGCCCCTCTACCTGGTATTTATAGAGGATAGAATTCCTGGTAGGGAGCCCACAGAACAGATGGGCTAGCATTCCCTGGCAGTCCCCACCCATCCCCTCTGACAAGCGAGCTGACTGACGTGGCAGGAACCCTTGAACTACCAGGAGCTGACATATTTGGTTCTCTAGGTCTTCTCTCTACAGAGGGCAGGACAACTATCTTTCTGTCTCCATCTGCCCTTACTCAGGCCTCGCTCTGGTAGAAAGACTGCTAAGATCCAAACAGGCTTCCTTCACTTAACAGTGGCTTAGTGTGACTAGAATTTACCACCATGGGGCCACTGGTTCAGGTAGGAGGGGAGGACATACAGTGAGGGGGCCAGATGGTCCTAAGAAACTAAATGTTCATCTGGAAGGCAAAGAAGATTTGGGGAGCTCTGGTGGCTCAATGGATAAGGAGTTACACTGCAAAGTCAAAGGCAGGTGGTTCGAATCTACCAGCTGCTCTTTGGGAGAAGACAGGCAATCTCTTCCTGTGCTATGTAGAACTACTGAAAACCCACTGGAGGCTTAGCTGTGAGTCAGTTTCAATTTAACAGCAATGAGTTGAATTGAATTGGGTGAGTTTGAACTGCTAACTTTGTAGTTAGTGGTCATATTTTTCATTGTTTGTACCCTGCAGAGAACTCTCCCCCCCCCCCCCCAGCACACTCTTTGTTGACAGGTGCCGTAGGACTGACCTTGATTCACAGCTTTCCCATGAACAGGAGATAGAAACTTTGCCCTCTTCTCTGACATTCTCAAGCCCATTGTTGTAATCACTATGCCAATTCATACCCTTCACTCTGACCCTTCCAGCCCCAGGTAAAGTCATCAATCTTCCAGCCAGGCACAGCATGACACCTCCTAGTACTTCGAAGGGCATTCATTTCTCAAGACTCACATTCTATCTTCGGGGAAAAAGAGAGGAAGAGATATTTGACCGTATTTTGTTCATGTTATCTTACTTAAACTTTCTCAAAAATCTTAAGAAGTGGGAGAAGTTGTCGCCACTTATTCAAAAGATGAAACAGATTCTACTCAAGGTTGTGTCGTTGGAAGACCAGCTGGCTTTTGTTGTGTTACAAACTACTTAAAAAACTTCCTCTTTGGTTTAGCTCCCACTCCTCGGTTCTATCTGGTTGTCAGCTAAAGCAATGGGAATGAGATGTAACTCCAGGAGCCACACAGTCCATCTCATCTTCCAGCAGGCTAGCCCAGGGCTCACAGCGTCGTGGCAGGGTGGAAAGGAAAGGGGACGTGTTGGACATCTTGAGGACAAACTTGGGACTGGCAGAATGATTTCTACCCCAATCTGTTGGCTAAAGCTAATTGTGAGGCCAGCCCAGCTTCTATGACTGATGGAACAGGCACTGATGGGAGGAGTTGAAAGTCATATTGCAGAGAGACGTGCGTAAGGGAAGGGCGAAGAACTTTGTCTAAAGTTTCAATCTAGCACATTTGTTAAGTGGCAAAGATAGAGTTTAAATTTTTCAAAGACAAAAATGGCAGAAGTACATGGGAACAATACAAACAGTACAAAGAGAAATATGTGGAAGAGAAAGTCTCCTTCCTCCTCCTGGCGTAGGAAAATATATTTCAATCTAGTCCTGTTCTCCATATGTTTTTGTTGTTGTGGGCCTGACACATAGCTGACTCTCCAGCAGGTTTTCAGAGGCAGTAAATCCCACGGGAGGAAACGGCACATCTTTCTCTCATCGAGCAGCAGGTGATTTGAACTGTGTGCCTTCTCAGATTGGTGGTGCAGCATCTTACCACTGTTGTTGTTGTTGACTGCCTTCGAATCGAGCACGACTCATAGTGACCCTATGAACAAAAGGCCTGAAGCCCCTCTACAACTATCAACATTAATCAGAGTTCATAGGGTTTCCAGAAGCATGTTATTTAGGAAGCGGATGCCACTCCTGTCTCCAATCTAGGCCACTGAATTCCCTACTTTTCATATGGAACCACCGTTAAGAGTTTCTTACGTATTTTAACAATATGGTTTTTCATTTCCATACAAACAGAAGGAGTTTTAGGTGGCACAAAGAGTTAAGTGATTGACCACTCGCTAATGGGTTTTCAGTTATAACCCATACAGATGTGCTTCAAACTCAGGCCTTGGGATCTGCTTCTGAAAATTCACGGCCTTCAAACCATCATGAAACAGTTTATCCCCACACATGGCAGAATCGATTTAAAAACAATGTTTGTAGAAATACAAAGAACACAATGTCCTTTGAATATAAGGATCCAGGAGGGATGGAAGAGGCTGGAAGCAGAGGGATGTGGATGTACAGGGGGGAGAGAGGATTAATTATTGAGTTGTACAATTTGATGGGTGCGGGGATGAGGGAAATGGAAAGAATTCGTTTGAATTTGTGTTAGAATTTTGTAAATAAACTAGTGGGGGGAAAGAAAAAAAAGCTAAGAGCTCTAAACTGTTCTGTTTAATATCTATAAAGTTAGGAGCTATTGTCTCATCTTGATTAATAGCGACCCTGTGAACAGCAGATCAAATTCTGCCCAACCCTGTACCGTCTTCACAGTCTCCTTCATGCTCAAGCCCGTTGCTGCTGTAACATGTCAGTCCATTCACTGAGAATCCTCCTCGCCGTTGCTGAAACTCCACTTTGTTTGTTTGTTTGTTTGTTGTTGTGTACCCTCCCCCCCTTCTTGTTGTGTACAGTGAAATCAGATCCAACTGGCACAGGAGGAGATAGCTCGCTTTGAACCACACACCTTCAGGATTGCGGTGACTTTTTGCCACTAGGCCACCAGAGCTCCCTTGAGCCTTTACTTTTTAAAGCACGACTTTTTCCAAGACCCCTTCTGAGACCCAAAGTGTATGAGATAAGTCTCCCCGTCTTTGCCTTCAAGGAACACCCTCACCACACTTCTTCCCAGATTTTTTTGTTGTTGTTTTTCTATCAGTCCATGGTATATTGAATATTTTTTACCAGTACCACAGTTTAAAAGCATCAATTCTTCTTTGGTCTTCCTTCTTCATTGTCCAGCTTTCACGTGCATAGAAGGCAACGGAAAATATCATGGTTGGGAACACATGTACTTAATCTTTACAAAGACATTCTTGCTCTTTAGCATTTTAAAATGATCCCTCATGGCAATTTTTCTCAGTGCAATATGTCTTTTGCAATATTCTTGATGGCTTCTTCCATGGGCGTAATGGTGGATCTGGGTGAAATGAAATAAATCATTGACAATGTGGATCTTTTCTCCTTTGGCTATGATGTTGCCTATGGTTCTGCTGTGAGGACTTTTGTTTTCCTGATGCTTAAGAGCAATCAAAGACTGTATTTTTTTTTAATCTTGAAACAATTAGTGTTTCAAAGACTCTTCTCGTTCAGTAGGCAGTGTTGTGTCATCTGTGTACACATGCGGTTGATGAGTCTTCCTCCAGTTCTGATGCTGTATTCTTCTGCACATAGCCCAGCTATGTGAGTTATTTGCTCGGCATATAGATTGAACAGGTATAGTGCAAGGATACAACCCTGACACCCATCTTTCCTGAACGTAAGCCATGGATGGCAGTATTCTCTTTTTCTGTTGAATTACTGCTTCTTGGACTGCATACAGGCTCTACACGAGCCCATTTAGATGTTATAATTAAGAATCCATCTAGTCGCATTGCCGTTGAATTGGAATTGGGATTCTGAGGCTGTAAATCTCTGGGGAGAGAAGGCTCATCTTTCTCCATTTCGGCACTGGGAGATGCAGACTGTCAGGAAACCACACCCTTGGGTCAGCGGCACGGATCTCTGTGCTCCATTAAAGCTCCTTTCTACGTGTTGTTGTTGTTATGTGCAGTCGAGTCACTTGCGACTCATAGCGACCCTATGTACAACAGCCCTAAACTCTGCTCTGTCCTGTGCCAATTGCACTGTCTCTGATACACCCATCCCAATTACCCCAGTCACTGAATCAATCCACCTCCTGTCCCTCCACCCTCCCAAGCATGATGTCCCTCTCCAAGGACTGGCCCCTCTTTACAATATGTCCAGAGTATGTTTGACAGAGCCTCAGAATCCTTGCCTCCAAGGAGCTGCCCAGTTTAACACTCTCCAGGATGAATCTGTTTTTTTATAGCAGTCCATGGTACCCTCAATATTCTTCTCCAGCACCACAGCTCAAAGGCATCAATTCTCATTCTATCCTCCCTAGTCATTGTCCAACTCTCTGATGAATAAAAAGTGATATAGCAAAGACCATGATCTGTATCAGATGCACCTTAGTCTCCAGAGAGACATCATTACCCTTCAGTACTTTGGAGAGGTCCCTAACAGCAGACTTTCCCATGGCAATACATCTCTATAGTAGTCAACTGAAAAAAACTGTGTTTTATTCAACCACTTTCCCTACTGTCTCAACTTTGTTTCTTTGTATACCTGTAGACTAGATTCCTAGAAGTGGGGTACCAAGGCTCGATGTCAAATCTGAGCTGTTTTTGGCTTTTAAAAAAAATTCTGTTAATTTTTTAATTATTATTAATTTTAACGAACATTTACAGAGATTTTGGATTTCCACTCATTCATTGCTGCATTCCCCCCACCTCTCTCCGCCCCAGTTCTCTCTTCTCTTTGAAAAGTAAAAGAAAAATTCCTTCATTGGTATATAATCACCCTGCAACCTCCACCCCGACTCCGAGTGTACTCCACTCTGCAACCTTCATTCCGGACTCTTATGATAATCACAATACCCTATAATATATTGCTTTTAAAATGTTCTCTTCTTCATCCGTTTCAATGCAGTATACATAATTTATCCAGTTTTTCTCAGTCTTACCCCAACCATGATGTCAGACTCTCGAGGACATTATGCTGAGTGAACTATCTCAGTCACAAAAGGACAAACACTGCATAGTGCCACTGCTGTAGAATGGGACTGTTTTATGCTTTTGAAGAACATTGTCTTTCTAAAGTACGTTCTGCTTTGCAAAGGTCCCCCTGCCTTTTCAGCCACTAGACATGTCCGTAAGAACCAGAGAATCATATGCAAATAGCCTGTGACATATGTTGGTGACTTCCCCAGACACTTTCTTTGTTAGGCAGGTTTGAGAGACCCTAAGCTGTACATGACTAAGCTCTTCCAACGTGATCCTGTTTGGCTGTCTTTTCTGTGTCTTCCTTTATGGATGATATTTTGGTCATTCTAGACTACACCTTCTATAGTTCCATTCTATAAGTATACACTTTTCAATGAGAAAGGACTCTTAATAAGAACTGCTACCACAAAATGATAACTTCCATGAAAAATTCCACCAGCAGAACCAATAGAGGCGAATACCCAAATTCACATCTGTTGTCGCTGAGTTGATTCCAACTCATAGCATCCACATGCGACAGAGTTGAAAGCCTCGTGGAGTTTCCAAGACTATCATCTCTGTGGAAAAATTCAGACACAGAGTACAAGTGACGGGGATTAAGTTGAATCTCAGCACGCACTTGTTGTTGTTGTTAGGTGTCATTGACTTGAGTATGATTCACAGCGACCCTCTGAACAACAGACCTGAACCCTGTCCTGTTTGGTGCCATCTTCATCATCTCTGACACACTTAACTCCATTGCTCCAGTCACTGTGTCAGTCCATCTCGTTGGGGGTCTTCCTCTTTTCGTCCACCCTCCTCCACCTTTCCAAGCATGATGTTCTTTTCCAAGGAAGAGACTCTCTAGCAACAGGTGAGCAAGTATGTAAGCAGGTGTGCGAGACCTTTGCCATCTTAGCCTCTGAGGAGAATTCTGGCTGCACTTTCTCCAGGACATATCAGTCTGTTCTTTTGGCAGTCCATGGGATATTCAGTGCTCTTCTCTAACACCACAGTTCAAAGGCCTCAATTCTCCTTCTGCCATCCTTATTCATTGTCCAGCTTTCGGATACATAGCAAATGATTGAAAAGACCATGGCCTTAATCAGCTGCACTTTAGTCTTCAAACTGACATCATTGCTCCTCAGTAATTTGGAGAGGTCCCTGACATCAGACTTGCTCAGTGCAATACATCTTTAGATCTTCTGACTGTATGAAGGGAGTTGATTGTAGACTGAAGGAAGGTGAAATAACTGACACTTTCAACCTTTTCTCCATCTCTCATGATGTGGATTGGTCCAATGGTAGGAATTTTTGTTACCTTGGTGTTAGGATGTAATCTATATTGAAGGCTATATAGTCTTTGATGTGCAGTAAGCCCTTCAAGTCCTCACTTAAGGCAGTAAAGGGTGTGTTATGTGCGTAATGCAGGCTGCTGTGAGACTTCTTCTGATCCTGATACCACATTCTTCTTCATAGAGACCAGCTTATAGATTGATATATTCAGCATAGATATTGAATAGGTATGGAGAAAGAATACAGTTCTGATGCACACCCTTCTTAATTTTAAACCATGAAGTGTTTCCTTTGCTCTGTTGGACAACGGCTTCCTGGTCTAGGTATAGGTTTTACATGAGCACAATTAAGTATTCTGGGATTCTCATTCTTCTCAATGTAGCCATAATCCTACAGTCAAATGTCTTTGCATAGTCAATGAAACACAAATAGACATTCTTCTGGTATTCTCTGCTTTCAGCCAGGATCCATCTGATGTCAGCATTGGTAGCTGTGCAGCCATGGCCTTTTCTAAAACCAGCCTGAACTGGCTTTTGTAAAGACTTTGTTTTGAAATTCCTTAATGATGTTTATTTATTTCTTCATGAATCTTGATGCCCACACACCACTTACCTGGGTCCCAGCTGGAACCCTGAGCTTCTGCCAGGTAAGCATGGACTTGGTTGTGTTGGGAACAGCAGGGTGATGACTGTTACACTCTGGAGGTGGCGGGCAAGCACAGCCCGAGGCCTCATTCTGTTTCTCACAGCCCCCGATTATATTCCAAGAACATGTAGTCAGTAATTCCCTAGAAGGGAACGAACAACAGGGGGCTCATTTCTGTGATGTGGGAGTCGACATTTCACCACTGTTCTGCAGATAGTTCAAAGAAGTAGATTTCCAGGGAGTATAATTTCAAAAAGTAATTACTTAATGGTTTGAGTTCTCTGGAGAATGATAGGCACACACGTCAGACTTCAGAGCAGGAGGTATTCAACTTCCCACCTGCCAGTCAGTAGCACAGATGCTGTTATGTCAAAAAGACAGATCTCGGAAATGTTCCCATTGTTGTAGTTGAAGCAGGAATTCTGGTTTATCCCAGGGTACCCTGAGAAGTGATGAAACTAACTAAAGGCTAAACTATTGACCAATCACATTAACTTGTTCATGTCTTCAGTTAGTTAGTCAATGCTTTTAATTGAATGCCACTTTATTTCAAGCATTGCATTGGGTTCAAACCATTAAACTGTAGGTTAGCAGTCAAACCTTAACCCTAACCCTAACCCTAACCTCAACCCTAACCCTAACTTTGACCATTGTACCAGCAGGGCTCCCTTAAGCTTAAGAGGGAGATTTTTCTTTGAGAAACAAAGCTTTTTAAAATTTGTTGTATATTGGTTTGCTTACAAAAACCCCAAAGGTTTTTATTTTTATTCTTTAAACATAGAGAATGCTTTCTTTTAATTTTTCCATTGTTACACATCTCCCCTCCTCTCCTCCTTCCTCCTCCTCTCTGCAATGCACCCTTTGTTCCATATTGTTGTCATACATATAATGTCTAGTCATATATTCCTTTCAGTGTTCCCCTTCATCTGATCTAATGCAGTATTCATTATCCATCCACTCTTTCCCTAATCTTTCCTCACCCCCCATATCTGTCCTATGTTATAACAGTTGTGTTATGCAGTATTTGTCCTTTTGTGACTGAGATATTTCATGCAGTATATTGTCTTCCAGGCTTCTGCATGCTGTGTAATGTTTTACGAGTTCATTGCTTTTTAATGCTACATAATATTCCACCATGTGACTGTACTGTCTTTTTCTATCCATTCATTTGTTGATGGGCATTTGGGTTGCTTCCATCTCTTTGCTATTGTGAATAATGCAGTAACAAATATGGGTGTGCATATATCTGTCTGAGTTGTGGCTCTGGTTTCTTTAAGTTATATTCCAAAGAGTGCAAACAGTCATCTCAAAGACAGAAGAGGAAGTGAAGATCAAAATGGTTGTCAGAAGAGACTCTGAAAATTGCACTGGAGCACAGAGAAGCCAAAGCACAAGGAAGAATTCAAGATACTAAAGAGTTGAATAGAAGATTTCAAAAGGCAGCAAGGGATGACAAAGCAAAATATTACAATGA
>NW_006399764.1:12804244-12805746 GCF_000299155.1 Elephantulus edwardii | reverse complement strand
ATTTGATTCTTCCAAGGTCCCATTCATCTATCTTATTCTCTCTTGCTTGTGAAAACCAAGCTTTTTAAAAAGAGTCAAGACCCCTCACTTCATCTTCACAGGACCCCCAATGTGCTATCTCTGCCAACCAAATCTTCTCACATGGACTAAACTTTCCAGAGAACTTGAGTTATAAACAGTAGTAACCCACTAAGCAGGGAGAAAAAAGGTTTTCAGAAGAATTTTATTTGGCTTAAAGAACAGTGGTAGCTGTGGGTTTGTGTCTGTTGTTTGAATTTCCTCTTGGGTTGTGTGGTCGTTGTACCAACTGAAAATCTAGAGGTCCAAGTCCAAATGGTCCTTCAGGAGAAAAGAAGTTATGATCAACTCTCATTCAGAATAGAGCCTTGGAACCTTCAGGGCCGCCTCGCTCTGTTGGAACTGATTTGAAGGCGTGTAACAGCAATAACCACCACGACAACACAGCTTTTCAAGGATGACTTGAGGCCACTTAGCTGAGTCTCTTCACTATCTTCTCCAACACGCCAAAGACTAAGCCCCAGGTCTTCAGACACTTTGCAAATTGTTCATGTTCTTAAGAAATTGAAAGAATTTTCTGACATTTGTATTTTAATTTTCTAAATAAATTAGTAGGGGAAAAAAGTGTAGGGACTGCAATGTTCATTCTCTCAAGTCCCATGGATGCACTTTTTCTTGAGGTCCAGCCAGTCTGAGGTAGACAAGATGATGTCTCTGAGAAAATCCTCACTGGCCCTTTGCCACGGGAGAAGTGGAGTCAGGAACTTGGAGGTCAGATTCCTCATCCTGAGCTGCTGTGCATGACGTAGCATCACACCCAACTCTAACTAGATGCTGTTACGCCAACTCTCCAACTTCATGCAGCCCCACTGGGGTGCATCAGAGTAGAACCGTGTCCCCCTCAGGCTTCTAATGACTGATGTTTTAGAAGAAGATCCCCGGGCCTTTCCTCCCAGCCACCTCCAGATAGGCTTGAACTCCACTCTTTGGGTCAGGTGCCCAGCAGGTTAAGAGCTTGCACCACTCAGAGATTCTGCCCCGGCTCGCCAGCTGCCCTGTATTCCGGAGCTGTCAGGAGTCATGACAGGACTCTCTGAGAGATCTTCACGTCGGCTTCAAGTCAGCCCCATGCTGACGGTGCTGCCTCACTCCTCCCCTATCCCTTTCCACGGACATCACTGATCCATTATGATAGCTGGTTCAGCACAGCCACGCCTACTTTCCGGAGCCTCCCCAAGACAGCTCTCTAGGCAGCTACTTTGGACCATCCAGTCCGAGTGAGAGAGATGCATTTCCATCCTGCTCCGAAGTGAGTTTGTCTAACAGTGATTCTGAAATAGATCTCTGGAGAATAGGCCTTCCATGGTATTGTGGATGAGAGCATAGAGACAGGGCCCTGAGGAGGTGATTCTTTTTTTTTTCTATTAAATTTTATTAGTTTTAATGAACATTTACAGAGATTTTGGGTTTTCATTCATTCATTG
>NW_006399764.1:12769162-12802369 GCF_000299155.1 Elephantulus edwardii | reverse complement strand
TTTCATTTCCTTGTCAAAAATCAGTTGACCATAGATAGATGGGTTGATCTCTGGATTCTCAATTCGATTCCATTGATCTATGTGTCTGTCATTGTTTCTTGCTCACAGGTGGGCTCTGGCAGCTGGTTTCTGGTGGTGGCATTGTTTGTTGTTGTTAGGTGCTGGGGAGTCGAGTATAACTCAGTGACCTTATGAATAGCATATCTGAACACAGTCCTATCCTGTGCCATCTTCACAATTTCCGACACACTTGACCCCATTTCTGAGATTACTGTGTTACTCTACATGGTTGAGGGTCTTCTCTTTCATCGTCCCTCCACCTTCCCAAGTATGATGTCCTCCAATGAATAGCCTCTCCTAGCAACATGCCCAAAGTATGTGAGGTGCGACTTCATCATCTCTGACTTCAGGGAGCACTCTGGCTGCACCTTCTGCAGGACACATCTGTTGGTTCTTCTGGCCGTTCATGGGATAGTCAGAGCTCTCCTCCAACACCACGGCTCAGAAATGTACCACCTTGTGCTGGCCTCCTTCCCCTTGTATCTCCACTGGCCTCACTCTCCCTCCTTCCTCATTCTCTTTCTCTCTTGCTCTGTGTGTGTGCTTGTGAGATACAGCTGAAGTGAGGGGGGATTTCCCTTTGCAGCTGTAGAGTAGGGTGACTCCAACTGCTTTCCTAGAGATCAACTCAAAGGCCTTGACTTCCTTGATGTGGTCCTCAACCACCTGGGCTCACCTGTGACCCACAGAGAAGAGAAAGGGCTGCATTAGCGTCCTTAGACAGCTGTAAGGAGTGCTGGTGACACATGGCTACATGTCTACTGCTAACTAAAAGGCGGGTTGAATCCATCAGGGGCTGGTGGATCCATCGGCTGAAGGATCCCTTAAATCTGGGCACCATATGGAGGCGATATCTCTGTCATGTAGGGCTGCTATGGACCAGAAATGACCTCACAGGAACACAACACAGCAGGGCTACGATCACAAATTACTACAAGCTAAGCAACTTACAACATCCGGACTATATTGCCTCCCAGTTTTGGAGACCGGAAGTCTGAAGTTAACGTGCCATCAGGGCCACCCACCCTCTGAAAGCTCTAGGGGACAAGCCTTCCTTGCACCATCTGACATCTGGCAGCTCCAGGTACTCCTTGGCTTATGGGTGTGACACTCCAATCCATGTCCATGTTTGTATGACCTCCATTTACCTTGGGGTTTCTCCTCTGTTTCTCATAGAAAAACTTATTATTAGTTTTAGGATCCACCTAGGTAATCTAGGATTAAGTCACCTGGAGCTCTTTAATGGAATGAGGTTTGTAAGGATCCATTTTCTCAATAAAGGCACATCCCCAAGTCCCAGATTTTGAGATGTGGGTATCTTTATTTTTTTAAATTTTATTTTTTTAATAATTTCAATGAACATTTACAGAGATTTTGGATTTCCATTCATTCATTGCTGCACTTCTCTACCTGCCCAGCCCTCTCCCCCTGCCCCCAAGTTTGCTCCTCTCTTTCAAAAGTAAAAGAAAGACTCCCTCCCTGGTACACAATCCCCCCGCACCCCTCCCACCGCCCCAAGTACATTCCACTATGCAACCTTAATTGTGGGCTCTTGTCATAACCATAATGCCCTATCATACATCGCTTTTAAATTATTCAGTCCCTTTTTTTGGAAGCTACCATTCAACCCTCTACACTATTCCAAGTACTGCCCACTGACCTGATCTGGAAGCTTCTTAGAAATGTAGAATCTATGCCTCAGACTTACTGAAACAGTGAGTTAAATTTTCACACATTTTAAGTAACTCATATGTACATGAAAATTTGAGAAGCTTGTCTTCGAAGGCTTATCATGAAACACACTGAATTCAGACAGGTTAATATTTTCAGGGTCTACTGCATTTCCAGAAATATGCTGCCCAGTTTGGCTGCCACCAACCAAGCTTATGAGAGGCCCTGTCTTCAAAAGGAGCGCGGTGCTCACAAAGCACCATGCAGAGCGGCCCGGATCTGTGACCCATCTTGTTCTGCGGATAAAAAGTCTGCTCGTGTTTAACGTCGTCTCTTGCGCTCTCCCTCTGCTGTTTCCCCATCCTTCTGTGTTTCCTCTACACTGTATGAGCTCTTCGTAACCACCTTTCAGAATTTCTCTCCACCTTCTTGGAGGCTTCGGGGCTAGCTTCACCCCCTGCATGTACTGTCTTTATCTTCTGCTTTTTCCAGCGACCTTTGTGCTGGCTCAGGCTCCTGGGTTTTCAGAGCACACAGTTACTGGGTCCTCCAGCTCAGCTGCTGCCAATGTGCTGATGCCATCAAAAGGGTCCAGAATCTTAGGCAATTCAAATGGCAGATAAGAACTTACAGCCGAATTGCAATAGAGAACTCTTTATGCTGTTAAAATGGGACTGACATTGGGGTTGAGGGAAGACAGAGAAGGAGGGGAGGAATGATGTATACTGCATTGAAACAGATGAGGGAGAGAACTGTTTAAAAAGGATATACAATTAGGTATTATCGTCATGACAGGAGTCCAGAATGAATTCTGCGCAGTGCAGTGGACTTGGGGGGAGGAATTGCATAACAGTGAAAGAGTTTTACTTTTCAAGGAGAAGAGTGAATTGGAGTGAGGGGGTGGACAGGGAGAAAAGTGCAACAGTGGATGACTGGAAATCCTAAGTCGCTGTAAACTTTCTGTAAAAAAAAAAGGAGACAAAGGATTATTCAACTGGGTTCCTTGACTGGGGGTCTTTCACCTGTTTTAGAAATTACTAAACAAAGCCGGAGGGGGGGGGCTGTGCTGTGGTGAGTATTCTTCAAGGAGTTGACCTGTGAACCCAGTGAACTCAAAGGCTGTATCTCTCTGGTCCTCCTGTGTGGTTTAGAGCCTCAGAAATCCGATCGAGCATCAGCTGTGAGTTGGTTCAGACTAGGCAGAAATGAGATGCTTTGTGAGAGAAACCCCTGGGCTGTAAGGATCATTAAGTGACGAAGCATGGATGGCATCTAGTGGACCAGCTGACATACCCTGCTTTCCCCTCCCTCTGCCTGGGGCTCACCAGCATACACCGCCATCATGGAAGACCGCCCAGTGCCTCACTGAGTAATGCCAATCATATTGGATTCTGACGGTTGGGTCCCAGCCACATACACTACAGGATCTGATTGTTGTGATCCCTGTGGTTTCTGTTGGTTCATTTTCAGAGACTGATATTTCTTCCCAGAGGTCCAGCTTAGCCTGGAAGCTCCACTGAAATCTATCTAGTCTGGTAGCAACATGCAGATCTCCATCAACAACATAGGTAATCGGTACGTCGTAAGGAAGATTGTCTGGGAATCAAACTGGGGTCTCCTACATAGAGAGTTCTACCACTGAGTTATCCATGTCCCTGAGTAATGACTATATCACTGTCATCTCAGCTCTCCTCATTGCTGCGGGTCAAATTTAATGGTGTAACTGTTTGACTAGGTCCTCTTAACATTTAGAGGAACAGTGATTAGAAGAAATAAGACAGGGTGTCTCTGAAGACTGTCAAGTGGAGAAGAGATTAGTTGTTCAAATGGTTCCATTTGCCTCTTCTGTCCTCATTCAGTCCATTAGTGGGTGGCCTGAGGAGACCAAGGCAGGGTGCCTCACAGCTGCCATCCTTGGTTTCTGCCAGCTGCCAACATTTGAGAGAGCCAGGGTTCCTTAAACCTGAATAACTGAGTCTGTGGATTAATTTGTATTCCTTTAATTCAGACACTATTAGTAAGATTCTGTCAGCATTTTCATTAGGAAGAGATTAATGAGCACTGTGACAAATTGCTACTGTATCAACACTGTGTGCGTGCGCGCGTGTGTCTGTGTGTGTGTGTGTGTACACAGGGGCCCTGAGGATTATTTTAGGGAACATTTCCATTCCTGAGTCTTTTTTTTTATTTTTTAATTTTTTAAAATTTTATTATTTTTGTGTGAATGTACAGTCAAATCAGATCTGACTGGTACAGGAGGAGATTGTCCCTCCTTCCCGGGCAGAGCATCTGGTGGATTCGAACCGTGCGCCTCTGGGATTATAGTTGCAGCTCCTTGCCACTAGGCCACCAGAGCTCCCCTATTCTTGAGTCTTTTATAAAATTGTGTGATCTTCTCTATTCAATACAGTAGCCAGTAGCCTCACAAGACTAGTTAAATTTAAATTTATTAGAAGAAAGAGAATCCCTCAGCTGTCACTAGCCACAGCATTTCAGGTGCCCAATAGTCACATGATCTATTGCTAAAAGACATATTCATCATCACTGAAGTTCTCGTAGACAGACAGCATTGATGATGGCTCGGTGGATTTTAGAAGCCTGGATGAGGGAGGGAGGGAGGGAGCGTGATAGCACGATTGAGTCTTAGGGGCCAGGCCCAAAGCTCACTGCCTCTAAGTAACTCGGTGACTTCAGGCAAACCACTTAGCCTCTGCCAGAGCTATTTCTGCATCTGTGAAAAGAGCAATTCTTCCTTCACGACAGGGTCTGTGAGGCCTGAGGAGAAGGGCCTGTGTAGAGGGCTCTGCGCAAGGGCTCAGGGCGGTTCTTCTTTCGTCTGCTCCTCCTGGCCGACAATCTCTTCTTCCTTGTAACCCTGAGATTGTCTGCATTCCTGAGAGTTCCCTGTGAGCTCTGAGGCCTGGCAATGAGCAGAGAGAACCAACCTCTCTCAGTGTTAGAAGAGAGAGAATGTGGAGGCCCTGAGAGACTTCAAGGCCGTAATGACTACCTGGCAGGTGGCGGGGACCTCCAGGAAGGGCAGCTTGACCCTTCTCACACTGACTGACCTCTCTCCTCTCCGTCTGGCCTCTGAGGCCTTGCCTGGAATGAATGTGTGTCTCACCCAGAACCTTTTCTGACGTCAACCTGACACTTGGTGGCTCAGTGGCTAAGCATTCAGCTGTTAACCGAAAGGTAGGCTGTTGGAACCCACTAGCTGAGTGGGAGCAAAGACCTGACAATCTGCTTCTCGAAAGTTGAAAGCCTGGAAGTCCTGAACAGCAGTTCTGCTCTGTCTTGCAAGATCACCAAGTTGGAAAGGGAGCTCTGGTGGCCTAATCTGTAGTGTGCTGGGCTGCTCACCAGCGGGCTGGATCTCTGGCAGTTCGAATCCACCAGTGACCGTGCAGGAGAAAGTGTGGACATCTCCTTCTGTTGTGATTTACAGCTCGGAAACCCAATGGAGGCTCGATGTGAGTCAGGACAGACTTGGTGACAGCTGTGAGCTGGAATAAAATGGACCACACACACCACATAGCAAGTTTCAGGTGAAGGATTGTCACGTCTGTCAGTGGGTCTCAAACTGTAGTACCAGTTGCCAGCAATGCCTTGAGGCTCTTGAGACCTGATGTGTGTCAGACTGAGTGGAGCTCTGTGGGGTTTGCGATGGCTGTGATCATTTGGAACTAAGTTGCCTGGCCTTTCTTCCGAGTACCTCTGGTGGACTCAAGAAGCCAGCTTTCAGGTAGCAGCCAGAAGCTTAGCTTTGTATTGGCCAGAGATGTTTCCTAAAGCAAGAAGTTCCCCTAGAGGGCTTGCTGCATCAGATGCCTGGGCTCCAGCCCCAGAATTTCTGGTTGCACGTGTCTAGGGTGGGCTTAAGAACTTGCACTTGAGATTCCTGGTGTTTCAACATTACTGGTCTTCAGGTGTCCTTGAATTATTGAAGAAGATTTTGACAGGCGAAGATTAAGTAGTTGGAAACTTGGGTTACACTAAGGACCCCCACAGGTTCACGTTTGGGGGTGTGAGAGCATTATAGCATTTCCACATGGGTGATGTCATTTGCAAACCAACAGTTAGTACATACCTCTTCTGGATCACGTGTTAGGTGGTTAAAAAGTTTGCACACTCAGCTGCTAACCAGAAGTTTGAGGTTGAAGCACTTGCGGAGGTGCTGCAGAAGAAAAGCCTGGTGATCTGCTTCTGGAAAGCCAGCCACTGACAACCAGATGGAATAGAGAGCTACTCTGGCACTAGTGGGGTCCCCGGGACTTGGAGTGAAGGCAACAGAGCTTCATATTCTGCACCACAGATAATGCTGTCAAGACCAATGACATCCAGGCGACTTCTGTGCCTGTGTTTTATGCAGATTTACAATTAAATCCACACAATGTCATTTCCAGAGCTGGCAGTGTCAAATCTTTGACATAGTGCTTCTCAATCTGGGTGCTATGGAGGTCTCTGTCCATCTGTGTAGGAATCCTAGAGTTCCCAGTCTGAGAAACAGCTGCTGGGTGGGTCTCCAGTAAGTTGAAGGCCTTGTCAGGTCTCTGTGGAGGTCGCTGTTGTGAAGGGAGGAATTCTTGTCTGTGCTGGACAGCCCCTCCGTGGGCAGGGCCGTTAGTGCTGGTGGACCCTGTCAGGTGATGCTTCAGGCTCCTGTGACAGTCTCACAGCATTTGCTCACACTTCCAAATCCTTGGGGGTTTTGGGGGCCAAGGTGGTGGGTGACATTGTTTGTCATTGGGTGAGAACTCAGAAGGTTGGCCCTGAGACTGCTGAACCTCTGGCTTTGCCAGTAATACTACAACTGCAACTGGGGTGCTGGGTCTCCCCCAAACCTTCCCTTTCTGTGCCTCCTCCACGACCTTGTAGGAAATTGAGAGAGCCAGTCTTCAGGATCCAGTATTGTACACAAAGTGCCAGGCTTCTAATGGAAAGGTTGGCAGTTCAAATTCACCAGCTGTATCCAGGGAGATTATCTCCCATAAAGATTTTTTTCCCCCATGGCAAGAAGCTGTACTTCAATCCCAGAGGTACGCAGTTCAAATCCACCAGCTACTCTGCTGGAGAAGGAGGGGCGATCTCCTCCTGTATCAATCAGTCAGATTTGATTTGATGGTACACACACACACACACACACACACACACAAATAGAAACCAAAACAAAACAAAAATATTTTTTCCCTTTTTGAACTTTTAATTTTAGTTTGGAATCTTCCTTTTAATTCATCTTTCCTTCTTTTAAAAACAATTTAAAAAATTATTATTTGGTCATTCATGCACCCTTCCCTCCTCCCCTTCTCCAGTTCCACTTGTAAGACTATTAATGATTACAGATTACTTTTTAAAGATTAATTTTTTAAACTTTATTGCCATTTTATTGAACATTTATAGAAATGTTGGATATTCATTCATGAATTCTTTGTTGCACATTTCCCTCCCTTACGCCACTCCCAGTTAACTTTAAAAAAAAGTTTATAACTTACCCCCCCTTTTTTACTGCACATTTCCCTCCTCCCTCCAACCAACCCAGCAATGTACCGTTTGTGCCAGACTGTTGTCAAAGGAATAATGCTTAACCATATATTCTGTTGAGACAGTCTCCCCTCGTCTGTTCTACTACAGTGCTCATTACCTATGCGTTCTTTTCTCGTTCTCTGCCCAACCCCGTCTGACCTATTTTACAACAGCAGTGTTATACAGTATTACAGTATTTGTCCTTTCGTGACAGCAATATTTCACTCTGCATGATGTTCTCCAGCCTCCCCCCTTGTTGTGTAATGCTTCATGAGTTCTTTGCTTTTTCTTTTTTTTTTTTGAGTTTATGCTTCCAAATTGGACGTAGTCATTTTATTGTTGTTAACTGGCGGAATTTCCCACCAATGGTTATAATGCTGTTTTAGATGATGCTTTTTCATTTTCACAGATTTATAGCCTCTGAAACCCTGATGGCAGGTTGCTGTGTTGGAGTCGACTCCTCTCAACAACAGTGGGTTTTGCCTGGGTCTTTAAGGGGTGGCTAACTACAAGGCCAGTGGCTGTAATCTCATATGGTCTGAGGGGGAAAGCTAGGCAGTCTCGGAAACCCGGTGGGAGGTGGCGAAGAGCAGAAATAGTCTCAGTGGCGATGGTTTGAATCTCTCTCTGGACAGGTTTGGCTGAGAGATCGCTGTCCTCTTCCACGTCACCTGTAGAGGGCAGCCGCACCAAGACCTTGCCCGATGCATTTTAAAGAGGACCTGTGGTCAGGCGCTCTGCGTCCTCTAGCCCTAGCCTCACCTTGTCCTTTTTGGTAAACACAATCTAGGAGAGATATTTTCAAAAAGCCACTGTTACCCTGGCAACTGATACTGCATAGCGCCACGAAGGAGCTCCAGAGAGAGTGAGCAGTGGTGTTGATTGATGACCCATCTGTTCCTTTGGGGTGGGGGTGATGGGGTGGGGGTGATGGGGTGAGGGGCGCCCCTTCTCACCACCTGGACAAGGCACAGCCTGTGGCCTGATGCTCCCATACTACCTCACTTGCCCCCAGTCCCTCAAATGCCTCTTCCCAGAAAGCAGCTAAGTCAGTCTCCTGTCATTAGATTAGTTCCTGCCAAACCGTGGCAGATGTCAAAACAGCTGATCGGAAGATTAGCGGCCTCCCTGCCCACCCCGGCCACCAGGCACAGGGGGATGAAGACAGAGGGGAGGAGGTGTCAGTGAGGCTGAGAGGGAGGGAGTTCTATTTCACAAGAGCCATGCCCCTCCTGTTCCCACCCTGCACCAGCATGAAGAGGGGGCGACAGGGAACCCCACTTTACCCCATCTGGATAGCTCAGAATCTTTGGGTTTAATACTGTCCTAGAACAAGAACATTGTCACCTGTTTTGGTAATCAGTCCCTGGCTTGGCCTGCATCCTTCTAGAATTCCCAGTTTCCCACAAGGAGACTTTTTGATGCTCTGGGCTATTCTATCCTTTGTAAGCTCTGTCTCTTCTCCCTATCTTGTACTTTCTTGCTTCTGTCTTTCTCATATCTCTCTCCCATCTCTGATCTCTCTTTAACACACACACACACACCCCCACATACACCCTGGAGTTCTTGGCACACAGGGATTCCTTCTATCTGTTCACAGGTGCCATTTATTCTTCGTGGCTCCTGATGGTCTGTACCTCTGGGCTGACAAAGGCTTCTCTTTCAGCCCAGGAGGTCACTCTGCAGTGGTCTCAGAGTACATTGGGTTTGGGACCCTCATCTTATTACCAGTGATCTGGTGGGCCTGGCCCCTTCCAGGCAGAACACCTCTTTTCAGGAAAACACTCAGGCCGCCACTAGGGGTCCCCTGGACTTCCTTTGTGAGGGAGAAGTCAGCCAGTTGTGGCTCCAGTGAAGAAAAAGAAAAACAGCATCAAACCCAGGGGTTCTGAGCAGCAATGGCCTGAGGGGACAAGCACAGCGGGGTGTCCAGGACATGAGGGGGGAGGCGGGTGAGGAAGGAGATGACTGGTCTTCAATAGCCCCAGCATCCCTGTTCCTTTATCTTTGACTCCTGGTTCCTTCTCACCTCAAGCATTGCCTGTTTCTTCATTCCTTCCAGAACATTCCTCCTTTTCATACTGAGATACAAATACCTGACAACAGCTGAGAGAGGTACTGCCACTATTTTAAGACAATTATTTGTAATGGGGACAATTCAGTCAGCAAAGCCATCACTCCAGACTGCTATCAACTCTTAGTGAGTCTTTATCTGCATGGGATGGAAATCTTTATGGGAAGAGAGACTGCTCAGCTTTCTTCTGGAGCTGCTGGTGGACTCGAACAGACAACCTTTGGGTTAGCAGCCCAATACTCAATGTGGTATGCCACTAGGGCAAAAGAGATGAATCTAATGAGCTCCCAGGCACTTAGCTCCCAGTCTCAGTCATAGGCAGTCTGGTACTTCGTTAAACCCCACACAGCCCTGGGTTATTTGAAAGCAAATCCAAGGCATTCTTTCTTTTCATGTGGAAATGTTTCAGTGTGTGCAGAGGGCGTCCTTAGGCTCTCTCTGAATATGCCAAGAATCTTCTCCTTTGAGAAAGCTGGAAGGTTAAGTAAGGCCCTCTGCAAGGCGTACCCAGATCTTTCTGGTTTATAGCCCCCTCAGCAGGCCCATTCTTCCAGCCGCCCTGAACATCTCTGCCTCTCTCAGCCCAGTACCATGCTGTTTTCATTTGTCACTTGGTCCAATGTTTCCTCTTGCTAGATTTCTTCTTTGACTTTTGGTTTAGTGCTGTCTCCTCTCTGGTGGCCCTGAGGCCCCTCCATGGAGTTACTCTGTACTCTGGGCTTGGACACATGTTGTTGTTTGGTGCTGTCCAGTCGACTGTGACTCGTAATGACCCTGTGAACAACAGGGTGGGACCTTGTCCTCTCCTGCATCATTCTCACGTCTCTGCCATGTGCAAGCTGTCACTATGTCAGTCCATCTGGTTGAGGGTCTTCCTCTCTTTTGCTGACTCTTCACTTTTTCCAGCATAATGTCCTTTCCCAAGGACTGTCACCTCCTGACAACAGGCTGAAAGGATGTGTGGCAAAGCTTCCCCATTCTCACCTCCAAGGGGCCACACTCACTGCATTTCAATCTAACATAGATTTAATGGCTCTTCGGCAGTGGTACATTCAGTACTCTTTGCCAACACCACACTTCAAAGACATCAGTTCTTCTCTGGTCTTCCTCATTCATTGTCCAACTTTCATATACATAGAAAGTAACTTAAAATACCATAGCCTGGGTAAGGTATATTTTAGTCTTTAAACTGACATCTTTGTTCCTTAGCATTTTAAAAAAGTCTCAGAAGATTTGACCAAAGAGACTCTCCTCTTGATTTCTTGACTGTTGCTACTCTGGGTCTTGATTATGGACCCAAGTAGTGGAACAGATCTATAAAGACGCCCGTTTAAAACACTTGTCGATCAGGGATGCGGCATTTACTGTAAACCAGAGGCTGGTCTAGGGGCATTCCAGATGAATACAGATTTAATTTACTTTACAAAACCCTTAAGAAGTTGTATATGGTGGATGCGAGGCACACAGAATGATAGCTCACCCACCTTGTAAGTGGCAGAGATGGGATTCAAACTTAGACAGTCTGATTTCTGAGCCACGCTTCTAAGTCAGTTACTGTTGACTTGGCCTCAGACAATCCCTTGTGGGTCAGGGTAGAACTGAGCTCTGTGGTGTTTTCAGTGGCTGAGTATTTGGAAGTAGATTGCCAGTCTTTTCTTCCAAAGCACCTTTGGGTGGGCTCGAACTTCCCACCTTTCAGCTAGCAGCTGCGTGATTAGCCGTTTTTACCGCCCAGGGGTGCCAGATTGTTTATTCTAGCATCAGCTTTGTGTCTGTTAGTTTTTTGTCTTCCTTTGCAGACTGTGAAGTGTTCAAGGACAAGAGAGCTAGGACGTTCCTCAGTAACACAGTGCACAACTTGGTACAGGGCACATGGTGAGCCTTCCGGGGTTAGGGTCTTAAACGAAACAGGATTCGCAAGCATTGCAGACTATTACTCCCATTTTTGGTAGAGGGATCTTGAAGACTTTCAGCTGAGAGAGTGTTTGTACTTGAAGGTGATGCACTTGGGGGGGGGCGGGGTATTGCAGGCATAGTTTGCAAAAGGCCCCCTGATGTTTGAGTCAATGTAAGGTTTAATCTCAGCTCTGTCACTTAACAACATGCTTCTCTACAGGGTACAACTCTATTTTAGAATCTGAGCTGAAGAGAAAAAATATGAAATGCAATTCTCAGAAATAGCCTGGCTGAAGGGGCAGGTGGAGGGCAGGTGGATGATACTGGGGGCAGGGTCTTCTCTCTACCTTCCCAACTCTTTGAAAGCCAGTCCCTGAGTCACACCAAGAGAGTGAACAGCATTATGGAAAACATGTTTTCCTCCTCTTCTTCCCTACAGTCCTGTGGACCTGCTATTGGGATTGATGGCACGCTTGCGCAAGCTCCGGAGGACAGGAGAGCTATAATGTTTACAACATTCTCTGACCTGATTCCATTTCAAGGACATGGGTCATTAGCTGGCGGCGGTAGACAGAGCTAAACACATACTTTCCAACAGCGTTATGACCAAATTTGGGCATAGCTGGTTTTTCTTGGGAGGGGGAGATATCTCTGAGATTGTTATTATTTACTGACAGTTGCATTAGAAAATCCAGCAGTAAAAGCCTTTTCTTTTTACATAAATTTGACTAATTAGACTGTATCATTCACTGTCTGACTTATTACCGTTGAGTCAGAACTGACTAATAGCTGACCCTCCAGCTGATTTTTAGAAGCTGTAAATTGCACGATGTTAGTTCCAAGACTAAGGAGTGCCTGATTCGAGGCATGGTATTTTCAATTGTTTTGTATGCATCTGAAAGTTGGGACCCTGAATAAATATGATAGAAGAATTGTTGCCTCTTAGTTGTGATGTTGATTGATACAGTAACTGGGGCAATGGAGGTTGGTGTGTCAGAATTAGTGAGACTGGCTCAGGACAGGGAAGGGTTCAGAGCTCCTGTACTTAGGGTCACTATACATTGCAGGCAACTCAGTGGCACATAACAACAGTAACATACTGTGACAGGTTTGGAGGCAGGAGTGGCATCCACTTCCTAAATAGCATGCCTCTGGAAATGGCATGAACTTTCATAAATGTCAATAGTTGTAGAGGGGCTTTAGGCCTTTTGGCCATAGGGTCTCTATGAGTAGTGCTCAACTCTAAGGCAATCAATAACAACAATAACAACAACAACAACAACAACAACAACAACAACGTGTCCTTAGAGGCAAGGATGGTAGGACTTCATCTCACATGCTTTTGGGCATACTGTCAAGAGGTGCTGGTCCTTGGCAAAAATCACCATGTTGGGAAAGGAGGAAGACTCCCAACAGGATAGACTAACACAGTGACTGTAACAATGGGCCTGAGTGGCTCGGGTAGCATGAGGATGGCACAGAAAAGGACAAGGTTCAGGGACGTTCTTCACAGGATCTTTATGAGTTGTAATTGATTCAACACCGCTAACAGCAATTCACTGGCCACATTTGAGCTTATGATGTGAGACTAAGTCTTTTTTATTTTTACATTTTTTAATTAATGAAAGTTTACAAAGAGTTTGGATTTCCATTCATTCATTGTTGCACTTTTCTCCCTGCTAACCCCTCCCCCCAAACCGTTCTTCTCTTTGAAAAGTAAAAGAAAAATTCTTTCATTGTTATACAATCCCTTTCCCCAAGTCCATGCCACTGTGTAGCCTTCATTTTGGACTCCTGTCATGACAATAATACCTAATCATATATCCCTTTTAAACAGCTCTCTCCCTCATCTGTTTCAATGCAGATGTTAGGCTAAGTCTTTAAGCCGAGAAAGTTTCTTAGGGTTTTTAAGCATCTCCCACTTGTGAATGGCACTCAGTCTGAGATCTCTGTGCATGATGGCTGAGTATGTAGTACAAACACCCTTCATAGCAGGTGAAACAATTTAGATTTGTTTTGGCTATTACGGGAAAGCTTTTTAGAAAATAAAAATCCTAATACTCAGCTCTACTACTTAGTTGTTTGCCATTGCATCAGAACCTACTCATAGCTGACCCTCTAGTGGGTTTTCAGAGGCTACAATTTGCACAGGAGGAAATTACCCATCTTTCTCCTGCAGAGCATCTGGTGGATTCAAACTGAGAGCCTTTGAGTTCACAGTGCAATTCTTACCTTTTGTAGGCAACAAAGATTTTCTAGCTGGCCCTAATATGCCTCATTTATAGGTTAGGCTACAACCTGGAAGGGTGACTGGGTTAACATCGTATGACAAAGTGTCTGATCTACTGCAGCTGAGAGGACTGTTCTGCTATGGAAATAAAACAGAAGTGGGGCTCTGATTATGGCTATCTGCTGTGGGTGAGGTAAAACTGATCAGAAAAACCTCCTCACTGCCATCGAGTTGGAGTAGGGTGGAGAGCAAGGAGGAAGAGGAGATTGTCCATCTTTCTCCTTGGAGCTGCAGATGGATTCGAACTGCTAGGAAGGTGGTTCGCTGACTTTGTGTTAGCAGGGCCACTCCATATGGACTACACCACCCGAGGGAGACGTCAGTGAGGCCATAGTTTACCGAATATTTGCCATGTCTAGGTTTCACATGTCTTAAATCTGTTTCTGGAGATGGAACACCTAGGAAGTAAGGTAAACACAGGCTCAGCTGTGTTTACTTCCTAATCTGCCATGAACCAGTTCATGTGGGTTCTGCTAGGCAATGACGTGTGCATCCCCAGCCAAAATTGTTTGCTACTGGCTAAAATCAGGTGAAACTGTTCACACAGGTTAGTAAGTGAGTACACCCAAGTAAGTCTATGCAAACAAGGTCTACTGCAAATCAGTGTGGACCAGCTTAAACCAGTGTGGACCAGCTTTACTGTTTAACCTGCACCATCTGTTCCTGTAACAAAGCACAGTTTACTGCCATTGGGTTGGTTCTGACTTATAGCTGCTCACCTCCTTATTGGGTTTCCAAGGCTGTAAATCTTTATGGAGATGGTTCATCTTTATCCTGTGGTGTGTCTAGTGGCCCCGAACTGCTAATGTTTCATTTAGCAGCCTTAGCTGTTACCCACAAGGCCACCATAAACTATAGATAACGTGAATACGGAACTTAAAGGCAAGACTGGCTATGCAGTGGTTTGCTGTTAGTGGTACGTGTACCAGCTGTGGTGGCCTAGTGGTAAGAAGCTGCACTGCAATCCTGGAGACATGTTCAAATCCACCAGCTGCTCTGCAGAAGGCTGTGCACCCTCCTCCCATGTGATTTACTGCCCCTGAAAACCTGCTGGAGGCTCAGCTCTGAGTTGGTTCTGACATTATAGCATGTGACAACAAGTAGTAGGTAGACCAGATCACCAAAGTCTCCAAAATGTGTGGGGATTTGGGACATTTGGCACACCCCAGAAATCCTCCTCCTGACGTGTCCAGACTGAACAGAATCCTCATGGTCTATGGTAACTAACCAGGCTGGGCTTTGGGTCCTCAGGCCACTAGCTCCCTGCTGGATGAGAGCAGGTGAGAGAAGGAAAGCAGGGTTAGCACTGTGCCTTCACATCCAGAAAGATGGGATAGGACCTGCAGTGGCCCTTTTCAGCTCCATTCCCGTAGATGGAAGCTACAATTTCCCAAGATTCCTCAGGTGATTATAAAGTATACATACTAAGACTTGATAGACGAATCTCCTGTGCGTCTTGCTAAACTCTAGACTGACAATAATCTGGTATGGAAAAGCAAATTCTTAGCAGGGGTTCAACTGGAACAAACTGGTTCAGAGCCCCAATTTAAAAGTGTAGGGAATACAAGACTTCTGCACTTACACTTTCAATGTATTTAATTCCTTAAAGCCAGTAAATTTACTTTTTTCTACCCTCACACTTCCCTTGGGCATTCAAATACGACTTTCAAACGCAAAACTCACTGCTGTAGAGTTGGAGCCACTCGGGATTCTCTATTTGGGTTGAGAGGCTGTAAATTGCATAGAAGGGGATTGGTCATTTTTCTCCTGAGGATCTGGGGGGTGGGGTGGTTCACTCCTTCAGAGAGGCTTGGCCTTCGGGGTGGTAGTGCAAATCTCTATGGTCTGGGTCACCGGATCCTAATGCCCTCCATTGTTGTGTGTGGTCAAGTCAGAAGTGACTCACAGCTGAGCCATCAGTGGGGTTTCAGAGGCTGTAAATCCCATGAGAGATTTCTCATAGTTCCCCCATGGAGCAGCTGGTGGATTTGAACTGTGTGCCTTCGAGTTGGTGGCTCACCTCATCACCAATGAGGCCACTAGAAATCCCTAATGCCTGACATTACTGTTATTGTTGTTATGTGCTGTTGAGTGGACTGTATGAATAATGGCTCTGAAGTGTGCCCTACCCTGAGCTGACCTCACCATATCTGACACATGTGACCACATTACCACCATCACTGGGTCAATCCATCTCTTCCAGGGTCTTCCTCTCCTGCATTGTCCCTCCACCCTTTCAAGAATCATGTCATTTTCCACGGACAGCTCCTTCCTGGTGACATGCCCAAATTATGTGACACAGTTTCAAAATCCTTGCCTACAAGGGTCAAACTTGTTTCATCCTCTTCAGGATAAACCTATTTATTCTCTTAGAAGGCCATGGTTTGTTCAATACTCTTCTCCAGCACCACAACTTAAAGGATCAATTCTTTTTCTGTCCTCTTTATTCACTGTACAGCTCTCAAATGCATGGCAAGCAATGGCCATGGCCTGGGTAAGACACACCTTAGTCTCTTGCCTGACATCATTGTTCTTTAGCACTCTGGAGAGATCCTTGACAGATTTACCCAAAGCAGCCTATCTTTTGAAGCCCTGGGTGCTGGTGCCAAGAGTGATAGTAATTGTAACTAACAATAAAGTGGTAGTGATGGGTCCCTAGTGGCACAGGGGTTCATTTATAGAGCTGCTAACTAAGGGGCTGGCAGTTTGAACCCCACAGCCGTTCTTTGGGAGAACGATGTGGCAGTCTGATCCCATAAAGATTCCCAGGCTTGGCAAGTCTTCTGTCCTGTCTTCTAGGGTCACTACAGGGTGGCTGCAGAGGGGAACTGACGTGATAGTGGCAGCTGTTTCTGTTAAGGTGGCTCAGTGGTGGAGTTCCCACCTTCCCTGGAGGAGACACAGGGTTGATTCTTGGTCAGTGCACCTTGTGCTCAGTCACCACTGACTGTTACTGGAGACTTTCGTGTTGCCATGATGCTAAACGGGTTTCAGAGCTTCCAGAATCATACAGACTAGGAAGAAAGTTCTGGTGATCAGCTTGTGAAAAAATCAGCCAGAACCACAATGATCATATCCAAACCCGATCCTGGGCACTGAGTGTGTTTCATTGCACTTGTACGGCGTTACCATGGGGTCAGGGGCACAAGAAGGCACCCAACAACAAAACTAACAATAACTTCTATTTACCTGTTTACCCTTGGACCTTTGGAATAGAACTTCCAGTGACTTTCCTGATTAGCTGGTAAAGATTATTCCCAATAAATCCCCAAAGCAGCACTTCTTTTTTGAGTCAATCATTTTATTACTATTATTTTTCACACTGAGAAGACTTAGTTACATAAAGTGATATTCTGTGAGTTGGTTATCAGTAGTTGAAGCACAAAGGTGTGGGAAGTATAACATGAACACAGTGAGGAAACGCCCTTTGTCAAGTAAAGTCCATGTGACAGAAATAACGTTACTCCAAACAGCCTATGTACAAATAAATAGAGCTTTCTGTCTATGTACAGACATATTCACAGGATTAAACTGACACAGCACCTCCACACACCTCCTCATCCAGTAAAAACGGCTCATAATAACAGAACATACACAAAAGGACAGAAATCACCCAGAAATGCATCAACTGGATTCTTGCAGAGGTTAAGATAGGGGTTAAAATGCTTCTTTAAAATGGTGTCAATCAAAGGAAACATGAGAGAATGTTGATCCCTAAAAAGATCCTTTACAAAAATGGCACCTGGTTATTTCAAATGCAATCTGTCCAAAAGTTGGTTTACGTGTTAGAGGGCAACTGCGATGCAGATGCCAACATTTAATATCCTCTCTGTTGAGGTTATGCAAAATCACAAATTGCCCATGGTAACTCCATCCAAGTGGAAAAGGATTCTCTTTTTGATGAATTTGAGTATGAAAATTGCTCTAATGTGGAAGTTATTGCTTTTATAGTCTTTGTAAATTCCAGACATAGGGTAGGGAGGTGCAGGGTTCAGCTATCAGAGATGTCTTCTGGATGGAGTCTTCACCCTTTAAGAGACTCTTCAGATCACAAAACAGACTCCAGCAGAGGAAAACCACTGCTCTGGGTCCTGGCAACTTTTCTTTAAGGTAAATTACCATTTTAGTGTAACACTGATAGGGCTGCCCAAATCTAATATACGTGTGTATTCTATAGTAGATTCCCAGTTGCAGTACATATTTCTTGGTAAACAAAAGCCTTTTTTTTTTAGTCATTATCTTAGATTGTATTCAAATTATAGAAAAAGTTATGGTAGAGTCAAACATAAATGTTTTCAGTTGTATATATGCCTGCAAGTAGTTTAACATTCCCAAGTCAGAAACTATGTATTTTAACAGAAAAGGAAAAAACCAAACCAGAACAGTGCACCTCATAGGAAATCTGCATGCCCTCTCAAGTGGGATTTATGAGTTAAGTATCAAGAGTTACTGATTCATTAGCTCTCTTTGCCATTTTTATAAGGGAGCTTCTTAGGCTTGTCAGGTATTCAGATAAAACCTCAACGCACTCTGAACATCTCAGGTATGTACTCACTAATAATCCATTTCCCCCTTCATATGTGTGAACCCTGCTTTCCAAAACAGATTCCTGAAAAATAGTTAATCCAGCATTCTAACAAAAGGAAACCGTCTCAATGTAATAGCAGAACTTTCTATTTAAAGGAAATGTGCAATGAAGAATGCTTTTGTGAAGTGGATAATTATCCTTGGTTTTCAAACAATGGTATTAAGTTGCACACCTACAATTTATTAGGAGATTAAGATTGTCTAGAACAGTAATTGTATGCAATAAAAAACAAAACAGATCAGCTCCAACTGACGACAAACATACAAAACAGGAATGACTCACGGGACTGTTTATTGATTGAGCATATTCAGACACCCTGAATATATGTATTATTGATATTTTATGGCTTTAATTAAGACAGTTGTCTCTTATGAAGTACTATAAAGTGCAATATTAAAAAATTAAAAAACCCAAAAGGCATCCATTGTCCTTCAGTTTCATCCTGATGAGAACTGGAGAGTCATAGAATTAAATGGCAAGGAATTATTTACCCTTAATTAATGCTTGTAATTTGATTCTAGAGAATTATTTTGTCCAGTGATTTCGACTTCAATTTTTTTTTTGTCTGACATGATTTTTAAAAATGGTTTTGTTTTGTTTTTTTTAATTTGCGGTTGCTGTTGCTAGTTGAGAGAACCACCAGCCCTGCGTTACTCCCGGATCCTTTATAAAGGAACATGAGACCTAATGTGAGGAAGCAAGAGCCAATTGCCAGCCTTTTGGTGCTCCCCAGGTCAAGTCACCAATCAGCTACATTCTCGACCCTGACAAACCTACCACAAAGAATGAAACACACTGGCTGGTAAGAGCTAGTCTGACCATTTGGTATTATTTTCTATTTAAAGCAAAAATAGAAATTATTTTAATAAATTAATGCATGAAAGTGCAGGTCCAGACTTTCTGAACGATCCCCATCATGTGACCCCCTTCTGAATTCTTTGTGAGTTTTGACCTTAACCTTCTCGTGACCTGTGGAACGTGGAAACTCACTGCCATGGAGTTGATCCTAATGCACAGTGACCCTCCACCTGGTTTCTGAGGCCTTATGAGAGGAGGCGGCCCGCCTTTCTCACATGGAGCAACCAGTGGATTCGAACGGATGGCCTTTTGGTTAGTAGCACAAAACTAAACCCACTAAGCCACCAGAACTCCTTGAGGGACATGTAAGTTCCCACTTGTATTTTCCATTGCTGGAGCTTAGTAGAAAGCTGCCATCTGGTGGAGGCATGCAGAATGGCAGGAATCGGAGAAATTGAGCCTCAGCCTACCAACCCCAGCACCAGAGACCTCTTGGGACACATAGGTCCCGCTAATAAAAACCCCTATTATTACTAAAGTTCCCCACCCATTTCATTAAAAATGACTTTCATAACGGAAAACAGAGGATTTCAACCCTAAAATGCAAAGCAACAATTGCAGAATTGTTGCAAAAATTCAAAGGAAACAATTTGGTCTTGAGAAGGTTGAAAGCCAAGCTCCTGAGCTTGCCTTCACCAGGGTCTCACGCCAGCTGTGTCCAGCGTTCAGACTCTTCTGTGGCACTTACTGCCTTCAAGGCCGACTTCTGCTCTTCAAGTATTTCTGCTACTCCACTCTTATGTCGTGAACTCTGTCCACACTGTAGTAGACACCAGGAGGTATTTACTCAAGAACTAGCCAAATGCATGAATCTTAAGTTACTGGTAATAGAAAAAGAGCAGTTTTAAAATAATCCTATTGATAAGGAGAGAAAAAAAATGTTCACAGACCTTGCCATGTGATAGTAAAGGGTGGAGGGTGCTTGCAAGAGTGACTGATAATGAGAACCTTGCAGAGAAGTTCTGTGGTTTGCTCTGGATTTGAAGACTGGAAGAGGGATCAGAAACAGACTGTGGCGCGATAAGGCCAAATAGAGAGTGGTGCATAGCAGGCCAGACACCTACGTCGATGCCAAGGAACAAGGTGAGAACAGTACAGACTTCTCCAGGTGTCTTGGAGGAGAGAGATAGGGTCATCAGGAGCAGAAGCGAAGTTAGAATGAGGGCTGCGGTATGCCTTCTGAAAAGGAAAGGGCCACAGGAGGCAGAGCAAGAACAGGCCTTTGAACCCATTTATCCCAGCGAGACCCTGTTACACGGGCATTTAAAAGCGATGAGCAATGCTGGGGAGTCAGCCAATTCTCTCCTGCCCAGGTCTGGATGTACATTATCAAAGTACTAATCAGCGAGGCAGCTGTATTTTGGAAACAGGCCTCCAAATCATACAACTTCTCTAGAAAAGAAAGGAGAATGGCCTCTGTGAGGTGACACCTGTGAAAACCTTACACAGCACTGCCCCTGAATGAGAAACAGCCCTGACTCTCCAGAGAAGCTTCTGGGCAAGGCTTTTCAGATGTTTTTCTGTATCTGCCAAGTTGATAAATAACCATGCTCTTGGTCCCCTGAGCACACACTCTCATCTGTCACCGCCTGACTTAATGTAGGTCCCGGGACGCTTCATCATCAGCATCTAAACTCCGGCTTCAGTTCATCAGGAATTGATCGGGTTCATAGGGCAGCTGGATTCAGCATGGACATTTCCCAATACACTTTAGAAGGTTCTATCTGGGCTTGCTTGGTTTAAGCCAAGTCACTCTCTTGTCCTGAGGCTGGCAAAGGTTATGGGGAGGGTCAGGGTCAGCAAACAAGACCAGCTTGGTTTGCTGGGAGGAGGGAGCAACAGGATTAGCTGGGTATAGCTCATTTGCTTTCAACAGAGCAGGTGAGAGGTTGGCTCTTGAGTTTTTTATTAATACCCTGCTCCTGGCAAGTGAAGATAGTATCTGTGGTCTAAATTGTCTCTCGTACTTTTCTATTGTACATTCTTGGCCTCCACCTTAGCATCAGAGATATGGCTGGTCATTTCCTTAAGGCTATAAATCTCTATTCCATGGGTATGAACGTGAGAGTACCTATGTGTATGCTTGTATGTGTGTACACAGAACAGAGTAACCTCCTGAAGTCAGGAAGGAAGTGCCCTGTGGCTATTGGTCTGCATGACTTTCCTCGTTCTTCGCTTTCGCAACCTTGATGCTCCCTGGTTTTGAGTCCTGTACGTAATCGGGTCAAGAGAGTGATGATGTAGGTGGGCTTGTGTGTATCCATACAGACCTGGTATAAATATATATTTATATACATATATACACAGGCATGCAGAAAAGGAGTTGCAGATTATTTACTCTGGGCGACAAGCTCTGGAAAGTTCTTGCTGACATCAAGATCTGAACACTTCCAAAGATGCACTGTTGCATATTATACATATCTTTCTGAATACACACTAGCCAAACACATAACCACAGATGCATAGACACATTAAAGGGGAAAACTGGGCAAGCAGAGGGAAGAAGAAGAAGAAGGTGCTTTTACAGCCATCAGCAAGCGAGCAATATTGTAGGTTACACTCAGTGCAGGTAGGAACTGGGCTTGGGGACACTCTTTTCAAATGCAACTTTTCATCAACAACCACGCTCCTGGGCTGCTTGGATGAAATCCCACTTTGCACTGAGAGACAACAGAAAAGGGTATGAAGACAGGAGGGAGAGCAGAAAATTCCAGTATTAGGACAAGATGACACTGGCCCTCCTGCAACCTTTCTTGTTCTACTAGTCGACCTGCAGTGGAGTCTAAGTCACCTATTCAAATCTTCCTTCAAATGACAGCTTGATTAGTAACAGACAACAATACCACCTTCCAGCCCTTCAAAGTTTCAAATAGATTTAAAATGAAAGTTCACTTATTCCTCCTTCTCACTAAAGAACACATCCTGACCTCAGCCTCTTGCCCTTGGTGAACCAGGTGCAGGGTTCTCTCTCAGGCTGAAGACCTGACTTTGGAGAGGGGGAGGTGGAGCTCCTGCAAGGCTAGCTGCGTGAGGGGAAGCATCTTGGTTCTGTTTTCCCAGGGGCCCTTAAACGTGCTTTTGCTTTTGCATGAAGAGTTATGTGGGGCTCTGCCTGTGGCTCTGTGGCTCTGTGGTGGGAATGCCAGGCTTGGCCTGGGGTTGCCAGACCTCCCTGTGGGTTCAGCAGTGAGTTCTGCACCCTGATAGCCTCCATGAGGAGAAGTGTCCTCACAACAAAGCCACAGCTAACATCATTGGCAGTACTGACCGGAGACCTGATCACATCTGATGACAGCTCTCTGTATCTGACATGTGCCAACTCTGGCATTAGGCTGGGTGCAGAATAATGGGCTCATACTCTAGACATTTTTCAAATTGATTTTGTTCTCTTAACAGTGTCTTTAGCAGAGCACATGTTCTTAGTTTTAAAAGATGTCCAATGTACCCATCTTTCTTCCACAGATTCAGCTTCTGCAGTTGTCTTAGCATGGATTTTAATGTTAAGAGTGACTTGGGAAAAAAGAAACACGTATTTATACATACATAAATCACAACATATTTTAAAACTAAACTGAGTTTGCCTTTCCCCTCCTTGCTGATTTATTTTCTGCTGATGTAGAGTTGGAAGGATCATGGCAGACATCAAAGAGAACTCAGGGATACCAAAGGACTGAAGTGTAACAGCCCATGTCATATTGAGCAAAATCAGGAAATCTAAACCTTAGAAAGACTGGCTGGAAAGCATTGCCAAGAAGCTGTTAAGTATAATCTTAATGCAGTCTATGGGCTACAGAAAAAGAGCCTTGACTAGGGTCCCAATGGAAGTAAAGATACAGAATGTTTGCATGGCTGTTAAGCAGGTACTGGTCTTGGCATGACCTCACACAAGATTCAGAAATCTTTCTAGGATGTGCCTTCTCAAACATCTCTCAGCAGCAAAACCCTGAACAGTATAGCTCACAGTTCCTTTAGCTCTTCTAGAGAAATAAGGACAACCTCAGACACAAATGTTCTTTGTGGCTTTGTTAGAAGATGTTTACAAGAACTATGCTCTTGCATTCCCGCTGGGCGGCAAGTCCTCCAGAGCCCCTCTACTGGATGGCATTCCTCATCACACAGCTTGGGCTTCGTGGTGGTATTTTGATTATATGTGAGCCCTTAGTAATCAAAATACGGCTACATGATAGTCACAGCTAAAGGTGCCCCTTCTGTTGATGGTAATGGGACATGCACTGAAGTAGTACAGGATCAATCGATATAGTTCTCCTGTCCTAGAATAGCACTAATTTGGTTTGCAGTCATAGTTTCTACTTGCATGCTGGGGCAATATAAGGTAAAATCAAATGAAAACAAAACCACCTCCCTGGTCACCTCCCTACCTCCCCGTCCCCAAACCAGTCTGCGTTTTACCCCTGCCTGTCTCAAGGAACCCTGTAGGTTTTAAACAGTAGTCATACTTGTGCAGGTGGGAAGGGAGTCTTCCTTGCTGGCCTTGTAGGAGTTTTCGGAGGGTCCAACACAGAGACTCTGGAGACGCTTCCCCTCAAATCTTTCCCCTGTAACCTATTTCCCTAAACCTTTCACTTCATCATGCACTATGCAGGTAACTCTAAGGTAGCTGCAGGTCATAACAACGCTACCTTCGTCTACTGACTCCAATAGTTCACTTCTTACGCTAGAGGTAAAGCCCAGACTGAAGCTCGATGCCCCTCTTCAAATAGGTACTATAAATATACTAGAGCTATCCCTGAAAAGATGCATTTGTACTTATATATATATAAAATTATATATATATATATAATTTTTTTCTTTGTATACAGGTATATATTAATCTATAGGTGTAGAAGGAGAGGTATAGTACAGGAACAGGCAGGTGTGTGTGTCATGTGCGCATATTTATAATATGTATAGTATGTTTACAGCCCCCATCATTGGTTGCATCATTATGGTGAATGTACCTCCGACCAGCGAGGAGTACCTGTCAGCGGTGAACGGGGAGAAGCCCCCACTTGATGGTTCTCTTGGTCTCTTAGTTAAAGCCGTTTCAGTAGGCAAGGGTGGAAGTAGTAGCCTGTGGGATGAATGGGCCCGACGTGCATCCATCCGTCCTCAAATTCTCCTCTGAGGAAGGACACCCGGAACGCCCAGGGCCGTGCGCCAGCTGCCTCTTCTCCAGAGGTCAAGGAGCCTAAAGCCCCGAGCGGGAAGGGACCATCCATGCTGCTGGTTCAAGATATGGCTTTGCCTGCTAGATGGAGACAGGACACGTCAGAATTCTGTCTTCTAGAAGGACGCTGACCACCAGGAACACGAAGTAGAGGCCGAACATGATGAAACCCAGCACTTTGTTCATGCGCCACTTGCAGAGGGCGATGGAGAGGATGACGAAGAGCAGCATGATGAAGAGCAGGACGATGGCGCAGAAGAGGCCGTTGCTGCTGACGGCCACAGGCTGGAACCTGTGGATCACGGTGTACAGGAGCCAGGGCAGCGGGAGCCTGTGCGGAGAGAGGGGGAGAAGGCTCTTAGCGGAGGGGGTGGGAAGGTGCCCCACGAGGCTGGTGCAGGAATCCAGGGCAATTCCAGCTCCTTGGACAGCGGGCAGCACTGGCATCCTTCGGCCTTGCGCGGAGCCTCTGTCCTAGTGTCCTTAGCAGGAGGGGCCAGTCCTTGGAAAAGGACATCATTCTTTTTTTTTTTTTTAATTTTTCTACTAGTTTATTCACACAATTCAAATACAAATTTGAACACATTCTTTCCATTTCCCTCAGCCTCCCCCCCCTCACCCCATCAAATTGTACAACCCAATGGTTAATCCCCTCTTCTCCCTGCACATCCACATCCCTCTGCTTCCAGCCTCTCCCACCCCTCCTGGGTCCTTATACTCCTTCTACAGTAACGGTCTTATACAATATTTATCCTTATGTGACTGAGTTATTTAGTGGCGAGAAAGGAACTCTTATACATTGTTGGTGGGATTGTAAAATGGTGCAACCATTCTGGAAGGCAGTTTGGCGCTTCCTCAAAAATGACATCATTCTGGGAAAAGCAGAGGTCAGGGAAGGAAAGGAAACCTCTCAACAAGGTGGACTGACACCATGACAACACCAATGGGCTTAAGCATGGCAGAGAGCGAGCCTGGCCCAGGACAGTACAAGGTTTTGATCTGTCATGCATGGGGTCAACAGGAGTCAGAGACAAGTCAACAGGACTTAACAACAACAACAACAACAACAACAACAACAACAACCCCCTTTAGAAATGGGCGTGACCATACCACATATTAACACTGTATTGCTCAAATGGATAAAATGGTAGGATTGGTGTACATGGTGTACACTGTATGGAAAAAATAACAGATAACATAATACACTTGGAAATTAAAATACAAAGGATTATTCAAAATGTTGAAGGAGAAAGGAGATGCATTTTATGAGGACAATATTGAAGGCCTTAATTTCTCAGAAGGCGGCCATCCAGGGTTATTCGTAGACTACTTTTGTTTCTAACACGTGAAAAGAAAGGGTAGAGATAACAGCACCCCTCCGCAATCTAATCCATATTAGCTATTAAGTCATACCAAGAACTTCAGTGTTCTTTAATGTTAGAAGAGAGTTTATCTTCTGACTTTCAAGAAGCCTAGAATAGCTCCACCAGCACAGAGGAACAAATGCCAGCATTTACAAGGAAGAGGATGGGATGTGTGTGCTGGGGCAGTGCTTGTCCTAATCTGCTTTACAAACCCATCTCAGCAGAGGCTAGTGAGGACTTGAATGAGATTTAAAATACAGAACAAACAGAAGGAACCTCCCAGAGCATCGCAATCATGGCTGAATAAAGAATATTCATGTTATTGAGCCAATACCTTCATGTAGAAATGAAACGACCTTAAAATGCTAATAAAACATTCATTTTTGTACACAGGTTATGTGTTTTAATCTGTCTTATTAGATAGCTGCTGTTGAATTAATTCTAATGCATGTGGCCCTACGTGTGTGTTAGAGTACAAGTGTGCTCCATAAGGATTTTAGAAGTAGACTGTCAGGACTTTACTCCCAAGTACCTCTGGGTAGCCTCAAACTTCCAGCCTTTAGGTTAATGTCAAGCATGTTAATAGTTTATTCTACCCAGGAATGACTATGTTTGTCTAATGATGACCTTTGTCCCCCCATGTAAATTCTCTGAGAAGAGAAAACACAGGTTAGGGACCTGAATAGGATTTCCTATCTTTAATTTTCATAGTTAAGTTTTGAACCAAGAGATGCTGATTTAATACAAAATCATACCTACAAAAAATCCCTTCTACTTACCCTACAGTGATGTCAAAAATATTGCTTCCAACAGAGCTAGACACTGCCATGTCTCCAAGCCCCTTCCGGGCCACTATGACGCTGGTGATAAGATCAGGGATGGACGTCCCAGCAGCCAGGATGGTCAGACCCATAATCTCCTCACTGATGCCAATTGTCTCCCCAACCTAAATGTGACGATGGGGAGAAACACAGGCGTTAGAAGCCACAAAACCACAACCACTTCAGTACAACCACGTTTCGACGTGTTTCTACTCTGTGTCGAGCACTGTGATTACACACAGCTGAATAAGCCACCACCCTAGAGAAACTTCTCCTCTAATGATACTCAGACCTGAGAAGTCGAGAATGAAAAACAACTGCACAGGGCTGGCGTGCAGCCTCTATTAGTGTTTCCCACAACTTGACTAAGGGAAGATGCAAGACCGGAGTTACAAAGGTCATTGACTTGCCATCGATTGCCTGATAGGGACACCAGGTCCTGGGGCCGATTGCCCCTTCCCGACGTTCACCAGTGAAGGTCAAGAACTAGCAGGTTCACCATTTTTTCCTTAGCGTCTTAGTGTCTTTGACTCACTACAAAACATTAAGTCTCAGCCGTTTCTGTGTGAAACTTGATTTTATGGGTAATGCAGGACTGTAAATCAGCAAGGCAGTTGTAGAGGAAGCAAAGCCAGGGAATCAGGGGGCCTGGGTCTGAGATCTGCGTCCAGCAGTTAATAGATGCTCAATGTGTGCGACTCACTGCAGGCCCCTAGATGGGCAAGCTGCTTGTATCCAACCTCTAACCCATCCAGTGGCCCCCTGGGAGAAAGACTGGGTGGTCAGACTCTAAAAAGATTAGAGGCAAGAAAAAGCCATGAAGCATTCTACTCTGACTAGTTCAAGAGCAACATATTTGTTGTTGTTGAGTGTGTGTGTGTGAGACTCACTGCTGGCTCGACTGATGGCATGTTTTTGATTCTTGTTTTCTTATTCATAAATGTAAGGATAAAACCCCAATTCATGTAAAAGTCCTTTGTAAGTTGTATATAATGATGGGAAACCAAAGTGAGGAATAATTGCTATTTTCTTTGGTTTTTGCCTTTCAAGACTGATGAGTTCTATTTTGTACCTGTGGCTGCTAGGTGTCATGGAGCCGGAACAACTGAAGGCTGATTCTTCCGTTGGTTTCAGAGTCTTTAAATCTCAAGGCAGGAATTTGCTCATATCTCTCCCTCAGAGAAACTGGTAGATTTGAACCACCTGCCTTGGGGTTGGCAGTGGAATTCCTTACCCACTAGGCCATCAAAATGCCATTTTATTTTACAGGGTTGATTTGCCTTTACATGTAGGCTCCTCAAGTCTCTTGAACAATTTTTGCCCATTTTAAAAAAAGGAAGCTTGAGGATGCTTGTTTTCCTGTTATTGAACTCTAAGAATTCCTTATGCCTCCCGATTATCAAGAATACACGATGCAAATACTTTCTTCCACTCTTTATCTTTTAATTTTTCAATTTTGGGGTTGTTTTAGGATTAAAGAGGTTTAATTTTGATAGAATTAAATGTATGTATCACTTTCTTCTTTTATGGATCAAGCTTTGGAGCCACAAAGAGAATTCTTGCTAAACTCATGGTCAAATAGATTTGATTTCTTTTTCCAGGATGCTTGACAATTTTAGCTCATACATTCAGGACTATGGTCCCCTTTGGGTTAATTTATATATATATGGTAATGCATAGAAATTATTTTCACATATGGAAATTCAGTTATTACAGTGCCATTGGTTAAAAGGTCTATCTTTGCCCCTCATAAATGTTCTTGTTGTTTATTTCCTTTCTCCAAACTGTTATGTTTTATTTGACCACTGGTGACCAAGTAGTAAGGAGGTAAGGCTTTGCCAAACCAAAGGTACTTGGTTTGAATCCACTGGGAGAAAGATGGGAGATCTCCCATGTGATTCTGAAAATTCATTAGAGAGTTAGCTATAGATTGGTTCTGACTTGACAATACGTAACAACATTTTATTTATGTTGTTGTCATTGTTGTTATGTGCCGTCGAGTTGCTTGCAACTCATAGTGACACTAGTACAAGAGCCCTAAAGCCCGCTCTATCTGGAAAACAACCACTTGGCCAACTGACTGGAAGAGATCTATATTTCTTCCCATTCCAAAGAAGAGTGACCCAACAGAGTGAGGAAACTATAGGACAATCTCATTGATTTCACATGCAAGCAAGATTCTGCTGAAGATTATCCAAAATTGAGTGGAACAGCATATCAGCAGAGAACTACCAGAAGTCCAGGCTGGGTTTAGAAGGGGTCATGGTACTAAGGATATTGTAGCTGATGTTAGATGGATCTTAGCTGAAAGCAGGAAATACCAGAGGAATGTCTATCTGTGTTTCATTGATTATGCAAAGGCGTTTGACTGTGTCGATCATAACAAACTGTGGCTGACTCTGAGAAGAAAGTGAATCCCAGAACACTTGATTGTTCTAATGCGAAACCTATGCTTGGACCAAGAGGTAGTCATCAGAACAGAGCAGGGAAACACTGCATGGTTCAAAATTAGGAAAGGTGTACTCCAGGGATGTGTCCTATCTCCTTTTCAACCTGTATGCAGAACCGATTATCCGAGAGACTGGGCTCTATGAGGAGAAGTGTGGCATCAGGATTGGTGGAAGATCTATCAATAATCTGCATTATGCAGATGACACAACCCTGCTTGCTGAAACTGAGGAGGACCTGATGCACTTGCTACAGAGGGTCAAGGACTGCAGCCTTCAGTATGAATTGAGGCTCAATGTCAAGAAGACAAAGATTTTCACCACTGGATCAATTGACAGCATCAGGATGGATGGCGAAGAGATTGAGATTGTTCACAGCTTTAGTTTGCTCGGCTCCATGGTCAACACTCTTGGCACCAGTAGCCAGGAAATAAAAAAAATGTATTGTGATGGGAAAGTCTGCTGTTAGGCACCTCTCCAGGGTACTGAAGGGCAATGGTGTCACTCTGGAGCCTAAGGTGCATCTGATACAGGCTATGGTCTTTGCAATCACTTGTTATGCATCAGAGAGTTGGACAATGACTAGGGAGGATAGAAGGAGAATTGATGCTTTTGAGCTGTGGTACTGGAGAAGAGTATTTAATACATGATACTGCCAAGAAAACAAACAGGTTCATCCTGGAAGAGGGTTAAACCAGGCTGCTCTTTGGAGGCAAGGATTCTGGGGCTTCATCTGACAAACTTTGGACATGTTGTAAGGAGGGACAGTCCTTGGAGAGGGACATCATGGTTGGGAGGGTGCAGGGATGGTGTAGGAGGTGAAGACCCTCTATGAGGTGGATTGATTCAGTGACTGGGGTAATCGGGATGGGTGTGTCAGAGGCAGTGCGATTGGCACGGGGATAGAGCAGGGTTTAGGGCTGTTGTACATAGGGTCGCTATGAGTCGCAAGCGACTCGACAGCACATAACAACATCATCCTGTGCCAACCTTACTGTCTCTGACACACATACCCTCATTACATTCATCACTGAATCGTTAAGAAGTTCAATAATTTTAAGATTATATTAAACAGGTCTGTCTTGGAGAGAGTGAAACCAAGTCTCTCTTTGGAGGCTAGAATTTTGAAGCTCTCTCTCACTTATTTTGGGCCAGGAACGATAGATCGGTCCTTGGAGAAGAACATCATGCTCGAAATGGTGGATGAACAGCACAAAAGGAGACCCTGGGTGAGATGGATTGATACAGTAACTGGGGTGATGGGGGTTAGTGTGTCAGAATTAGTAAGACTGGCTCAGGACAGGGCAGGGTTCAGAGCTGCTGAACACAGGGTCACTATGCTTTGCAGGTGACTCAACCAATAACATTCTATGACAGGTTGGGAAGCAGGAGTGGCATCTACTTCCAAAACAACATGCCTCCGGAAACTCTATGAACTTTGATAAATGTCGATGGTTGTAGATGGGCTCCAGGCCTTTAGTTCATAGGGTCACTATGAGTCATGCTTGACTAGAAGGCAATCATGAACAACAACAATATTAAACAGAGGGTACAAGTGTGAAGCTTGGGATTTATGTAGTATAGAACAGGCATTAAAACTATGAGTTTTAGAACTCAGGTTAGAATCTTAGTTCTGTCACTTATTACGTATATGAACTTGAGCAGTTTCCTCAGCTTCACTTCTTTATCTATAAACGATGGGTAGTTCTCATCTCCCTCACAGGGTCTGTGATTATATACAGAGTTACTGTGAAGAATACAAGGACAAAGACTTGCTAAGAGTCTGGCATGTACTGCTCCAGAGCCCTGCCTTTGACTGGATCATCTCGTAGTAATCCTGCAGGACAGCAGGGCACTGCCCAGTAGGCTTGCCATGGAATGCCCACTGGGTGTGAACTGCCAATCACTTGGTTAGTGGTCAAGTGCTTTAAACACTGTGCCATCAGGGTCTCTCCACTTGGCATATAGTATATGACACCTTGTATCTCGTTCTTTAATTCATCTTACTGAATATGTAACTACTGAGATTCTATTTTGGGAGGGTTAGTATGACAAGCAAAGGAACTCTGATGGCACACTGGTTAAGGAGCTCGGCTGCTAACCAATGGGGTGGTGAGTTTTTAAGGAGCTCGGCTGCTAACCAATGGGGTGGTGGGTTTGAATCCACCAGCTGCTCTGAGGCAGAACGACGCAGCTGTCTACCTCTGTAACGGCTTACAGCTGTCGAAGCCCAATGGGGCTGTTCTACTTTTTCCTGGAGGGTTGGCAGATGCTGGAACGGACTCGATGACATGGGCTTAAGTTTTTGGTCTTACAATAGGCATTGAGTCATGTGAAATACATCATCATTTCTGCAAACTGAGATTCCTAGGAGTGACCATTTTTGTTTCCAGTTTCTTTCCTAAGTTTTGAAAGACTTGCAACAGGAGGTAAGTGGGTGCCTAAAGACAGTGCAAAAAGTAAAAATTAGTGTTACTGAGGTGAGCTAGCTCTGGAATATTCCTGGGTTGTCCTCCTTTCAGGCTTCAGAGGGTAAGAAGCAGCTCAGACTTGACTCCCTTACCATAGTTGTCTTGGTATTATATCAACTTGACCTACATTACAGGGAAAGGCCTGCAAAGTTAAATGGAGTAAATCCCTATAGTTCTAGTCTATAGATGTTGTCCAGTTTGAGGCCCAATATTGCTGTGGCTGTTTTAGAAAGCAAACACACTGATTAACCACTTAAAAACCAGAACCAGAGGGAAAAAAGCAGGTTGACGAGTGTCACTTCTAACTATCAAATTCTTACCTGGTGTGCCCACCAGACCATCAAGTAAGAAAAGACGGCAATCCAGCTGATGGCGCCAAAGAACGTGATGGGGAAAAACTTCTTCGATGTCTGCAATAGAACCAGGAAGAGTACGATGTAACTGCTACCTACTGTGGTGGATCTGACAGTTCAAAGCTAAAAATCATTTCCCCCATCTCTTGCCATTTTGGTAGAATTAGCCATCAAAACACCTCCTTTGCCCCTCTGGTCAAGTTAAGAGAATAAAATTCTCTCCTGAGAACATAAGAATGGTTGGTAGAAATCACTCCAAAGCTGGTTCCTTTTGATGGAGGTCTTACGAAGAGAATGTTTGTTGTCTCTAGGCTTAGAGTCTTAGATTCCGTTTATTTCTATGCAGTTCTAGGTCAGGTTTGTCAGCTTTTCCTTCAAACTATTAACACTCCACATCTTCTCATTGCTCTGTTTTCTCAAGTGCATTTGAATCCATTTCTGTTGCTTGCAACCCATATGTCCTAAAGCAATATACCAGAAAATATATTGGTTTTATTTAACAGGAAACAAGCTTGCTTATATTGGCTTGTGGTATAGCCCCATGAATTATCCAGAAAATCCACACAGAAGTAGCTAGTACTACAGAGCTTATACAGAGTCATGACCACCACGAGCCTACTGGACACTTGAACCGTCTGTGCTGAATGGAGCGCACAGAGGTAGAGGTGGCCAATCACACTGAGCTCTACTGGGTGCCACAAGCAATGTTCTTAGAGCTGCTTTCTCCCCTACTCTCCACCTCTAATGACAGGATGTCAAATTCTGCATAATTTCTGGCTTACTCTGTTAGCAATTCAAAACTTTTCTTTGAGCATCTGCCCATATCAGACACTTAAAATGCATTTTCTTACCTGATCCTATTAAGGTAAATCCAGCCTTGCACCGTAGTGGTGTGCTGTGGACGTCCTTTGTTGCCAACTTGGAGAGGCTCTCACCAAATTGTCAAACACTTTGTATTCCAAAGCCCTTCACTCTGAGAAACAATCCCATCTTTTTGCTTTGATAATGCATTCCAATTTTGTGCACCGAAATGACTGATGGAATTGAGTTGGGTGAAAACTATCTCAGTTGTCTGAAGAGCTGACCTTGGGCAGTCACGTAGAACACTTTTTGCCATGGCTTTTGAGAGCTCCATTAAGAGGGGCAGGAACTTGCACACAGTAACCTTCCTGAATATCTCGCCTGATGAAAACAGTCTCTATCGCTCCAAACCAGGCTTATGTTTCCTTTACTAATTTCAAGCTTTCGATATATGCTTTTATTATCACTCACACAGTCCTATTAAATTGAACAATAACTGCTTCTTTCTTTTTTTTTTCATTCTGCTTCTCTCTTTTAATGATTGCTACTTTTTTTGGCTATTCATTAGCTGGGGTGCCTGGAAGACCATGAAAGCATGATGAAATTGGGGGAGGGCAGCAGGTCCCAGAAAAAAGTGAAACCCTTACTTTTAAAGTGTTTTCCCGATTCTTACCCTGGCTAAAATAACAATAAAACAACACCAACAATAATAACAATAATAATACCACCACCTACTTGCTGTTGAGGCAACTCCAATTCTTAGAAACCCCTCGTTTGTTAGAGCAGGATTATGCTCTATATGATTTTGAATACTGTGATGGGA
>NW_006399764.1:12732659-12768947 GCF_000299155.1 Elephantulus edwardii | reverse complement strand
GTTAAAGCAGGCTGTTCCTTGGAGGCAAGGATTCTGAAGCTTTGTCTGACATATTTTGGACATGTTGTAAGCAGGGACCAGTCCTTGGAGAAGGACGTCATACTTGGGGTAATGAGGGTAGGTGGTTTGGAGACAGTGAGATTGGTACAGGACAGAGCAGGGTTTAGGGCTGTTGTACATAGGGTCCCTATGAGTAGCAGGCAACTCGATGGCACATAACAACAAGAACAACAAACAACAACAATAACAACAATTTTTCAGAAGGGGACTGTTGCCAAGTTTTTCTTCTGAGGCACTTCTGAGTAGTCTCAAACCTCTGATCTTTCAGTTAGCAGCAAAGCAGGTTAACTACTAAGACATAACCACTTTGGCTCTGAACTCAGATCCATTCCAGGTGCCCAAGCAATGGGTTGTAGGAAAGCAAGCCATCAACTTTTCAAAGTAGAGAGTCAGACATTCTCTTCAGAAAGCAAATTTCTTTCAAGTTCAGCTGGATCTTGAAGAAATTCTATGAGCCTTGGAATTGCTAGTGCTAAGAAATCAAACACGCCCTGGAAAGGCTGGTTGGAATTTACATTCTTTCCAGCCAAGTGACTACAAGAATTTCCGCAGGAGAAGGATGATCAATCTCCGCCCATGCAATTTACTGCCTCTGAAAACCCACCAAGGGTCAGCTACGAGCCAGTTCCGACTCAATGGCACAGACGACAATGACAACAACAATGGAATTTCACATTCTATAGCCCAGCTCCGGGGTCTCTGGGTGGTGTTAATGACAATGGGCTTGGACGGTAACCAAGATACCGGAGTTCGAGTGCACTCGGAGGTGCCTCAGAAGAAAGGCTTGCTAATCCACTTCTACACAGTCAGTCGTTAAGTCTGATGGAGCACGGTTCTACTCTGATGTGCACGAGGTTGCCGTGACAGAGAGCTGACAGGACAGCAACTGGTTATCATGACCTGTGCTCTGTGACAGGGAAGAGAAGGGTCACAAGGCCACCTATTCTCTGATACAGAAAAGGTCTCTCCAGGCAGAACGACATGTAAGATATGAGCAGCAACCAGTCTGTAGGTGAATTGTGAATATCTGATGAAGGGATGGAGAGCTACGTTATGTCTGCTGCTGGTAGGTACCGACGAGCTGACGAGTCATGGCGATCCTGCCAACAACAGACCTGAACCAAGCCCAACGCTTGGACCCTTCCTCACTTTTTCTTAACCCCTACCTTTCCCAGCTTGATATCCTTTTCCAGGCTGGTTCTTCCTGACGACATGCGCAGAGTACGTGAGAGGAAATGTCACCTTTGTCTCTAGGAGCACCCTGGTTGAACATCCACCAACACAGGATTGTTTGCTCTTTTGGCAGTCCATAGGATAGTCAGTAATCCTCTCCAACATCACAACTCAAAGGCATTGATTCTTCTCCGATGATCCTTATTCACCGTCCTAACTTTAGACGCATAGGAAACAAATGGAAAGACCCATGGCGTGGCTCAGTATTAGTATTTCAATTGAAATCACTGCTCTTTAGCATTTTGGAGATTTTCTTGAGAGCTTTATTTCCCGAATGTAATGTGTTTTCATTCCTTCAGCTGCTGACTCCATAGGTTTTGGTTGTAGATACAAGTAAAAGGAAATAATTGGAACAAAAGGAAATAACTAATAACTTCGATCTACTCTTCACCTGTCTTGATGTTCTCTATTGGTCCAGTGCTGAGGATTTTTGTTTTCCTGACATTGAGATGTAATCCATATTGAAGGTGGTAGTCTGTGATCTTCTGCAGCAAATGTTTCAAGTCCTCTTCAGCGTCTGCAAGTTAGGCTGTGTCATCTGCACAGTGCTTTATGCCTGAGACTTTGCAGCAGACCAATGTAACAGGGGCTCTTCTGGGAAGAGTCCTCGTTTCATAGATTGCTCTCATTTCGGGTTAGCTAATTTACTAAATGTGTAATTACTATTTTATTTTTGTACCTTTGCACGCCTGTTCATTGGGGTAATGACACAATTCAGAATCAAATTCTTTGAGCACATTTTATGTCTGAAAAAAACATCATCACTGAGCTATTCCCTGTTAAAAGGCAGAAAACAAGGAACTAGATTAGGGATTCCAACGAATAAGATTCAAATCTGTGGATTGGTGAAAACGTCACTAACTCAATTTTATGTTTATGGTTCTTAATCAAGAAGTCAATGGAAAATGAATGAGCACCTAAACACACCTAACATTTGGGGCTTAATGGGAAAAAAAAAGAGTTAGGAATAATTTCTCTTTGTGAATTGTCAGGATCTTTATCTTCTATCGAGATTAGGCAAAGGCTGGGGGCCAGATCTTGAACTAGAGATGAACTTCAGATCTAAGTTTGATTGTGCAGCATGTGACCTAACAAGGTTATCTAGACTCGTTCCTCAAAGACCCAGGAACAGTAATGCACCAGATATTCCAGCGCTAGATACACTGATCATCATCAGAATAGTAGGCTCTGCTTTGAATGTCAGAAAAAAGAACATCAGGGAAATATAGACTAGCATTCCAGCTGCATGGCCATCTGCCTCTCCCAGCCTCCCACACCGTTCCTGCTTTGGACTAATCAGCTCTTTCTGCATCAGTAGTTTGGTTCAGTGTGCCTCAAATGCCAAGCTCCCTTACCATTTCCAATCTCACAGCCCAGGTAATTTCATTTTGCCTTCTTTCTTTCTAGACTTCTCTCCCTTTTGAACTCCCTGGTCTCACTGGCAGATCTCACTGCCCAGCAGCACCTGTGCAGCTGTTTAGTTACCAATACCACTGGAAGGAAGAAAACAGCCCCCGCAGCCAAGGACTGCCATACCAATTTATGGTTCGTAACGGTGGTTCATCCCGACATCTGCTGGGATAGGCCTGATACTAATTAGCAGACAAGCACATTGTGTCCATGTGCTGGCCGTTTTGTTCCCAATGTAATGGTTTACTTGTGTAATTGACAGCTAATGTTCTCATTAGAAGCTTTCAGTACATCAGAGCGATATGTGCTTGGCTTGAAAAAAAAAAGTTTCTGGACATTAGCTGGTTGTACAAATTGGCCATATCTTTACTGATTTAAATTTAATGAACACTCACTTGAGTGCCCATTCTGTACAAGGCTTTGGGCACACATGTTTAGAAAACTGAGGGGCCTCTGGGCTAATATGACCAGTACTGGAATCTCTGCTCATCATTTAACTATGATGTGCCCTTAGGAAAAGGATTTAATCTCTCTAAGCACCAATTTATTAATCTGTAAAGGGCAGAAAAAGTAGCATCTAGTTGTTCTGAGCATTCTGTGAACATAAACTGTGTAGTAAAGTGCTTGGCACATTAGTGCTCAGATAGTCATAATTGCTTCCCTGACACCATGGAAATAAGCCCCACAAGGGAAATAAGCTGTGGAGGGAGATCTGATGGCCGAGTGACAAGAAGCTGTGCTGCAATTCTGAACACATGCAGTTCTAGGCCACCAGCTGCTCCGTGGGAGAAGGATGGGCAATCTCCTCCTGTGCCTCTGAAACGGCCTCTGAAAACCTGCTGGAGGGTCAGATGTGGGTCGGTTCTGACTCACCAGTACACCAGCAACACTACCACCACCACCACCACAACAGGAGCTATGGTAGTGGTAGAACCCTCCAGAAGGATGGGCAGTCTCCTCCTGTTGGATTGACTCCTTCTGAAAACCCATTCGAGGACCAGCTATGAGTCAATTCCAACGTGATGGTACACAACAATAACAACAACAGGAAATATGGTCGTGCAATGTTTAAACATTGGATTGTTAATGGAAAGGTTGGGGTTGGAACCCACCAGTCTGTCTGTGGGAGGACGAGGTGGGCATTGTTCTTAGTTGCCGTTGAGCTGGCTGGGAATCCTAGCGACTCTATATACACAGATTGAAATCTTGCCTGATCCTGCCATCTTCATGGTCTCAGTGCTGAGGCCTATTATTGCAAACAAGTAGTGGATGTGGCACTAGCTTCTGCAAAGATTATAGCCTTGGAAACTCCATGGGGCAAGTCTACCATATTCTATAGAATGAACACGACTTGAGATTGACTGGACAGGAAGAGGCTTGGGTTTGGCTTGCTGTTGTTGTTAGGTGCCATGGAGTCGAATGGAACTCACGGCAACACTGTGAACTTGACCTGATCCTGTGTTATCCTCATGATCTCTGATGTGCTCCGTTCCACTGTTTGAGTCTCTGTGTCTGTCACTTCACCTCACTGAGGTCTTCCTCTCTCCAAATGTCCACCTTTCTCAGCATGACGTCTTTTGCCAAGGACTGCACCCCCACCCCCGACAACCTGCTCAAAGCACGTGAGATGAAGTTTCACCACCCTTGCCTCTAAAGAGCACCTTGGTTCCTCTTCCTCCAAGACAACTTGCTTGTTCTTTTGGGTTAGTTTGCTTAACATGATGCAATGACGGACTTGACAACCCTGAAGGGTACAGGACGGGGACTTGTTTTGTGCTGTTATATGTGGAGCTGCCATGAGTTGGAATTAGCAACAAACAGCAATAGTCTCCTCAAGGGTAAGAGCTGATGAGAGACAGAGACAAGCCACTGCAGCTGAGATACCCCAACAGTAAAAAGCCTCTAGTGATATGAGTGAGCCCTGGTGAGCCCAAACGGATTACTCACAACATCATGGCCAACAATGCTTTTGGTTTTAGGCCATTAATTGTGGATGGTAGGCTGCAAAGCAAAAGATAAGAAGTGACACAAGATCAGACTTAAGGGAACTGACCAATAAGCTGCTTCTTGACGTTTGTATGAGTCGGCAGGATCGCTTTCATCTGGCACTTTGTATATGGAAAGGTTTTCTTGTTGTTGTTAAGTGACACTAAGTTGACTATGACTCAGAGACACCATGAACTAAGCATTGAACCCTTGTCCTAGCCTATTCAGAACTCAGAATCTTAAGGATCACTCTGCCTTACTTCCTCCAAGACAGATTTGTTTGTTCTTTTGACAATCTATGGTATATTCAAAACTACTCACCAACACCACTATACAAAAGCATCAATTCTTCAGTCTTTCTTATTCATTGACCATATAATTACTCTTCTACCCCCAAATATTTTGAGAGCACACAGGTCCTATCTTAGGCAAACGGTGATGTATGTCATCTTCTGTTTGCAAGGTTTTATCAGCAGTTGTCTATTTAGGTGTTCCTTAGTCACAGAGTGTCACTGCTGACAAGAAAGTTAGAGCTCCCTCAATCTTTTATTTTGCAGAGAATGGAAAAGGAAGTCTAGGGTTGAGAAGTCACTTTCCTAGGATGCATGGTTCATACGTTGTAGGGTAAGAACCACTGCAGTCAGGATGGCAGAATAAAAATGTTCTGGAATGCAGCTCCTCTCATGAATAGAACTGTCCGATCTCACTCTACAGTTACTTGTACACATGCAATGTTTTATCTACTAAAGTAAGAACTAATCAGAGATAGAAATGTGAATTCTGTGTCTATACATCTAACACAATACTTCCCATGTAATAAACAGTGGACCCAGCACAATACTTTGCATGTAATAGATAGTCAATAAATATTTCTTGAGGAATCTGAAAAAAAAAAAAAACACCCAAAAAAACAAACCCCAACCAATTGTCCCACCCGGGAGTCTAATTTTTGCTTGGAAGAGTACACAGTGTACTTACGACGAAGCAAACACATCCCACTGATCCAAGGATGGTGCTTTGGGGAACAGTGAAGGAAAGACGCATGGGATACCCTAGTGCCGGCTTTAGGAGCTGGGGACTAAGGGTGTTCTGAAATAATGGGTAAGAAATTCTGGCAGTGTAGTAGGTTAATTATTGGGCTGTTAACCAGAAAGGTCAGTGGTTCAAATCCACCAGATGTTCTTTAGGAGAAGGATGAGGCAGTCTCCTCCTGTTAAGACTTACAGCCTCGGAAACTCAATAATAGTATGCCAGGAGTTGCCATCAACTTGATGGTGGTGGGACTTTTAGTTTGGAACAGTGAGTGTCAAGGTGATAAGAGCAGAGGAGGGGAGCAGGAACAGTTCCACTTTCCTGTTTTGTGCTCCTCAGGCTAAAAAAGTATCAGCCAGAGTGGCTGTCACGTCCTAGTTAGCCCCTAGTTAGCTAAGGTGCATTCTATTCCGGGAGCTGCTGATTGAGAATCTCTAATGTCCCTCCCCTATCTTGACCTTTCAGTTCAGAAACCAGAGATGATGAGCACTTTCTCAGTCTTTGTGTTGAGTCCCATGCAAAACAGACAGCCCAGGGGATCTGAGTTGCCAACCTTCTGTTCCTGCACATTTTCCTGATCACCTTCAGTGATTCCCTGCTGACCTTTTTAAAGAAGTCAGTCAACCCTCATCCACTCTATATAGCACGTGAGGCTTTCTGTGAAGATTTAGAAAATGGCATCTCTCTGTCTCTGATTTTCTTCTCTACAGCAGAGCAAAAATATTTGAGAGAACAAGAGGACCAATGGAGTTTGAGAAAGAACATTTATGAAAAGCCGTGAAAAACAATCAAGCTCATTAGAGTAACGTGGTTTTAGGTTGTCAGGCAGGCCTTTGTATAGAGCAGGGGCTCTGCAGTTGCATCTTGAATAGATCGAAACACTTCAGTATTGCTTTATGTGCACGTATCCTTTACCTAGAAATTTCTCACATCAACGTTCTTAACAGAAGGAGTCCTTTCCGGAATTGTATTTGACAAGACACTGCTCTTCACCAGACGGGAGTATTTATATCAGGCCAAATGGGATCGATTTTAATTCAACTTTCTCAAGTGAGAAAACTAGGACTGTCAGGGGGCTATTCTATTGTAAAGTTTTTACATTTCTATGGTCTAGAAGGAAGACCTTTAATAAGATGGACTGACACTGTGGGTGCCAACAAAGGGTTCAGCACAGCAGCAATTGTAAAGATGGGGAAGATACTCACACTGTGGATAGGACAGTGTTCAGAGCTATTGTACACAGGGTGGCTATGAGTCGCAGGTAACTCAATGGCACATAACAACAACAACATCATGCAGAGTTGCTATGACTTGGAAGTGACTCATTCAGTAGCACCTAATAACAACAGTAACAAGTTCTCACAGTAGAGAATGCTAGAAAAAAGGTCAAGCTGTGTAGTCATAGACGTGGGTTTGAATTATACCTCTCTCTCGAGCAGTGATCAAACAAGAGTTAGTTTACTCCGTTGTGTCTAAGTTTCTTTGTACATACGCTAACAATAATCTCTCCTTCAGAAGTTTGATGCATTTCTACATAGACTTTAATGGAAAAACACCGGGGCAGAGTCTGACATAGTACGCCCTGTTGCTGAGTATATATGTATGCGTACTTTTATGAGAGAAAGTAGAACTGGCTTTCTTCTTTTATTAATTCTTCCACTTCATGACGAGACAGCCCCAAAACTCTCTTTAACACTTAGGATGTTCTCTTGATTTGATCTAAATTTAGGTTGTAGTTTACTGTTCACAGAATGCTGCTAAGTTCATAAATTCTCCCTGTCATAAGGTTGGGCAATCATATTGACTATAATAAAGTTTTATTTTACACAGAGAGGTTCAGATATGTAAGGTATTTACATTACATCAACCCATTTCTTTGTACTATTTTTTTTTTTAACTGGGTGATCCACAGACATCGCTATAAAAATATTCAACAAAAATGACTTGTCGTCTTGCCTTTTTCTCCCCAATCTCCTGTTCACCTTGGTGATTTTCAAACATAGTTGCAAGTTCTTTGACATTCCTCTCACCTAGAGTGACACTGATACCTGTTACAGCGAACTCTGTCTCTTCCCTTTGAATCAACACAGAATGACGATGGCTTTGGCCAACAGAGTAGGGCCGGAAATGGCTCTATGTGACTTTTGGTAGTAGGTCATCAAAAACCAGGCAGCACTCATTCTTGGAGTCTTGGCCTCGCATGTGAGGTGTCTGCCTATCCCAAGGCCACCATGCTGTGAGGAAGCCCAAGCCACTGGGCGAGGTTACATGCAAGCAGTTCAGTTGACAGTTCCAGCTGAGCATAGCCTTTGAATCATCGTGTCCAGGTGCCAGAAAGCTGAGTGAAGAACCTTCCAGATGATTCTAGACTCTAGCCATTTGGCTCCAGTTATTGATGTCTTCACAGCTGAGGCCCCAATATTATGGAGCAGGGACAAGCCATCCTATGTCTACTCTAAATTCCATACCCACAAAATCCATAAGCATGAAAATATGATGCTTTGTCTCACATAACTAGTTTTGGGGGGTGCCTGGCTAGAGAGGATCAGGCCACTACCAGAATAATGCCTATTATTGCTCATCTGGCCAGAGACAGCTCAGGCATAAACAAAACACTTTATGCATGTTCACCTCCCGTTTCCTGCCACGACAGATAGAAACTGAGAATGTATGCTGTTCTGTGCCACGCTTTTTATTGTGAGCCTACTCAAACAATGTTCTACTCACAGGTTTGCGCACGTCAGGTAAGGTAATCCACAGAGGGAACACGATGGGGAGAACGATCAGGAAGGTGACTTGCTTGCGGCGGTTGGAAGGCCAGGCCAGGCTCAGGGGCTGGTCCTCCTCCTCCTCCGCGGCCTCGGCGGTCTGTCAGAGAAACAGATAAACACACAAGAGGAAAGAGGGTCACGTGTGCGGGAACCAGCACGTCTATGAGGGCAAAGGGGGAAGCTGTGGGCTTCATTAGAAGCTTCCAGAGTCTCTCACACACCTCCCACATGAATCTTTTAGGTCTGTGAAACAATTCCATCTGCCACAGTCTGAGTCCCAGAATGAAATGATACACTGCCCAGGTGCGAAGATTTACGAATGTCCTCTTCCCTTTTGTGAACACTGTTAAACTTAACCCTTTCCTCAAAGTTTCACCAAGTCACAAATCAGAAACATTTCATGGGAACTTTATCTGCAGAGCAAAAGACCCAGTAACCACCACCTCTTCTCTTGTCCTTTTGACACAATGACAAAGCTACAAGGATTCCACAATTCAGGCAGATGAAAAAGAGCCTTGACTTTAAGTGAATAAATCAAAGCGCCCACACTTTAATTCACAGAAAGCTCAACTCCGTCCTCCCAGCCCTGGAAGAGTTTTCATGCTGGTGAATTATGGGGAGTTTTAAACCTGCTTAATCACCTCATCCAATGGAAACCATTTTGCTTGCAGAGATCAGCTTCTGCAAACATATGCCCTGATTCTCTGAGAGACACAGGGCGAAAGTAGAGCGAGACCCTGAGCAGGTGGGCTCCTGACTCGGCAGCAAGTGGCGGGTTGACGTGCAAGCCAGAGCGAGCAGCTTCAGAACTCCCCGAGGCGCAGAGACTGGAGGCGGCTCTGGGCCCAGCAGGATGACCATTCGGCTGTCAGACGGGCTCTCCAAAACAGCCCTGCAGACGGCATCGGTCACCCCCTCCCCTGCTTGTTTGAAAATGAAAGCATGGCAGCAGGCTGAGCCTCAGATCTAAAAATACCAACGGGAACTTTGGGGATGCGTCCTTTGGAGCCAATATAAACCCGCGCCTGCCCCCTGCGGCCCTGGCTTCCAGCATCCCAAACTATTTCCAGCAGCCGCGTAGGCTCCCACCTGCTCCTCACATCTTTCCAGGAGGTGACAGAGGGGACACCAGGGATCCGCAGAGGTCATGGAGGGAGCCCTGGCGGCGGCACAGTGGGCTGTTGAACAAAACGCTGGCTGTTCAGACCCACCAGTAGCCTCTCAGGGAAAAGGCCTGGTGATCCGCTCTGTTGAAAGATTGCAGGCCAGGAACTCCACGGGGCAGTTCTCACTCACCGTACACAGCAGGAACAGCCAACCACCTGCACTTGAACTCTCTCTAGGAGTTCAAATGAGAAAGAATGACAAGGGAAGCTGAAGCCAGGCTGGAACAAGTTGGTGATACAAGTTTATCCCCTTTGGGTGCGTGTACAAGGGAGTCGGTAACAGAATCTCTCACCAGCAAACATGAGGGAATCAGGGTTCAGTGGTGCTGGTTATTATCTGTCACCCTTGAGCTGATTCCAGCTAATGCCAGCCCCTTGTTATACAGTGGAACCACCTCACAGGGTTTTATCAGCTTCCCTTGAGCCTCAGGAACTCTGGCTTCTTAGTTGTGCTGCCAGCCCAAAGGCAGGTGGGAGAAAGATGAGCAATCTCTGTCTGTGTGATTTATTGCCTCTGAAAACCTGCTGGAGGGTCAGCTGTGAGTCCGTTCCTACTTGACAGAACATAACAACCCTTTTAACCCAAGAGGATGTTTGACCTTCCCCTTCCCCCTCGTACCCCCTGCCCCATGACATCACTGCAGGGTTGTGGACTAGGTACTCCCCTCCACAGTACCACCAAATGGGCTTGAACCACCAAACGTTAGGCCAGAAGTCCAGAACAAACCATTAGTGGCACCGACGGAGGGGCCAAGGGGTAATTATTTCAGTTGCCTGAGCCTCGTTAAATAGAACCATCCCACTCCTCACCCCTCTGCTATGTACTCTGTGTGGGTCCACACACAGCTTTCTTGCCTTGGTCCGGTCAGGAGTGACCCAACCCTGACAGCAGCTTAGGCCTGCTGGGGAGGGACCGGTCTCTTGGGAGCCACCTCCTCTCAGGAGATGAAGCGGAGAGAGAGAGAGAGACAGAGAGAGGAAGAGAGAGAGAGAGGAAGAGAGGGAGAGAGAGAGAGAGAGAGAGAGAGAGAGAGAGAGAGAGAGAGAGAGCAAGCACACGTTATACCCTGATGGCCTGGCTGGCCTCCCAAGAAATCCGCTGGTGATGTCAGGAATCTGAGAGCTGTGTGATCAGGGAGGATTAAGGAGCCGTGCGTTTATATAAACACGTTGCTGCACCCTTTTTAAATTGACGACTGTGCTTAGAAACACATTTGCCATCAGATGTGGCAACATGTTAACCTAATGTATATAGGCAGTGGCAGAGAAGAGGCGGGCGTGTCATCTCTGAGAAGCACCCTGTCTCACTGGAGGCAGGCAGTGCTACCCCAGCAATAGATCCACTTCCCCAAGGACTCATCCAGCTGATCTGATGAGCTCATGAAGGCTCCCCACCCCTTCTCCAGGGACCGGCCCCTCTCCGTGGTCCCACTGCCATTCACAACCCAGCACTGTCACCTCCCTCAGCTCGAAATGAACCTTTTTTCTCTTTTTCTGAGCAAAAAAACAAAAGCAACTCTTTATGACTCATATAATTTTAATGACACCAACAGATGGTGACATTTCATCAATAACCCTTCTGCTTATAACCTACGGATTAGCTCCTCTCCCCATCTGCCAAAGTCACCAGGCAGGCAGTGCGACGAGCAAATAGCAGAAAATAATTGTCTGTTTAGATGCATAAGCTCTAAACACACTACTGTCCAATGCAAACAATTAGCTATATTGTATGGTTTCCAAGAGCTGCATGCGAGATGGCTGTTGCTGGGGCAGGAGGAGGAGACTAGGCTGGGGCTCAGTTAGTGCCAACTGCACACTCTTGGGGGAATTCATGGCCTCTTGGAGGTCAAGACCTGCTGCAAGTCTTGGAACAGGAGCCCAGAATCCTGGGGTGGATTCAAGAGGTGTTCTAGGAGCCAGCCTGTCAGGATATTTCAGGGGAAATTCTCTTTGTGTCTCTGCCAAGTGAAATCTCACCCTGGATCAATGGATGACAGCTCGCAAGCTGGTTAGTGAAGCAGGGAAAGAAAAAAAATGCCAAGCCAAGTCTAGGCCCCGTTTTGCCTCTGCCCAGTCTGTGCACTGGCACATTCATTAGTCTCAGCCCCGGGGAAGAGGCTGCTGAAGTTCAGGCTCTGATTCTCCAACTTTCCCTCGAATTGTGACATCCTGGCTTTGACCTTGACACAACTCACCCTTTCTGTGTAAAACTTCTATAGGGTGTTCATAGAAAAGGAAACAATGCAAAATGTGTCATAAAGAATGCAAATGACTCTGGAAAAAGGGGTTTAAAATATTCTGCTGTATAGTCTCCTCCCATGTGATTACTGCCTCTGAAAACCTGTTGGAGGGTCAGCTATGGATCGGTTCTGACCTGATGGCACACAACAACAAGAGCTCTTTAAGGAGCCTTGGTGATGTGATGTTTAACATGCTGGGTTTGACTCCACACCTCTACTCTTGGGCAGAAAGACAGACACTCCTCCGGTAAAGGCTTAGGGGGAGACTTGGAGGATCGTCCCACGACTCAGAGCCAACTTGACAGCAATGGGTTTGGTATTTTTTGGGAGGTTTGAGGTCCCTCTGAAGCATCCAATTGTGTAAAACTAGAGCTGGCAATTACTGCTTTGGAGTTAGGCAGTAAGTGGAGGCTTCATAGCAAGGGGTGGGGTTGTCAACCCAGAGGTACAGGTTTGAATTCACCAGCTGTTCCCTGAAAGAAAGATGTGCAATCTCCTCCCACGTGATTTACAGCCTCTGAAAACCTGCTAGAGGGTCAGCTATGAGTTGGTTCCTATTCAACAGGACACAGATAACAACAGCACTATCTGATATGGCACCATTGATGCGACCACAGACTTTTTGCCTTCTGTGGGACTCGGGTTCCATTTTTTAGTCAGCACACCTCACGTGCAGCCACCAGCAGCCTTCAGTGGAGGTGAGCATGCTGCTATGATGTTGAGTAGTTTCAGTAGATCTTCTAGACTAAGAGAGACTAGGGAGAAAGGCCTGGTAATCTTAAATCTTGTGATCACAATGGTTCACCATTCACCTGATGATGGGGACACCTCAGAGCTGGCGAGGGTTTCATTCCTTTGTGCTCAGGGTCACCACGAGTTGGGTGCCAACGTGACATCAGTTAACAGCCCCTCCCCCCACCCCCGTAGAATAGAAAGTCCGAGATGAAAACACAGGATTCTATGCTCCCACACGGCTGGCTGTGCTGGTTGTTAGACCTTGAAGGTGCCAGGACCACTTCAAGGATGAGCAGATGGTAGAGAATTAGAACCCTGGGTTCCAGTTTCTGTTCAAGCTGTGTTTCCTTGGGAACCACAATCTACAAGTATTCACTGAGTATTGTGCAGAATATTTTATTAGATCTTATTTTAGTGCAGGACTCTTGATTTAAGGGAGTATTGAACTTAAAAGGGGTGGCACAACACACAGAGCCAGAGACCTTCTTGTTGTTATGTGCCATCAAGTTGACAATGACTCATATCAACTCTAAGAATAGTAATTGAACCTGGCCCATCCTGAGCCAGTGACACGATCTCTGCCAGGTGTGAGCCTGCTTACAGTCACTGTATAAACCCACTTTGTATAGGTCTTCCCCTCTTTCTCTGACCTGTCACCATTCCCAGCATGATGTCTTTATCCAAGAACTGGACCCTTCTAACATCATGCCCAAAGTATATGAGATGCAGTTTCGCCATCCTTGCCTCTACGGAGCACCCTGCTTGAATTTCTTCCGAGATAAATTTGTTTGTTCTTTCAGCAGTCCGTGGGATATTCAGCAGTCCTCTCCAACACTACAATCCAAAGGCATTGATTCTTCTTCTATAAGCCTTATTCATTGTCCAACTGTCAGAGGCACAGGAAGCAACTGAAAATCCTATGGCTTGGATCAGGTATACTTTCATTTTTAAACTGACATCACTACTTTTTAGAACTTTGGAGAGGTCCCTGACTCAGAATTTCTTAATGCAGCACATCTTTTAATTTTTCTAAATCTTTTAATTTCTTGACTGCTATGACCATGGATGTTCATTGTGGACCCAATTAAAAGGAAATTGCTGACAAGTTCTATCTTTCTCCATCCATTGTGATGTTGCTTGTTGGTCCAGTGGTGAGGTTTTTTTGTCTTCCTGATGTTGAGATATAATCCATATTGAAGGCTACAGTCTTTGATCTTCAGTTAGCAAGTACTTTAAATTCTTTTTACTTTCTTCAGCAAGGTTGTGTCTGTCATCTGCAGAATGCAGATTGTTGATGAGTCTTTTCTTGAATCTTGAAGCCACATTATTCATAAAGTGCTGATTCTTGAATGATGTGGTCAGCACACTGACTGAATGTTGTTGTTATTGTTAGGTGCCTTTGAGTCAAATATGACGCACAGTGACCCTATCAATAACAGATCTGAACCCTGTTCTATCCTGTGCCATCCTTATCATCTCTGACACACTTGAGCCCATTGCTGCAGTCATTGTGTCAATACATATTACTGGAGATCTTTATTTTACTGACCTGCCCCCTTTCCAAGGAATAGCCTCTCCTAATAACATGTCCAAACTATGAGAGATAAAACTTCACTATCTTTGTCAACAAGGAACACTCTGGCTGTAATTTTCCCAAGATCTGTTTGTTCTTTTGGATTCCATGGGATATTCAGTGTTCTTCTCTAACATCACAACTCAAAGGCATCAATTCTGTTATCCCTATTCCTTATTCAACTTTCAGATGCATAGCAAGTGATTGAAAAGACGATGGCCTACTCTACAACCATACTCAGATTTACTTATTTTATCAGAAAAAAACTTGAGAAATTTGTAGATCAAATTAAGAGAATAAGTGTACATTGTTGAATAAAAATTTTAAAGTTTAAAAAAAAAAAGAAAAGACGATGGCCTGAATCAGGTGCACCTTAGTCTTCAAACTGACACCATTGCTCTTTAGTATTTTGGAGAAATCCCTGACGGTTTCTTGCCCAATGCAAAAATACAGACTGCATGGGGATGGAGAAAGGATACAACCCTGATGTACACCTTTCCTGATTGTAAACTATAGATAAGATCTTATTTATGAAATTAGACAGATGTTATGAGGATATGTGACAAGAGACTATAGACTGTTCTCCATTATATAGTCTGCTTTTTGCTTTAGCAACAGAAAATCTACTTTTAATAGGGGCTAGTATAGGCTATTCTATATAGACTATATTTCTATAGTTCAGCTTTCTTTGCAACTATGTATGAGCATGTGACTAGTTCTGGCCAATGAGATATAATTGAGTGTCATCTTCTGTAACATCTTGGGTGTATATTTAAAGGCAAGGGTGGTGCATACTTCCTCATTCATTCTTCTGTTTTGCTGGCTGGAATATGGGCTTTCTGGCTGGAGTGAAAACAACCATCTTGAACAGTGAGACAGAAGAACTATCTAGAAGATGTGAGTTCCCAAAGCTCATTGAGAATAATTCAAGCCCTGGATGGCTTATCGTGATCTGAAAGCAGCATAAAATTCTATCTTTTCAAGCTACTGTTATTTTGGGTTGTTGTTTTTTTTAAATTTTTATTTTATTATTTTTGTGTGAGTGTACCGTCAAATCAGATTTGACTGGTACAGGAGGAGATTGTCCCTCCTTCCCCGGCAGAGCATCTGGTGGATTCGAACCGTGAGCCTCTGGGATTGTAGTTGCTATTTTGTGGTTTTGATTGCTAACACTGGAATCTTACCCTAACGGGTCCAGTGTTCCGTTTAAAAGGACTTACAGGAGAAATATCACTCAACTCTCAGCACCAGGAAAAGTCATGCTTCCTCTGGGAAAGTTTAAAAAAATTCAGGATACCATGGATCAGGTAACTGATACTTTTTTGGGGGGCTTTGCTTGCTGGGGAGTTCAGAGTCAAATCTGTCACACCCTCATGCAGTACCACAACTCTGAGATGTGTGGCACATCCTTCTCTGTGAAAACCTCACTCCAGTCTTAGCATTTCCTTGTTTTTCTTACCTCTTTTCATATTTTCTCAGACACATTTTATCCAATTTCATGGCATTTATTTTTTAATAAGCAGCTTCAAATCCTTGTGAAACAAGGTGGGGCAGAGTAAGATATGAAAATTCTTCAGTGGTCTTGTTGGTGTATTTTCATTAGATCACAGGGAGTTCTAGTAGTGTCATCCAGGGGGATTTGCACTGTTAACCCCAAAGTGCCTCTCGTATGGTTTGAACCCACCACAGAGTCCAAGGGAGAAAGACGGGCAATCTCCTCCTCTGAGATTTATAGCTCCCAACAATTTGTTGGACGGTTAGCTATGGGTTGGTTCCTACTTGTAGCAATGAAAGTGAGTTTTGTCAGTTTCAGAGGAAAGAGGGAGACATTTATGATTTTAATCTAGATAACAATGGTACCACTACATTCTGAGATTCTTTGCTGTCAAGTTGGAAGAGACTCGCAGCTGAGCCTCCAAGGGTGGAGACGGCTCCTTTTTCTCCCATAAGCAGCGGGTGACCATGACCCACCAGAGAGGTCCCACCTTTGAGTTAGCAGCTCAACACCTCCCTGACTATGAGACTGAAATCTCGAGATCTGGCATCAGAAAGCCTCCAGATGGGAGAGGCCAGCTGCTGGGGTCAGTCCGCATCTCCCTCGAAGTCTTTGGAGCAATCAACTTATTTTGATTTATCCAGTGAAGGGGGAAGAGTCATGGCAGCTTGTCCGCTATGGTACAGCAGCCTGGAAGTCTGTATCTAGGTTCGCACTGTGTCAATCCTCCACTGTTTCCACTTATCCCTGGCGTAAGTGGGCATCAGGCCCCTCAAGGAAGTGTACACAGGTTTTACCAGCTCAGAGGTGCCTCTGCAGTCAGAAAACTTAATTCTTTGGAAGCAACCCGATTTCTAACTCTTCTCTGTGAAGGACACTGTGCGGGATTTCAGGACGAAGGTGAATCCATATTAATATCATCTCTTCTATCAGAGAATTAAAATGACAACTGGGAGGCAATCTGAAAATAGGCCATGTTCAAGTTCAGTTGTGTCAATCAGTAATAACATCTCATCTCCCGTTCATAAGGGCAAGCTCAGATTTGCCTGAATGTGCCCAGATGCCAGCTCTGTTGGAGTTGGACTTTGCCTGGAAATGAAGCTCTCAGTTCTCTGTCCGCAACCAAAGGACCCTTCACTTCAGGACACAAGAGTACCTGCCCCGCCCCTTGTTGGGGCCCCTTCAACGTGGCTCTCTAGTATGATATGATGCTGAATCAGAAGACAGACTGTTCACTGTAAAATTGCAGACAAACTGGGCAAAGGTGCATAATGTACTTCTTCTTAAAAAGGATGGTCTTTAACGTATCAATGATTGCTATTCCAAGAATTTACAGTGAGAGGAAGAACCTCACAGTTTATATTTAGCCACATAAACGTCCTAATGCATAACTAGGTAAGGCAAAGCTCACAGAATGTAGGGCATGCCAGAAAGTAGTCAAAGGAGCCGAGGGGGTTTGGATGGGAACCCAGATCCACAAAAATACCCACTGAATCTTAGACATGAGGTTGGGAGTGTGCACCAGAATATCAAAAACATCTCCACAAAACTCACTGCTGGTGAATCAGAACAGACTTATCACCGACACGTCCGCAGGTTTTCAGAGGCTGTAAATGGCACAGAAGGAGGTGACTCATCTTTGTCAGATGCAGCAGCTGGTGGATTTGAACCACATGCCTTTGGGTTGGCAGCACAACTTTTTAGCCACTAGGCAAGGTTTTAGAAGGGTCCATAGTAAGAAGTGTGAACTATCTAGGCTATGTGGGAGAAATTCTCTGTAAACTGTGGCTGCGAACTCTGAGACGAGTCGAGGCTGCACAGTGCCTGCTAGAACCAGCCCCTCCCTGATGCCCCTGCCCGTCCCTTCTGCCCTTAGCCTCAACTCTGTGGCTGACTGGCTGTACGACCATGGGCAAATCAATGAAAATGCCAGAATCGCTGAAGAACATCTCCCGGATGCAATCTGGAGGGCATCTGTTTCGATGCACCTCACTGCCTTTTAGGCCCCAGGAGTCCTTAAAAACCATGTCGCTGTCAGCCAGAGCTTCTTTGTCCCCAGGAATGTTTTAATAGGGGACCACCTTTCTGTCCAGGAACTTGACATTCAATTCATCATATGGACAATAATAGATCACAAACCTAGCTGCCATCACAGAACTCTGCAGTCATTAAGAATAGAAGCTCCAGGCAGGGAGAGGAGGCGGCACCGAATGTCAGGACTGGCAGGGCCCTGGCTTACTGAGACCATGCCCTGGATCTGATGGGTGCAGATTCTGAGGTGTGTGGCCTGCTGAAAAAATATCACAATGGTTGGCTGGGCCTAAATGACGCTCTGACACCCAGATCAAGGCTCTGCCCTACTGTTCCATAGTGCTTCCTACTCACTCCTTAAAAATCACTCTGGATGGGCTTTGTGTCCATCTACACCTGGCTGGCTTCCCAACTTTGTCTGATGATGAGCTTCACTTATTAAAGCAAAACTACACTTTTAAGTGACATAATTTTGTTTGATTTTCTTTCGCTTAGACTAATTTCTAGTGGTTTGGGTAACTTCCATTCCCCCTCCCCCCCTCTCTTAAAAAGCTGGTCAGGCAGCGAGCTCTGGTGGCCTAGTGGCAAGAAGCTGCACTGCAATCCCAGAGGCGAGCAGTTCGAATCCACCAGATGCTCTGCTGGAGAAGGAGGCACAATCTCCTCCTGTACTAGTGAGATCTGATTTGACGGTACACACACACAAAATAATAAAATAAAATAAAAAGCTGGTCAGGAAGGGCTGAGAGTACTATGTTCATTCCCTATGATCAGATCCCTGGGATATTCAGAGAAACTCTGAAGGAGAAGTGAAGGGCAAATTTATGGATGTGGAGAAGGAGCTTTCTGATGGCCTCTCTCTTCTTCTGTCGTCTTGAGGTGTCAATTGAAAAAGGAAATGTGGGTGCTGATAAGATCCCAGTGAATGTCTAATGACATAAGTGCATGTTACAAAAAAGACTTGTTCTTCAACATCTTGGGTCAAGCAAGAAAATGCAGAAACATAGCTGCGGTTTGATCTAGTAGGGATGGCAACCAAGGACAGCAGTGGTCAAAATGAGGACTTGAGATTTTATGTGCATTTCATGGCTTGATGTCACCCTTGGTCCCCATAACTATGGTTAATCCTGCGTCAGCTACTTTCAAAGTGGATATCCAGGGAGCAATCTCAGAAGATGGATGGAGCCTGTTACAAGAATAAACTTTTCCGATGCTAACTTTGTCAGGAACGGAAATGAAAACAAAACAGTTGCTGTGTGAATCAGCTCTCACTTATGGCAACCCCAGAGGTGTCAGAATAGAACTGTGTCCTCTAGGGCTTTCCATAGCTGAATTTTTGGAAGACCGGGTCTTTTTCCCCCCAGGTTCCCCTGGGCAGATTCACACACAAGTTTTAGTTAGTGGCTGAGAACATTAACAGCTTAAACCACCAGCTATTTTCAGACTCAGCATTCAGTGCTATAAGGCCAAGCCAGCGCCATAAGAATATACCAACATGGAACTAGCTGTTCCTCCTCCTACCTCTTTCCCTCATCCTTCATTATTGAAACATTAAAAATACTCTTTGACAAAGATGGCATGTTTTACTTTCCCAGTGAAGTTTCCTTGGGAACTGGTGAAATGCTGTATGTGCCTGTACAATACATGTGTGGGAGGTTCCCAGGGAGAGAACAGATCTTGAAAGGGCCTCACCTAATGAGGAAATCGTGAAGAGAAAGAAAATTCAAAAGGTGAAGAAGATTCACTTCTCGTATGGTCATGTTATATAGAAACAGTCTTGGTTATGAATTATGGTCCACAATGTTCTTTAACATTTTTGTTACTATGAAACGAACTGAGATAACCCATGAAAAGCACTTAGAACAATGCTTGACACATCCTACTCAAACCGGGGCCACTGCAGGGGTGCTGACTCCCAGCAACCTTTCACTGGGTTCTTGAAGCTGTTAAATGTTAAGGGAGGAGATTGCCCATGAAGCACTGGTGGATTTGAACCATACCTTTCAGTTAGCAGCCTAACATTTATTGTACTACCCTACCAGCATTCTTTGCTTGGTACATAGTAAACAACAAGTGTTGGTGGCTATTAATTTTAATGAATGCTTAGGAAAATGATTTCTTCAAAGAGGAAAGCAGAGATTCGATTTGGCAAATTATAATTATTCTCCCAGCAGTCAAATTTTATCATTCTATTTTTCAGTGTGAAAATGGAAATCGTAATAATTTTGTTCCTCCACCTGTCCACCCATCCAACATTTATTGAGCCTTCATTGATTGTCATATCAGGGATCTAATTTTCTTTTTCTCTTTGGCAATATAAATAAATCAAACATCTTTGTAAACAAGTTAAAGCAAAAATCCCACAGCCCTAACAGAGGAAGTGCTATTTTCTTGCAGTAGGTAAGCTTTTAGTGGATTTTCTATCAGAAACAGAGCTTCCAGGCAGACGCTGAGACTCACAATATTGTGACACCTTGATTCTGTGTTTTGTGCAGAGCTAAAAACAATAGTAGGGTTGGAATCTGTCTAAGTTAGAATTACCAAAAAGCACACAGTCACATTTTAATACAGTGGAAGACTGTGAAATCAACAAATTCTTGGCAAGTATGAGGTGCCTCGGCTGGGCATTCCTTAGAATGTGCTTTTTTGTGTGAGCTTCAATCTCTCCAGTGCTTAAGGACAAAGGACCTGTTCAAACTATGCTCCCAGAGACATCTTGTTACCGTGTGTGAGCTCAGAGACTGGCTCTGGTTCTCGTCTTCATCTCTCCTACACTGACTGGCCGATTAGTGGAGTCCAATACTAATAGACTTCATTACATCAGCTGACAGCTGAAACAGAACATTATCCAGAAAAGTAGAAAGTTGAGAGGCTGACCCCAAAGAATATTCACTGCTGGCTACTGATCATCTCAGTTTCATAGACCCAATGGCCTGACCCCAAAATCTCTAAGTGACACATGGGAAAGTGAATTTTTTTTTGGTCCTGAAACTAGAATTGTAATCTTGCCACATAAGACATGGTGGATCACTCTTGAATTCAATTCAGGGTTCTTGAGTAAGGCTGCTAAGAATTCTTAATACTAAGAGTAAGGTTTATTTTGTCTTTTTGCTTTGAAATGGGAATGAAATTGGGGGATTCTCGGAGAAGAAACATTGCCAGACTCCAGGATGGAAAAACCAAAGGCTATCTTTGGAAAGCTCAGTTACTCGAAGATTTGAGTTCTTACTGACCATATGGACATGGATCTATTTAAGGATCTCATTTGTGAATAGATTTGTGTTTGGCTTGGAAACAAATCAATGTATGCACTTACTATTATTTATTTTTAAATTGTCTTTTCACCAATTTTAAAATTGAGTCTTAGAAAAATCTAATATTTTTCTCTCCTTTCCTACATGTCTTTCTTTGCATGTGTATTTTTTTTATCGGCACTTTTCAATCTCTTCACTCTCTTTTTCTCTTTTCGGTCTCCATCACTTATAGCTTCCTGTAAACCAAAAAAATATCTCATTCTGGAAAACACCACCATCTGAGCTGTCTGCCTGTGTGGACATCCTGAACCAACAGAGCTAACATTTAAGCAGCAAACAGATTTACCTTTTTTTTTTTTAAAAGTGATAAATCTCTTTCTGCTCATTGGCAGGAAAGAAATCACTCTCTTTGTAGTCTGGTACCCTATACATATAGATGGGGGTGGAATCGAGCATCAAGATTTAATAAATTAAACCACAAAATGAGAGTTTCATTCAGCAATGGCAACCCGAAAACAACTTAATCTTCTACTTTTACAAGATTGTGAATTGAAACGAAGGGATCAAGACATTTTGGTGTGAGTGATGAAGCTGTCTTGGCCTAGGTTTCTCATGGAGCCAAGAAACCATTTTATTATAATGTAAAATGGCATCTGGGCAGTTTGGTGAAATGCAATTTCTTCCCTTTGCTTTGCATTCTGCCCAAATAATCCGGAGGTGTAACCTACAGAGAAGATGGATGTCTTTCTGCATTGCTAGTGTAAATTGGTTTTTGTGTCGTTTTCCTGGGCTTCGTAAATCAGCCGCTGATACCAATCGTAATAGATTTGTCAACATAAAAGCTACCGGGGAATCATAAAAAAAAATAATTGAAAAATCATTCTCTTTTGTTTCATTATCAATTGCAGTAAAATTATTCATGGGAACAGTAATATTAATGTTAGTAATTTTTCCCAGTGTGGTAATGGAGTTTTGTTCCTTTTTATTAATAGTCAGCCTTGAATTTATTTTATGTGAACAATTAATAGCCATTCTTCAAACTCCTTCAGAAGGCACAATGACAAATGGAGTTATTAACCTCCGTCTTCAGTGACGATGCCACTCCTGGTCAACAATCAAGGGTAGTCAGAAACTCATGAGTCTGTTCTATCTTTTCAAAAGTGTTTAAAAGATCAGAGTGCATGTGAAGCTACTTTAGGTTGCTAAGTATGCCATGTCATTAGATTGACTTCAATTTTTCTTTTAAAATATATGCACACATTGAAAGGGAAAAAAAGAAAAGAAAGTCCTTTCTTCCAGAAACCAAGTGCCAAGGCCCAGCAGGTTATTTTTGTGTCGTTATGTGTGTGCCGTCCAGTTGCCTGTGACCCATAGTGACCCTATTTATAGCAGCTCTCTGAAGCCTGCCCTGTCCTGAGCCAGTCTCACTAATTCTGACACACCAACCCCATTGTCCCAGTTACTGTATCAATTCATCTCATCCAGGGTCTTCCTCTTCTGCACTGTCCCTCCACCCTTCCAAGCATGATATCCTTCTCTAAGGATCAATCTCTCTAGGCCACATGCCCAAAATCCTACCCTCCAAGGAGAAACTTGGTTTCACCCTCTCTAAGACAGACTGACTTGTTTTCTTCGCAGTCCATGGTATGTTCAAGACTCTTCTTCAGCACCACAATTTGAAGGCATTGATTCTTCTTCTGTCATCCTTAGTCACTGTACAGCTCTCTGACATGTAGCAAGTAGTTGAAAAGACCATCGCCTGGATGAGGCACACCTTAGTCTCTGGACTAACATCATTGCTCATCAGCACTCTGGAGAGGTCCTTGACAGCAGGTTTTCCCAATGCAATTAGTCTTTTGATTTCCTGACTGCTGGTGTTAAGAGTGTTGATTGTGGAGCCGAACAAGCTAGAAAACTGTTGACAACCTCAATCTCTTCTCCATAAGGCACCCTCGTTCTGGCTGGGTTTCTAACTGAGTGGGGCTCTTTGAGAGTGCAGCTCCTTTCCTGAGGTGATCCCTGTTCCAACATGGCTCCTTGTTGTTGTTTTTAAGAGCACTGGGTGGGCTCTAAGTTAAAGCGACCTTATGCACAAGACAAGGACATTCTGTCATGTTCTGTGCCATCTCCACAGTCTCTGCTCTGCTGTACAATCTCAGTGTCACTGAAAATCTAGACTGCTGGAGAATCTTCCACTATTGCTTTATCTTTTAATATCAGCCTCTCTGCTCCAGTATTCTCTTGTTTGTTGGCAGTGGTTGGACAGAGATCTGCAGCTTCCTTCATTTCTTGGGCTTCAGGTTCCTCTTATTGTGCTTCACGGATGTTCCATCGGGGGCACTCTGGTGGCATAGTCTGTAGGGAGTTGTCTGTTAACCTAAAGACTGAATTTTGGGTGATCCAAATCCAGGAGAAAGATGGACACTCTCCTCCCGTGGAAGGTGGAGACCCGGAAGCTCAGTGAAGGCCAGGGAGGGTTCGGTTCTGACTTGGTGGCCGTGAGTGGAGTTGTTTTTGAGATGTTCCCCGAGATTGACTAATTCCAGGAGTAGGAGGCAATATAGCTCTGGGCTACCTCTAAACTTTCTGGATGGTGGGCCTGATTTTTATACTTGAGTCATTTTGGAAAAGATCCTTGTTCTCTGAATATCAGGAGGGGCTCCCAAACTCTGCCTTAAACCTTACACTGCTAAGAATTTAAGGGATTACCAACTGTGAGAAATATTAGGGGCAAAGGCATCATCACATAGACTGCAGGTACTAACTGCTTGGATTGTTCTGGAAATCCTTATCGGAGCTAGCATTCTTGACCACCGTTCATGATGAAATCTCTCTAGAGAGTTCTAAATTCATAGCTGTGCCCTTTAAACAACAGCACTCCCTAACAAACTGCTGGCCTTGATAAGGAAGTCTTCTCATCCTCACAGATCCAAATTTAAGAGTAGAGTGATATATTTAAACCTTCTCTTCTTTTTTACACGAGCTCCAAGGAAGTTAAAATCACAGTCACTTCTGCTGCTCCCTTCCTCATCCTCAGTCACACAATACTCAAACCTGCTAAAAATGCAGAGAACATTCTGATCAGTAGCATGAAGCTTGAGGGAGTTCTGGTGACTCACGGCTAAGGAACTATGCTGCCAGCACAAAGGTACGTGCTTCGAATCCACCGGCTGCTCCTCCAGAGAGAGGTGGACAATTTTCTCGTGTGTGACTTATGCCTCTTAAAACCTGCTGGAGGGTCAGTTCTGGACAGTTCCAATTCGAAGGTGCACAACAACAGTACGAAACTTGATGAAAACAGATCCTAAAAATTCTGCTGTGTTTGAAGACTAAATGCTCAAAGAAGTCAGGAGAGGATTGCCAAAGGGAGAGAGAGGTGATACTGGTCAAGAGAGAAAAGAAGGAAAAAACTGCTGGGAGCCTGCATTTTACTTACACACACAGTCTGTTGCAGACACACAGTACACACACATGTTGTTGTCTTTGTTATGTGCCGTCGAGTCACCTGCGACTCATAGCGACCCTATGTACAACAGCCCTAAACCCTGCTCTATCCTGTGCCAATCTCACTGCCTCTGACACACCCATCCCAGATTACCCCAGTCACTGAATCAATCCACCTCATAGAGGGCCTTCCCCTCCTGTGCTGTCCCTCCACCCTCCCAAGCATGATGTCCCTCTCCAAGGACCGGTCCCTCCTTACAACATGTCCAAAGTATGTCAGACGAAGCCTCAGAATCCTTGTCTCCAAGGAGCCACCCGGTTTAACCCTCTCCCGAATGAATCTGTTTGTTTTCCTAGCAGTCCATGGTACCCTCAATACTCTTCTCCAGCACCACAGCTCAAAGGCATCAATTCTCCTTCTATCCTCCTTATTCATTGTCCAACTTTCTGATGCATAACAAGTGACAGCAAAGACCATGGCCTAGATCAGACGCACCTTAGTCTCGAGAGTGACATCATTGCTCTCAAGTACCCTGGAGAGGTCCCTCACAGCAGGCTTTCCCATCGCAATATGCCATGAACACGTATATCAACATTTACATACCCTGCTGGCACAAAGATTAAGCACTTGGCTGCTAACCAAAAGGTTTCTAGTTTAAACCTGCCCAAGGGGTCTGGCAATCTGCTTCTTTAAAGACTGTAGTTTAGGAAACCCTGTGCAGTGGTTCTAACATGTTGCATGGGGTCAGATTCACAATGCATTGGAATCAAAGGCACACAGCAAGCAGTAAACATGCACCTATATACATATATACATACATGCATACATACATCTATCTATCTATCTATCTATCTATCTATCTATCTATCTATCTATCTATCTATCTATCTAATTTTTAAAAAATCTTTCCCCTAGGAATGTGGATTTCTTATATAAACCTGCTTAAGCTTCTACACTTTGGGAACTGTCTGTATATCTGGATAACTCTTAAACTAGTACAAGAATACATCTGATTTGATTTCCCCCAGGACGGAGAGAAATCTTAGAGGAAAAAATGATGTAACAGTTATACCAGATAAAAAGTCATCTCACAGAAATGAAAAGGTTGCTAACTGCTACAGAGTCAGCCCCTAAATCCGGTGAGGCTGTGCATATCAAGAATGAAACACCCCGTTCTTACACCACCTTTGTGATGAGCTGTGGCTGGGGTCACTGTTACCTACAGGGTTAACATTGGTGGGTTTTGGGAAGCAGGCCACTAGGCCTTTATTCCTACTTTGTCTGATCCTGGAAGCAGTACAGATGCCCACATATTGTTACATTGTTGTTGTTGGGTGCTGAGTCAACTATGACTCATAGCAACCCCATCCACAGCAAACTGGAACGCTGCCCTAGCTGGGAATTGAACCTGGGTCTTTCACATGGAAGGTGAGAAATCTACCAGTGAACCAGACTGCCACTTCAGAATCCAAGGGCTTTGTAGGAAAGAACCTCTTCTCTCCCACGTGTGTGTATTTAAGTGGCTTCCTTGCTGTGCTTTACAGTGTGAGGATCATGGTGCAGAGAGGCAGTTTCGAGACGCTCACAAGTCAAGAGCATGAACTTGGCTGCTGTCTCCATGAGCAAAATGAAAAGGTGATCAAATACTGGTTCTGGGTGAGAGGGAATTCCTCGGCAATGTCTTCAAACCTGGCAAACTTCTCAACACTGACAATTCAGGAAGGCTGGTATATACACAGTGGCAGCTCCTATCTGTTTTCTGTGGTAGAACCAATAGCACAGCATCAGCCGTCGCTGGGAGGACGCATTTACAGAAAGCCATGACACAGTGAAACGATTTCCTGGCTCCCCAGAATAGACAGGCAATGGAAGGCATCTCCTGCAAAGGGGCTTCCTCTATCAGAGAGACTGTTCCATCGCCAACATAAATCTGTACTGAAACGAAGTGCCGATGTAAAATCAGATCCCTCACAAACGGGTTTAAAAACAGCTGGTTAATTGTATGAGGAAGGCTGACTCTCAGGAGCACATTAGCATTACGTGCGTGTTGCAGGCGGCCCAGCACTGCTGTTTATAAAAGCGATGCACCCCTCTGTCTTCACACAGCTCCGTCAGGGCGCACCTTGGGAGGAAATCACCATCAGGAGACCCCACAGACTCACCCCTGTGCAGCGGTGCTGTGGGCGGCCTAAGCATTCTGCTTCCATGTTCTGGCTTTAGATTCTAATTCATTCATCCAGAGATGGCAAAATCAACTAAAGCTTCCTTTACTTGTTCACTTACTGTTGTTGTTGGGTGCCATCAAGTCAACTCCGACTCACAGCCACTCTGCGAACAAGAGAGCTGAGCCCTGCCCTATGCTACACCAGCCTCACATGGTGCAGGGAGGAAAATGTGCAACAAGGAACGACTGGAAACCCAAGTTCTTTAAGAACTTTCATTAAAATCTCAATTGAAAAAAGAAACTTGACAACACACACACAAGCAGTGGCTGTGCGGTTGGCACAGAGCGGAGTAGTGTTTCATGCTGCTCTGCACAGGTCTACCAGCGACTTCCATCCTACCTGCACCCAACAACGATGCACTGCCTATTCTTTGTGCGGTGTTAACAGTTAATATAATAAGATGTTAAGTGAGAAAGTGGGTGTTTGAGTTTCCCCAGAGGTGCCTAGGAAGCAAGGCCTGGTCATTTACTACATTAAAAAAAAATTCTCCCCTGAAAATACTATCGAGTACAGTTCTCCTCTGACACAGGGGCCACCATGAGTTGATGCCAGTTTGGTGGCATTTGGTTTTGCACAGTGCTTACTACGTGCCAAGAAAGAGTCCCAAAGACCTTGATCCATCCACGTTATGAGACTGGTGCTGTTATTATTCTTGTTTCACAGAGGAGAATGGAGAACAGAGTCCAAAGTCACATAGTAAATGGTAGAACTGAGATTTGAACTCAGCAGCTCCCCAGAAGTGGGGATCCTAAGAATGAAACCATACTGTCTCTTTCAATTTCAACCATTCTTCTTGTTGTTGTTGGTGTTGTTGAGTTGTTGTTGTTAAGGTACCGTTGAGTCCACTTCCTGACAGCAGCCCTCCAATCAACAGACTGGATCTGCCTGCTCTCGCTTCACCCTCCCATTCTCTGTCGTGCTTAAACCCCAATCACGGCAACCAACTGGTTTTGTTGAGGATCTTCCTCTCCTCCACCGGCTCTCCAGTGTTCCAAGCACGATGTCTCCTTCCAGGGCAACTAACTAGCTCCAGATTCTGAAGCTACGTGTATATGGAAAAGCCTACCTCCCAACGCGGTTCCCTATAACGCAGATCATGTCTTGTGTTCTGAGGGTCCTTATCGTCTCTAGTGAATATTTATATGTCATTTTGCTCTCACACATATATCATATAGTGGGAACAATTTGGCAAGCTGCCTTTTTCATTTAACAGCTTGAACTTCATTCCATATTAGAACAAGAAGAGCTTCCTCAGTCTCGTCCCCTCCCTCGCCCCCGAAGACTGCAGATGGTCCAAGCCAGGGGTGGGCAAATTTCTGCTGTATAGGACTAGACTGTAAATATTTCTGCCTTTGTGAACCACATGGTCCATATCACATATGCTACTGCTGCTTTTTGAAAACGTCTTTAGAAAATGTGAAAATGGTTCTGAGCTCACGAGCCACATAAACAAAGGCTGCGGGCCAGACCCTGCCCGCGGATCAAAGCCTGCTGCTTCCTGAGACAACATCTCTTAACTTTGGTTTGCGACTCATAGTAACCCTATGTCCAATAGCTCTGAACCCTAGTCCACCCCGAGCCAGTCCCACAGTATTTGACACACTTGCTCTGTCGTCTCAGTTACTGTGTTAATCCGTCTCACCCAGCATCTTCCTCTTCTACGCTGTCCTTCCATCTTTCTAAGCATGAGATGCTTCTCTTCAAGGATAGGTCCCTCCTGGCCACATGCCTGAAGGCTGTGAGACAGAGCTTCAAAATCCTTGCCTTCAAGGATCAGCTTGGTTTCTCTCTCTCTCCAGGACAGACTTGTTTGTTCTCTTGGAAGTCCCTGGTATGTTCAATACTCTTCTCCAGCACCACAACTCAAAGGCGTCAATTCTTCTTCTGTCATCCTTAGTCACTGTCCAGTTCTCTCATGCATAGTAAATAACTGCAAAGACCATTGCTTGAATCAGGTGTCCCTTAATCTCCAGACTGACATCATTGCTTTTTAGCACTTTGGAGAGGTCCCTGATGGCAGATTTTTCTAATGCAGTTCATCTTTTGATTTTCTGACTGCTTGTGCCAAGAGTGTTGATGGTGGAACCGAGCAAGCTGTAATTTTTAATGACTTCAATCTCTTCTCCACCTACCACAGTGCTGCCAAATGGCCCAGTGGTGAGAAGCTTTGTCTTCTTGACACTGAGCTTCAATCCACAGTCCCTGACCTTCTGCAGCACACGCTTCAGGTCCTCCTCAGTGTCAGCCAGCGAGGTTGTGCCATCTGCATAATGCAGGGTATTGCTGAGTCTTCTTCCAACTCCTATACCACACACCTCCTCATAAAGCCCAGTCTCTTGAATGATCTGTTCTGCATACAGATTGAAAAGATATGGAGAGAGGACACATCCCTGACACACTCCTTTTCTGATTTTGAACCATGCAATGCATCTTGTCTTTTTCCACTGGGTCTGTTCTTAGCCATTCTCAAGAGAGCCGTCTTCCTATAACACCAAACCAGTCCCTCTCACACATGTGACCAGGATGAGCAGCTGTGGCTGATTTTTCAGAAGTAGGTCACCAGGCCTTCTTTCTGAGGTACCTCTGGGAGAACTAGACTCTCTAACTTCTCCGTTCACAGTGGAGAGTGTGAGTTGTTTGTAGCACCCCACCCTGCTTGACTTTCTCCACGGCTCTCGCCATCATCTGTAATTACATCTTGTTTTGTATTTACAGTTGCTCTGACCTGAAGTAGCTGGGAAGCTCTGGTGGCTCTGGTAGTGGTAAGAAGCTGTGTTGCAATTTCAAAGGCACATGGTTCAAACCTACCAGCTGCTCTGTGGGACAAGGATGGGCAAGCCCCTCCAGGCCAATTTTCTGCTGCTGGAAACCCACTGGAGGGTCAGTTTGGGCTGGTTCCTACTCCATGGCACATACCACCACCACCTGCCCTGCTAGAACGGGTTCCATTCACTGCGGTGCCCCAGAGCCCACCATGCCACTTGACACATTTGAGGTGAATACATGAACTGTTGGGAAAAGGTCAGCTTAATCTACCTTTTGTGGTGGCTCGCTCCTCACTTCACCTACTTTGGTCTCAGTCCTGCTGACATCCTCATTCATCATGCATCTCCCTTTAAAGGTTTTACACGCACTGTCACCTTCACCATCTTTTTCTTTGAGCAACACACTCCTACTCATCCGTCAATGCCCAGTTCCAATGTCACCTCTTCTACGAATGGTTTGTACTTCCTTGACTAGGATGAAATATCCCCTCTGGCAGATTTCCAGAGCACTCTGTACCAATCTCTGAGTCATAGTTAGGTTTCCAGCACAAACCTTTCTTGATTTATACTCTGAATGCTTCTAACTATATTTGAGAAAAATTAAAACCAAATTCTATTTCACCTACAGTGAGTTCCTTTCTGAAAGTGCTATACTGAATGGTATTTCAACGGCTAGTTGTTGTTGTTGTTGTTATGTGCCGTCGAGTTGTTTGCGACTCATAGCGACCCTATGTGCAACAGCCCTAAACCCTGCTCTATCCTGTGCCAATCGCACTGCCTCTGACACACCCATCCCGATTACCTGAGTCACTGAATCAATCCACCTCATAGAGGGTCTTCCCCTCTTGTGCCATCCCTCCACCCTCCCAAGCATGATGTCCCTCTCCAAGGACTTGTCCCTCCTTACAACATGTCCAAAGTATGTCAGTAGGGGCACATATTATGTGGATTTCCAGCACAGAACTCTGTGCTAAGTGTCTTCTGTACATTATCTTTCAGGCCCTAATAATCCTAATAAAGAAAGCGTTATTATTATCTGTCTTAGAGAAAGTGCATCCAGAATGCTCTTTGGATGTCAAGATGACAAAGGCTTCATCTCACATACTTTGGGCATGTTGCTGAGAAAAGCTATTTGTTGGAAAAGGAGATCATGCAAGAAAAGGCAGGGGGTTGTGAAAGAGAAGACCCTCGACGAGATGGAAAAACAGTGGCTGCAACAATGGGCTCAAGGGTGTCAGAGACGATGTGGTACAGGGTTCACTCAGGATTGTTCATAGGTTTGCTGTGAGTCATACTCAACTTGATGGCAGCTAACAACAACAGCAACAACAACAAAAAGTGATCTAACATACAGTGAGGCCAGATAATCTGCCTCTGGTGGCCTGCGGGCACACCACCAGGCCGTCTTGTGCTCACCGTGTCGGGTGGTCCTTTGTTCTGTCACGCTGTCTGGCTGGTGCACACATCTGTCCTGCTTCTCTGTGTCAAAGCCCGGGGTGTATTCTGCTTAGAGAGGGGCCCAACTCCCCTGCAACAAGGGCCTGCCCTGTGGTGGGGCACATATGTCCTTCTGCTAGCCAGATGGAGAGGCATGGAATCTGGGCTGCCCTCTACACTTCTGATAGTGCATCCCCAAGGGCAGCCAGGTGTCCTCGGAGCCTGCTGTTTACCCAGGTGGACCGAAGGCACTTAGCCAGCTCACTCTGAGCTGGTGCAGCGACCCCAGGGCAGGGGGCAAAGGAGCCCCCTCGAAGGGAGAGGAGATAGGGGAGGAGGCCCAGCAGTCTCATCATTAACTTGAAACAAAGAAACTTTTCTTGCTCCTCCAGGGAGGGAGGGTAGTAATAATAACTTTTCAGAAACATGCAGACTCTCTCTACTGCACAGAAAGGAAGAGGGGGTGCTGACTTGCAGCCTGTGGTCTATTTGACTAGTGACAGTGTGGAACTTTGCGGCTCACTGGGAACATCCTGACTTGAGAAGGTGGCCTTGAGCTTTTAGCACAAGTGCTACTCAGAGTGCGGTCCTCACACCAGCAGTCTCAGTATCACCTGGGAGCCAGTTAGAGACGCAGCCCAACCCAAACCTACCAAATCAGAGGAGCCCCAGCCCAAGCCTACAGAATCAGAGAGCCCCAGCCCAGACATAATCAATCAGAGTCTGAATTTTAGAAAGACCACCAGGAAATCTATGAGCAGATTTCAGTTTGAGAAGCACTGACCTAGGATTCCTGGTTAGAAACACAGGTTTGGGCTTCATGCCTTCACAATTCTGATTCACTAGACCAGGTGGTAAATCAGGCTGGGATCTAGAAATCTAAAAAGCACCCCTGGGGAGCCTGCCTACTTTCCCCAGCAGCTGTGGTCTAGGGGCAGTGTTCTGGAGCAGAAATGGAGCAGAAGTCATTGGATTTAGACATGAGCTCTCCACCCTCCTGCCTCTGAGCTAGGTGATTCAAGTAATTACTTCAGCTTTCTGCGTTTCGGCTTCTTCAACAACACGGGGCTTTAACCGTAAGAACAGTATTATGTATAAAGTGCCTAGCAGAGCATTTGTACACCTGTTCTCAAAACCCGTTGCCACTGAGCTGGAGCGGACTCACGGCGGACCCTCCGCTGGGTTTCTGAGGTCACCTGCATGAGAAGTGACCGTTCATCTTTCTTCCTCAGAGCTACTGGTAGATTCGAACAGCCAGAGAGAGGAGGCCTTTGGGTTAAGGGTAAAATTGGCAACGGGCTGCACCAGTAGTACCTTTACAGGCCAACTGTTCTGTGACCACGTTCTTGCCCTGCAGGTGGGAGATCTGTGTGCGATCATTAGCCAAGGTCATGTTCAACTATCATAGAGGCTTGTATGGTACTAGAGGCTGGACCAATTTCAGAGGAGCCTTTGGACCCACTCAGAAGAAAGGTCTGGAGAGCTGTGCCTTAAAATTTGGCAATAAAAATCCATGGATGCAAACAGTCCAATCCACACCAGATCTTGGGAATGGGGTGGGACCAGGCAGTGTTTCATTTCATTGCATTCTGAGTAACCATGAGGCTAGGCCTCCACAAGCAACACTAACACAGTTACAAAGAGACAAATAGCTGCAGTAATCACTATTAGATCAATGAGCTACACAACTGGTTACACATTTGAACAGTGAGTTGGGTCAGAGCAGAGGCAACAGGAAGGTCAATGGGTCTGCTCATCAGGGTGTAACGGAGGTGATTTCTCTGCTATTTCCCCCTAATCTTAAAGGCATGGAGAAAGAATGATGCTGCGGCTACCATGTTTTCACTTTAACAGTCAACTGGGAATTAAGAATTCCTGGGTCCGGCCTTCCAGAGAGTCTGTTTTGTCAGGGTTAGGAGGTGGCCCAGGAATCTGGGTTTTCATTCCTGGGAGATTCTGCTGCATGAAGTCCTCCAACTTCACTCTGAGAGGCAGTGGCTGAGAGAAGGTGCTCACCAACTCGGTAAACCCAGAGCGTTATGCACGAGGGGCCCGGGGCAGGCACAGGAAAGCTCTGAGGATGACTGAGCCCGGGCCTAGTCCAGGGCTTCCTATGTGAATGAATGCAGGGTTCTGTGCTGCTTGGCTGGGGCAACCCCAAAGACCAGAGGGAGAGGGCAATACCTGGGCTTCGGCAGCTTCGATGGTGTGGGAGAGGTTTCCATTCTGGACGGGCTCGGAGGCATCACTAGGGGGCGTCATCTCCATTTCTGTGCTGGTGCTATTTGGGAGCTCGATTTTGTCTGTGACAGAATTGAAACACAAACACACAGAGAAAGCAAATGAAATCAATCAGGGAAGAGGAGAGCCTTGCTGAAAAACGGAACTGTAAAAGGTCGGGCCAAGAGAGCTGGAGCTGCATGTCTCTGAGGGACGATGGGACCGAGGGATGGGGTCAGACCAAACACTAAAGGAATGTCCACCATCCCTCAGTCTGCCCTCTGCGTTCTCGGCCTTTCCCCTTTTCTGACAGTTCTCTGACTTCCCACACCAGCTTGGGGGTTTGGGTGCCCTAACAGCTCCCAGGGGAGCCTATTTTCTAGGTGAAATCTACCAACACACCGGTTAGCTACTATTCAAGAATGTGAATACAGAAATTTAAAAGTCAAAACCATACGGAATGTAAATACTATTTTGTGCCAGGATCATAGCATAAGCCTTTGTCTTACAGAAAAAAAGGTCTTTTCTTGGTACTACATTCCGGAAAGGACCCCAGCCCACCTGGGTCCCAGACTTGGTCTGCCACTATTAGCTGCCACCTCAGGTGAGTCCCCGCCTTCCTCTGGGTTTCAGGAATCTTATCTGTGAACTGAGGTAGGTTTGATGGATTGATTCTGAAGTCTATCGACTGCAGCTCTAATTCTCTCAGACTGTGAGTGGATAAATGAGTCCCAAGCTAGATGGACATGGGGAAGGCAGCTGGGGAACCCAGCCCCTCCTTCCCAAAGTCCCTAGAGAGGGCCAGTTAGCGCATTCCACACCTGGGTGGCCTACAGCAGCAAGTCAGGGAGAAGCAGAAGACACAGTGCAGGGAAAGCCTGTATGGTTTCCAACTGAGGGGAAATGCTTGGCCAGAGAGAAGCCAGGTGTCCACAGGTATAGATTCAAGCTTCCTCCTGAGATCTGGACGAAAATAGGAGATTCTGGGCTCTGAGACAGTGAAATCAGGCAGCCCTTGGTTCCTAGTCTGACTCTGCCACTTCTGCTGTGTGGCCCTTAGTGAGAAACCTGACCTCCCTGAGCCTCAGTCTCCTCATCTGCAAAATGGGGGTGATGATGACAATATCAATCCAACAATAGCAACAATTACTATTACAACCAACAACAACAAAACCACTCTAAGTGCTACTTCTGGAAGGGTTAAAATAGGAAAATGTGTGTAAAGTCTGTCCAGTATCTGGTATAGAGCAAGGAAGCAGGAAACATAGACTCTTTCTGTCCTCCTCAGTGCCTCTCTGCATGACAAGATTCTGGGCAGTGAGAGTTCAGGCACCGCCAAGGTCAGCCTCCACATCAGTGGGAGGGAGATGGAGAGACCCTGAGACCCTCAGGCTGTAACGGGTCAAGTGTTGGTTTTCTGAGGCTTTGTATTTTGGTATCAGGGTTGCTGGGGGCGAGGGTGGGGTTAAACTGCTCACACAGCATCACAGTCTTGGTTTCTTGAAACTTCAGAAAGATTAAATATTTCTATCAATTACTTCTGGTGGTCTAGATCATAGGGAGCTGGACTTCTCACTCAAAGGGTGTGACTTATACCAGTTGATCGTAGTATGCCTGACTCAGTCATGTGGTCTCTGGGGGTGACTGGTAGGAATGATGTACTCTTCGGATCCAGGCAGAGAGGATCAAGCTCACCTCAGCCTGGGTAAAAAGGCAGAGGTAAGAGGCTCCCAAACAGGTATGAGCAGATGAAAAGAAACAATAACCTACGAGGCATAGTATCTAGCCTGAGTCACCAAAAAAAGTATGGGGGGAAAAATCTTCGGATTTTAGAATTCTTAAAATTCTATTTTTTCAAGCCCACCACCCATCCAGTGGATTGTTGTATTCTGACTTATGTTGCTGTGATTATGATGCCAACTGTAGTATTTCAAATCTTGGTAGGGCCAATCCATGGAAGGGCAGGCTTCAGTCCTTCCAGACTACAGGCGGAGGAGAAGGCCTTGGAAATCTACTTCTGGAAAAACTTGTCAATGAAAGCTTTAGGAAAAATGATGGAATCTTGTCTGATATTTTTCTTGAAAAAGAGTCTTTAAGTTGGGAAGGCATTCGAAATAGGAGCAGGGAAGAGGTGCCTCCTTGAAGTAGTAGTTCTTGGGTGCTGTTGTGTTGAGTAGGACTCAAATAGTGACCTTACGAACAACAGATCTGAACTCTATCCTGTGCCGTCCTCACAATCACTGACACACTCAAGGCCAATGCTGCAGTTACTGTATCAGTTCATCTGGTTGAAGGTCTTCTTCTCCTTTGCTGTCCCTGCATATTTCTAAGCATGATGTCCCTCTCCAAAGAAGAGCCTTTCCCAGCAACATGCCTGAAGTATGTGAGATGAAGCTTTATGATGTTTGCCTCCAAGGAGCACTCCGGTATACCTTCTATGAAGAAGAATGTGGCATTAGGATTGGAGGAAGACTCATCAATAACCTTCATTATGTGATGATACAATCTTGCTTGCTGAAAGTGAGGAGGACTTGAAGCATCTGCTGCAGAAGGTTACACACTGCAGCTGTCAAGCTGAATTGCATCTTAACATCAAGAAAACAAAAATCCTTGCTACCGGACTGACAGGAAATATCATGAGAGGTTAAGAAAAGATTGAAAGTATCGATGGTTTCATCTTATTTGGATCCACCAGTCAATACACTTGGTACCAGCAGTCAGGAGATCAGATATGTTATTACACTGGGAAAGTCTTTAGTCAGGGACCTCTCTCTTCAAAGTAGAGACCATCTCAATAATGGTGGTGGAATAAAACTTTTAGGACCTTCATTTGCTGATGTAGCACAACTAAAAATGGGAGCTGAAAACGTCCATGAGTAATTATAACATGGAATGAACAAAGTATGAAAAACTAGAAGCTGTCAAAAAGGAAACAGGACATTTCAAGATTGTTATTTCAGGCATCAGTGAGCTGAAATGGACCCGCATTGGCTATTCTGGATTAGATAATCACATAGTCCACTAAGGGGCGGTGGGGATAACTTGAAAAAGAGCAACGTTGCAATCATTGTAAAAACAAAATTTGGTGCCTTTGAGCTGTGGTGGTGGAGAAGACTATTGAATATACCATGGACTGCTAGGAAAACGAATGGATTTGTCCTGGAGAGAGTGGAGTGAGGCTGCTCCTTGGAAGTAAGGATTCTGAGGCTT
>NW_006399764.1:12703083-12732549 GCF_000299155.1 Elephantulus edwardii | reverse complement strand
AAGACTCTCAATGGGATGGACTGATACAGTGACTGGGGTAATGTGGGGTAGGTGTGACAGAGATGGTGAGACTGGCACAGGACAGGGCAGAGTTTAGGGCTGTTGTACAGAGGGTCGCTATGAGTCACAGGTGACTCGATGGCACATAACAACACCATCCTGAAGTACGAAGCTGTTAGTGATGGGAGATTATCCATATGTCTACAAGGAAGATCTCCACCTCCCTTATATTGGTTGTGTCATCGGGTGGAACCAGTGCTTGGAGAAGGATTCGGTGGTTGGCAAAGTAAAATGTCAGTGAAAAAGAGGAAGATCCTTAACGGAATGGATGACCACAGTGCCTGCAACAGTGGGCCCAAACATGGCAAGGCTTGTGAGGAGGGCACAGGCCCAGCAGGGTGGTGTTCTGAATCATAACTAACTTGATGCCACCTAACAACAACAACAACAATAACAACAACAACATTTTTTAGGAACAAAGCTATTCAGAGACCTAATCAAGACTGGAAGGATCCTTGGAATTATGCATATTACTTCCTCATCAAAAGTTCAATCCAAGTTCATGTCACCCAGTCCCCAGGAGAAGGGCCAGGAATGAATGCTGGCATCTAAATCTCATTTTGCTGCATGGTCTCATTCCCAAAGAGAAACCAATGGGGAGAAGAGATGTAATTGAATATAAATATCACAAGCAAAATTTAACCTATGTAATAGACTTTCATGGTACAGTTTACATAGTTTTGTAATCCAAAACCAAAACATGCTTATTTAAGAAATTTGTCCAAATTCATAGTACCATAAAGAAGCCAAGCAAAATAATCTCATGTTTAATAATCCCAATTCCAAGAAGTAATTTTTGGTAGCATTTTGGCTTATTTCCTTCCTTATTTATTTATTATTTCCTTATTTAGCTTCTTTGCCAGTGGACTCTTGTCTGCTTCAAAGGTCAAGATTTTCCTGAGCCAGAAAGGAGGGACACAGATTCTTCAAAAGATACTCTTCAAAAGAGTGTCATGTATTTTTAGTTGAATTTTTATCTGCAGATACTTTGAGTTTCTTGGGCAATCACATTGTTTATAGCATAGATCCAGATTAGGTTAAATTTAGTTTGCATTTGGAATTATAGTTACAGAGAGGAGAGGAGGAACACTGTGTCCAAAGTTAAAATAAGATGCTGAATGTCACTATCTGGCCACACACGAGATGCAGAAAAGGGCACCAAGAAGAGGCTGGGCTGCTCCTTCAGGAAGGAGACGCAGTGCCGTGTTGCAGGGACTCTGTGACACAGATCAAGAGGGACCCGGGGAAACACTGGCAATTCACTGAGAGTGCTGTGGGCAAGGCCACAGGTTCAAACTCTAGGTATTGCTGCTGGGCGTCTCTGACTTGATCCCACCTCACAGCTACCCCTTGTGTCAGAGCAGACTGCTCCACAGAGTTTTCTAGGCTACAATCTTTACCGGGGGTAGATGACCAGGTCATTGTTCCTGTGGAGCCTCTGGATGGGATTGAACCTCCAACTTTTCAGCTGGCAGTCAAGTGCTTAAACATTGTGCTACCAGGGTTTTCTCATCTCGGGAAACACTGACTGACTGGTGTGCATGTGTCTCTCCTCTGTATGTAGCAGTAAAGCAATTGCTGTGACATCCACTCTGCCTCACGGTAATGTCGCTGTGCATGTCAGAGTAGAACTATTTCTGATCCCAACGGCTCAGTTTTGAGAAGACTATAACCAGGTGCCTCTTCTTGAAGGTGCCTCTGGGTGGACCTGAACTCTCAGTCACCTTGTTGTCAGCCAAGCTCTTTAACCATTTGCACCACCCACCAAAAACCCATACCTGCTGCTGTTTATCTCCACTTACAGTGACACTAGAGGACAGGGTAGAAGTGGCCTATAGGATTTTCATGTCTATAAGCCTTTACAGAAACAGACTGTCACATATTCCTCCCACAGAGTGGCTGGTGGGTTCAAATTATCATACTTTCAGTTGACAGCTGAATGGTTTAATTTCTGTTCTACCAGCGATCCGCTTTGTACTACCTGGGGACCTCTTTACGGAGATCTGCCAAAATAAAATTATTTCCTGCTCTTAAAGGCAGTGGGAGCTCTGGCGGCATAGTCTGTGGGGAGTTGCACTGCTAAACAAAAGGTGCCACTTCTCTGGTGGTTCAAATCCACCGGCTGCTGTGTGGGAGAAAGATGGCGACTCCTCCAAGTGATTTACAGCCTCTAAAAACCAGGCAGGTCAGCGCTGAGTTGGTTCCAGCTTGATGGCAATGCATTCTGAGTTTTGCTTTTCGTAACTGCAGACGCCTGGTTAGGAACTGGTGTTAGTTCAGACTTCCCAAAGCATCATAACTCTTCCTGGGGGTTCCCTACAGTTACTAGTGTTTGCCAGCGGTGGAGAGATTTGACTGATGACACCCAGGAAAGGCCTCTACGGGGTCAAGGGTGCTGACCCTGGGCCCTGCCTCTCTGCTCCCCTCCTTTCACCCCAGGAAGGGATGGCATGGGATGGAGGGGAGTCTCTGTACTCACCCATGTGGTTGGCCGCTCCGTTCTGCCTCTCGTTCTCGTCCACATGGCATTTCTTCTTGGCAATCTTATGGAGAATTGAAGCCTTTTCTCTGAACCGCCCTGAATCAGGAGAAAGGAGCAGGAAGGAAATGGGGTGAGGAGGAAGATAAACAGAGGGGCTGGAGATGAAGAGTGAAGCAACATATATGCCCTGTTATGCTGCACTCTGGTCTCCTCCGCTCCTTTCTGCCCAACCCCAACACCCCCAAACCTACCCACAGCAAACTGCCTTCCCTACCTTTGTGGATTCTTCTGTCCGAGTCTCCATTTAAGGCCTTCAAGCTGCCAGACCCCCTCAGATGAAAAGTTTAACCAACTGCCCACAGCACACCCCAAACTTCCAGCATCTCTTGAACCTCCCTGCTGCTTGGACCCAACACAGGACTAAGAGAAAGCTGCTCTGCAGACGCAGCAATTTCCCTGGTACCAAATCTAATCCCAGACTGGTGTTGATAAAGGGTTGAGTAGGAAAACCAAGCCCTGGGCTCCCTTGATTTGACTTTGGCTTTCAAATATTTATCATAATTCACACTGCAGTTTCCAAGTGGTTCGGGAGCACGTGTCACACACAGCTCTATGATCTGCCGAGTCAGCTGCAATTAAAGTATTTAAGGAGGCCATGGATGGCACTTGGCGCTTTAAGGGAGGGCAGCAACTGAGCCCTGAAAGGACCCCATTCTCAGAAGAATGGCTTCAAACCACAAGTCTAACACATCATTGCATCTCCTTTATGGACATAGTAAATGGATAAACTCATGCAGCAAGCACAGGGACTGGGGGGCGGGGAAGAGCATGCAAAAAAGTGTGGAAGCTAAGGAAACGGCACATTTCTTGTTCAATCCTTGGTTTTCTCCCTTGGCAACATCCAAGGCAGAAAAGCTTAATTGAGACGGGTTTCTATTGCCTAGATTCGGATGTGGTCAGTCACTCAGAATACCACAGTCTACAATTTCCTCAGAAGTCGTTTGTTGATGGTGGTGGTCCACATCAGATTATGAATGGGTCATCTCATTCTACCTCGAGGATTAGATCAAAACCAAACACTGACAAGCTTCTTCTAGAGAGTGTCCCTTCTCAGGACGTGGCATGGCAGGTGACGCTACCCATTCCTCCCCTCCTCAGGAGTGGAAACCCTGGGGTCCGGGCCTGGTGGAGACCTGTGGGAAGGTGGGACTGATAGAGCTGTAAACTAGAGTGAGATCAGCTGATTCCAGTGGAGGAGGTGACACAGGACAGAGCCCTTTCTACTCATAAACCTACATACGTTATTGGCACAAAGGCAGCTCTTAGGATGCAAGTCCAGGCGACGGACGTGCAGCATGGAAGACAGTGTCACGGGAAGTCAGAAAGGGAACAGTACATGGAGAAAAGTAGTTCAGCAAGAAGCTTCTGCTTCAGAGGAAGGAGAGAGGATGGGACGAGGGGCGTGAGGTCCATCTTTGAGGGGGGTGGGGAAGTTAGAGTTGGCAGGAAGTCCACCATCTTGGAAACTATTTCTGAATGTAGTAGTTTCTATTTAATCTCAAAGAGTAGAAAGAAATGGAATAAAAGGAAAGAAGACCTGGATACTAGGAAGATCAGGAAGCAAGAAGAAACAAGAAAGAGAAGGGGGACAGGGAAGATTATTATGAATGAGGAGGGAGGCTAGGGACTAGAATTTCATTTGCAAGATGCTTTCCTGGCCACCAAATCTAGTGAGAAACAGAGTCTGATGATTGAACTTGGTACCACAGCCGTCAGCCTACGGCAAACAACGCCAAGAAATCTTGAAATCACTTCAGGGAAAGCATGGGGGTGGGGGGGAGGAAGAGGTCTTAGAACATTCTACAAGATTATGTTTTTACTAATAAAACCATTCTACTGTGGTGTCATGAGCACTCTTTGAACATTTTTTGAACTTAGGACATCATACAACTCTAGGGAATAAAGAGGATCAAGAATTACTAACTATAAATGATATAAAAACAATAAAGCAAGAAAACACTAAGATGAGGGGGAAAGTAAGCCCAGATATATAAAACCTCAAATTGTAACCTAATGCAAATTTTCAGAGGAAGTGAATAAAATCACACGGGAGGAGAGGGCTCATCTTTTCCTTGTGGAACAGCTGGTGGATTTGAACCATGTACCTTTGGGTTGGCAGTAAAATTTCTTATCCACTAGGCCACCAGAGCACCAAGTAAGGATATCAGGGCCAAAGTTGTAAATCATGGCAAAGAAAAGATTTAATAGAAATAAGCTAACCACGTATTATTTGTGTCTAGAGGAATCTTCTCATAACTTAGATGTTTGCCAGAAAAAAAGTTAACAGTTAAGGGATCCCCAGAAGCATATAATGCCCATCTAGTTCCTCTGGCAAGAAAACACCTTTCAGAACAGTGTATGCCACGGTCACTTGTGGACTGGTTTCCCCATATTGTGTGAGAGAGGGCGGAGAGAAGAAGGTGGGAAGTGATTCTAGAACTGCAACTTTGCAAATCCTCCAACATTTTTACAAGTCAGTCGAGTTTCTGAGAATATACGTCTCACTTTCCCACTCAGACACACCTCAGATGTTCTATGTGATTGAAAAGTGGGAGGGATTAGCCTTATTTTTGGCAAGACCAAGCACTGGAGGCTGGTAGGGGTGAGGGGTAGGTGGAAGGCCCTTCTCCAGAACTTGGTGCACGTGTGCTCACTGAGGGTGGTAAGGCGGAGCCTGAAACAGCAAGTTTTCATCCTCCTTGTCCTTTGGGCATTCTGGGGATGGCTATGGGGCACCCTTAGAGGAGTGTTATGGAGAGATAGTTAAGAGGGCTATAGTTAGCACGCAGTTCAAGGGGCAGAAGCCAGAAGAGAATTTAGGATTTCAAGGAGACTGTGTTCTTGGGGAAAGACGTTATGGCACCTTTAAGAGTTGTTCAGCCATCAACACCCAATAGGGGTGTGTGTGTGCTAGAGATGCTACAGTGTGGCTGTTTAAATGAATAGAGTCTAAAGGCAGCTCCATCTGGGATTAAGTTGTGCTTCTCTCACTGGATAACTTTTGGTAAATTCTTGAATCCTTCTGGGCTCATTTCCTTTTCTGTTAAGTAGAGATTTCTGGGGTAGACAAAAGTTTAAATGTGAAAATGTCTGTAAAGGGTTTGTTCTATTGGCTGGCACTGGAAGAGCTCCAGGAACAAGAAGAAAAGGAATGTTAACAACAAGCCCGTGGGCAAGACTGAACCAACCATGGGTTGCTTTAGGAGAAGGACTGGTATATTTTCTTAAGCATCACCTGGAGGAGAATGAGCAACAGCCTGACCTGATAGTTTAAGCATATCTACACCTTGTGGGATTGGTCACTAGATTTCAGTGAGCCCACCAAGAGTCTCTTCTAAGATCACTTTACTTCTTCCTGCAATTCAGAAGGTCAAGGTGATGGAGCTGGCCTTCGATGTCTGAACTACTGATCCCTGTGCAATCTTAGAGTTGAAAGAGGGCGATCAGATTTCCCCTACTCCTGTAGGAGGAGGGCCAGTGATTGTGGCCGATGATTTGGGTTGGCTCAAAAGAACTTTCTGATGCACACATTTAAACCCTTCTGAGCCTCAAGTTCTGAATCTGTAAAGAGGGGATAAGGAGAACACCTATATCATGACTGTTGGAAGGTTCAGTGGGATACTACACAACAGGTAGTCAGGAGGGCTCTGTGTTAAAACACTATGCCTCAGAGAGAGTTATAATTATTGTGGAAATGAATGACAAGTGACTCTTTACGTCAACCACTGACTATATAAAATTGGGATGTAAGATGGAACGGATGCTTACCAGTCTTAGGGGCAGTAGACTGTGGCAGCAAAGGGACAACTTCCATAAACTATTTTCGGCACAGATTCCACGTTGTCATATGGCATGGCATCGGGGACACATCTAAGAAATCATTTTAGCTTTGCGCCTAGTGAAAAGATCCAAGATACTGATTGCTTCTGAAGGTGAGTGAAGAAGTGACTTTTAACATGTTTTCAGGCAACCTTAAAAATATACTCTGTTGTGGTGCAAACCCTGGAAGTGTTGTGTTTTTATATAGCTACAGATATTTGTATACTTCAAATCTCAGAAATAGCAGACTCTGTTCAAATCGTGAGGCACCTACGTCAATACCTAGTACACAATTTGAATATAGTTTAGCTCGCTCTGAAATTTGCAGGAAAAAAGTACCAGCTGAGTGTTCTCAGAGGATGGTGTGTTGAGGGGGAGGTGGGGAGGTGTGGAGAGAGAAGATCAAAAGCATAAGGGCCTAAAATGTGAATACGAGATTTTGGGAATGCAACCAAGGGTCAAAACCCTTGACCAAATCACTCTGGCAGGAAACAGAAGCCCCCCAAATGGGCATCACAAGAGGGTCCGGAGAGGCTGTTCACTCAAGAGGAAATGGATTTGGCTTCTGTTCTGCTCTTAATGAATTAAAACAGTCATAGAAACTCCTTCACCGCTTCCTCATGAAGCCAAGAATAAGCAGGGTCATGAAAGAAATCCTTTCGAGTGGGGATAGGTCAGCTTTTGGCTGCCACAGAACATTGTGAGGGTAAACAACACAGACCAGACAAGACGAGGGGGATGGCTATGTAGACATGAAGGTACCAGCCACCGGCCCTGGGAAGCAGTCCTTAATTTGAGAGAAGAGAAAAAAAAAAAGAAAAAGGAAAGGAAACAGAAGGGAAAACTTGAAAATAGTTTTTCTGAACCTATTTTTGTCTTCGGTGCTCCTGTTCCAGTCTCTCTCTTCAAGCTTATGGCTTGGCAGGCAGCTTAAAAAAGCAGACTGCACCTGAACTTGACTTTTTTTGCACTCCTGCCCCCAGAAATACAGATTCAAGTAAGGTGGGGTGTGTGTGTGTGTTGGAGGGGGCTACTGTTCTCCTGAGCAGACATGCAATGGAACTGATGTGGCAGAAAGTGAACTGAGCTCCCGTCTCTCACACCCCCATACACATCAGCTACTTTAACAATGTTTTGGACTCGACTTCTCTCTACCCTCTCTCCTTCCACAATCAAGTCTCAGTGGAAGAATCCAGAAATTTTCTAACTAGTCTTCCCCTTCCAACCTTACTGCCTCAGCTTCCAGGCTAGCGTCTGTCCAGCAGTCTCTGCTCTTTAAAAATGCAAATAAAATAATACACTCTTTCTTTCTGCTTGGCTCCCCAGTTCAAAGCAAAAGCCCAAGTCCTGACAATGACCTCTAAGACTATCCAGTGAGGTGCACTTGGGCAGCCTTGACTTTCTTCTCCTTACTTTGCTCCCGCCATTGTGGCCTCTGTGCTGTTACTTCAAAACACTGTCCCTCCCCAAGGTCTCTGCATTTGCTGTGCCCTCTACTTAGAAGGCCCTGCCCTCTGCCCTACACGTGGCCTCAGGGACCTCAAGGTCAAGAACACTCCCAGCTGCCCTGCTACTGTTTAATGGAATAAATGTTTCTGAACATAACAACAGTAACACAACCAACAACAAAAACGTCAGCAGACAGTACATGGAGAGGTGCTTGGAGGGCTTGCTAGGGAAATTTTCTTGACAATTTAGTTCCTTCTGAAGGCGTTACTTGTAATTTTTCAGAAGACCTTCTCAAATTTAGAAGCTCTGGTGGTCAAATGTTAAGGAGTTGCACTGCCATCCCAAAGGCAAGTGGTTTGAATCCAGCTGCTGTTCAGTGAGAGAAAGATAGGTAATTTTGTCCCGTGTGATTAAGCTGCCTCTGAAAACCCACTGAAGGGTCAGCAGTGAGTTAGTTCTGACTCCATTGGACATAACAACAACAACCACCACAACTCAAATTCAGACAAAACTGGAATTTTACAAACCATAAAGCTGGCAGCAGTCATGAACTCAGGAATTACTGACTTTATCTGGGGTGGATGCTAGACGAGAGCTGATGTTCTCTGTTGCTTTAAGTCACTTGCATTAGTCATACTGGCTCAAGAGCAACATTAACATACATTAAAACACAACCTAATAAAGCCGTTCTTCATGAGGAGCTGATGATTTACCCAGTGTTAATGTGAAGGGGCACGATTCTGGTGAACATGTATTCAGTACAGGCACAATTTCATGTACATATATTGTTTCTGTTACCTGAACTTCCTGTGTCTGGAAATGGTTAGTTAATGTGAGTTTCTACCTTCCCACTCCCCTCCCAAAAGAACCTTCAACTTGACGCTGTAAACAAGAAGTGTTCATAAATCTCATTTGAGATGTGGGTTTGCAACCGAGCTGGGGACACAAGCCGAGCGTCTTTAACTAAGTGTGACGGAAAGCTTAGAGGCCCGTGACTAAAATGAGATGATTTGGTTCATTTCAGATTTAATCAAAAGAGAAACTTACCATGCTTAATTGAACAGGCCAGTCTCCCTGTAGAACAGAGTCCCACTTTTTAATTTTTATGTTTTAAGTGAAAGCTTCATGGGTGGGGGGGAATGATAGTATTAATTTGTAACAATATCCAACTTTGACTGATTAAAGGCCATGTTTTGAGCACCAAGGGTGTCAAAAATCGTAAAAAAAAGCAGCACCCACAGTTTGCCTGCTGCTGCCACTTCACACCTTTGCATATGCGATGCAGCCAAGTCTGTCTTCACTGCCGGACCCCATCTTTCTGCTTTTACTGTTGACAGTTTTGGTCATGAACAGAAGATACAATGACGTTTCAAAAGCTAGATGTATTCTAATGAGAAGACCTCCTCGGGCCTGCTTTTCAGGAAGACGGTGGTGGCTTTAACCCCACAGCTAGCTCAGTCTTTGGACAGATTTGATGCCAGTTACAAGCAGGTCACTCAGGTTAGCCATGGTGAGTAGACTGCTGTCTTCCAAAGATCCAGTCCCCAGGAGATGTTTGCATGAATACATCTCTAAAGACGTGATGGGGCAAACAATGGGTGAGTTTAAATACTTTTTTTTGAGAAAGCCCAGCCTGACACAGGACATCTGTACAAGTGCCCAGAAAAATCCTTTGGTCATGGTAAGTTGGACTGAATGAGTTAAACCATAAACTTGGAATGAATGAAATATAACACAGTATTGGAAATGGTGTCTTTGCACAGCGGAGTTCCCTGATATGGTAACTGGAAGGTGGAAAGTTGGCTTACAGTGTGCTTGGCAGTGTGCAGTTTGTAGACTTTCTGCAGGGACAGAAAGGATCTTGGACAGCAAGGGTTGTGGTGGAAAAGGGATAATTGGTGGAGGTCCTGCCATTTTATTTAGAGAGGACACACACTCCCATCAGTATTACCCTCTCATAGGGCATGCCTATTTCTAGACGCTAATTAATCTCTGTGTCTTCTGTTCAGTAGAGTCCAAGTTTTAACATTAAGAGGAAGACACACAGAAGATGTTGTTGTTATATGCCACCAATTCATCTATGACTCATAGCGATCCTATGAACAATAGCTCTCTGCATCCTGCCCTATCCTGAGCCAATCTCACTGTCTCCAACAGCCATGCCAGATGAAGGGGTATATGCATTACAGAATTTTGAAAGATACTAACAAATTGTTCTACAAAGGGGTCCCAACAGTTAATGTGTCCAAAAACAGTGAGAGACTCTGAGAGCAAATTCAAATAAATCCTTTGCACAGAGACTCAACCTTCTTTCCTTACAAACTTACCTTCCAACACACTGTTTTAGAATCAAAGTGGTGTGAAAGTCAGGGTGCAGCTGAGATGGAAGTCTCTGTCCTCGCTAAATGAGATGACAAAACTGTTCTTCCTCCAGAGATTATTCAGTTCCCACCACAGCATGTCCCCTTCTTGCTTCCAGACCATGAAAAACCCTAAACAAAGTCTGACAGGCACACTAACAGTCTTGGTGACCCAGAGGTTAAAACCCTTAGCTGTTAACCTAGAGGTTTTATAGTTCAAACTCGCCGGCTGCTTTGCTGACGAGGTGATTTGCTTCCATACAGATTTACAGTCTTGAAAATCATCCGGGACAGCTCTACTTTGTCCAATAGGTTCCTGTAATGCGTAAAAATCAACTTGATGACTGTAGATTCTTTTAGGTTATGCAGTAGAGTCTACTCCAACAAGCAAAGATAATGGTCAAACACTTTTGTTGTTGTAATAAGTAAACAAAAGAGGAATTGTTCTAATGTTTAATAGTAGGAGAGGAAGACTCTCAACCAGGTGGGCTAACACAGTGGTTGTAGCAATGAGCTTGTCAGAGCTGTCCGAGATGTGAGAATGGTGCAGGACAGGACAGGGTTCAGATCTAGTGTTCATAAGGTCACTATGAGGTGTATTCAACTGGACAGCACCCAACAACAACAACAACATTATTTACCAGCTGGGAATTGGTTGAACCTACCAAGTAACAAAACCATTCAGTGGAAAATGACACCACTGAGACAAGTTTGTAAGTGCTGTTTTGGGTAAGATAAAATGGGTTAAAAAAAATAGACCCAAACAGTGCATAACTTGATCCCATTTGTAGGGAATTATGTTAAAAGTATTACCTTTCAGAAATGAAGGAAATCAAGGAATAGAAAAATAGAAAAAGAACTTTATCATTTTTGCTTTTTACCTCTTTCTACATGTATCTGTATAATAGAAAGAGTAGTTACTTTGTAATTAAAAGACTGATGCTGAGTACTGTAAGATGTGCATTTCCCAGAGACATCACCTCTATCCAGTGACCTTGGCAGTCACAGATACTGCCTCGTCCTCTCTTTTAACACCAGACCCTCCACACACTATTCTCAACATATCCATGTGGATGTCTAACAGGATCCTCAAATTTAACATCTCAGGGAGCCCTGATGGCCTAAAGGCAAGAAACTGAGCTGTCATCCCAAAGGCACGTGGTTCGAATCCACCAGATTCTCCTCTGGAGAAGGACAATCTCCTCCTGTGGCAGTCAGATCCAATACAATGGTACAAAAACCCAAAATTTAACATCTCAATCTTTTCCTACATAGCCCTCTGTTTCAAGTCAACAACAGGATGCAGCTGCCTTTCATACAGTTGCAAGCAGTCAATATAGTATCCATTCTCCTTTTATCTTTTTATAACATAATAAATTATTAGGAATACAATTTTCCTAATTTTAATAATTCCAAGGATTCTGGAAGCTAGGTTCAATCATGTGACTGCATTTTGGGCTGATTTTACTGGGTGTGATTTCAAAGAAGTTTCTTCAAAGGAAGATAAAACCATTGGGAATAAATATACTTCTGGACTTTACTCCTTCCTCGATGCAGATATGATGGCTGGAGCTCCAGCAGCAGTGAACTTGGACAATGAGATGTCTCTGAATTTAAAAGTCATATATCAGCGTAGTGGAGTTGAGGGTGGGAAGAGCCCAGGAATAGGATTACTATAAGAATCACTTCTGGGCTTCTTTCACTTGAGGGAGAAGTGAACTCCCATCTGATTTAAGCCACTGTTAATGCACAATAGGGCAAGGTTCAAGTTTGCTGTTTGAGGGTCGCTATGAGTTGTAATCAACTTGATGGCACCTAACAACAGTGTAGAACCAATTTGATATATTGGTGTATGCATCACGGTGTCACACATCTGAAGAAGGATTAAAATGCCACGTGAAGGACAGAGACAATTCCAGGGATCTGGTTTTAGAACTACCTTCACAGAGGATGCATCTTAGGCAATGGGAAATGATGATAAATAGGATTCCAAAATTCAATTTTTCTCTGAAAAAGAACTGGAGCATTTCACTGCAATTAAGGACGTCCAATGATCAACTAGACTATCTGACCTTAAGGTGCTACTGCTTCTTTGAAATAATGGGAGTTTTTCAGCGCTCAGCCACAGGCCTAATTGAGGACGCCATGATTCATGTGAGGTGTTATTATTTTCCTCAGTTGGGACAAAGGATTAGTGGTTGCCAAGGAACCGTAGCCTTAATTTAATTATGGAAAAGGTCATTGTAAGTTTTTCCTTTGATCAGACAACTTTTCATGTTTTTCCCCCTTATACAAGTGTACTAAAATTGGCTTTTTAACCTAGTTGATGAGATTGTTTTTCTAGAGATGACTTCTGCCAAATGGCAGTGAGGTTAGGACAACACAATGAATACAGCTCTTTGCAAGACAGATGCCCCCTTGCTCATCAGAAGTTCACACTGTCACTTAGCTGTTACGAAAGACCTATTTATTTTTGCTACTTAAAAAAATTTGAAGGGATTTTTGTGATTATGGGGAAAAAATCCAAATAGAGAAACTAGCACTTGGGATCTGTTTTGCAGTGAGCAGTTACAGAGGGGACACGCACTCCAAACAGTGCGTGGCATCCCAAGCGCCTTCCCTAAGAACTAAGCTCAGCTTCTCAGCACCAAGCAGCCTTGGCTTTTCACTGTGTCTGTGAACAACAGGGCTTCAAACCAGCTCATTCCAATTTGGCCCCCCCCGCTGAGAATTCACAGACATCCACTCAACTCAGCCTCGGATATCAACTCATTACGGTGGAGTTGGAACCAACTCATTGCTGACCCTCCAGCAGATTCTCGGAGCCTGTAAATGACAGGATAAAAGAGCTTTCTTCTATAGTGCAGCTCGGGAATGTGAACTCCCTGCCTTTGGGTTGGCAGCACAATTCCTTAACCACTACGCCACCAGAGTTCCCTAAACCCCTGATATACCAGGTTGAAATCTAGAGTGTAACAAGATTTCCAGGTGATTCTTATAGATCTCCAGGTGATTTTCATGGTTTGCTGTTGTATGTAAACTTGTGTCAGTCAGGAAATCTGTCTCCGTAGCTACTTACATACCTTGTTTATTTACAAAAGTCACATCCTATGGTGGAAACGTCTTTTAATGAATCTCTTTTAACACATAAAAGCATGTTTTCTCTTGAGCTACCTTATAGGTTTTTTTTTTAAATTTTATTTGAAGTAATTTTAAAGGGGAGGTTAGTTCAATTTATAGAGAAACTATTTGAGGTATGGAAGACAATTGGGTATAAGCAGTATGGAATTTGGGTAGTGGCAGATGAGACAAAAAAAATAATGGATTATTGAGTTTAAGTGAGAATTGGGGATTGCTTTTCCAACACTATGCAGAGTCATCGCATGAAGAGAGAAGGTGGATGTGCATATTGGGGAGTCTGAAGTCACCCAAAGTCCCATCCCTAGAATCCTGTGTTTGCCTATCTATAAAGGTTTCATGACATAAACAAATACTGTTCTCAGGAGAAGTGGCTTAACTAATCCCCAGGCCTAGGAAAGAGGCCCAGAATAGGTGCTCAGTTCTAGTAAAGTGAAGATACTAACATTAGGTGGTTAAGAACGTAAGTTGCCGTTTTAGGAAGGGGAGATGAGCCAGGGGGTCATTGCCTCTTCTGAGAAGCCGCCCTCATTTTCCAAGGCCTAGTGAGAGGCCTTTCACTCCTCACTGTGTGGCCCTCTGGATGGGGAGTTCTTCAGATGAACGCCATAGGTCTTGCACCTAGTCTAGTACACACCGGGTGTGAATGGATGCACGTGTGTGTGAAGGCAGGACTGCATAGTTAAGGCACGGCTGCCCTGCCTTGGTTTGGGAGCAGGGGACATAGAGTGCGGCCAATGTGCTGCTTGAGTCTAGATTCAGGCTTTGAATGAGTCAGCTGGGCGATGGGGGAGGAAGTGAATACATTCTGAGGGTGAGGACGGAATGCAAATGTCATAGGTTTTGTCCAGTGTCTGCGAGCACTGGACAATACTGTTTAAAGTAAAGGCTTTCAGGAACGTGTTTAAGCCGGGGCGTTTAATCTGAAAGTACACTCTGCCTATCTATTCTATGGTGCTCTTTCTTCAGTCTATGTTTTAAATATTTTCTATGATTCAGTCTCCATTAAGTCTTCCAATTTCCTACTTCATAAGCTAGAACTAACTTGAACTCTCTTGTTTCTCATTACTACTACATAGACTAACGTCTGTCTCCTCCCCCGACTCCTGCTCCTTTGGGGTGTGTGTGTGTGTGTGTGTGTGTGTGTGTGTGTGTGTAGTACATGGCAGTGGTGCTGCAAGGGCAGGGACTTCAGAACAACACAGTCCTGAGTTCAAATCCTACATCAGCAGTATCTGAGTTCCCATCCTACATCAGCAGTATCTGAGTTCCCAAGCAAACTTTGCCTTTCTGAGTCTTAATTTCCTCATCTAGTCAGCGACTTCTTTGAGCTCTGTTTCTCTCATCTTCTGTTGAATCTACTTAGCATGACAATGATGATGATGAAATGTTACAGCCCCCAGCACTGCACTGGCAGATGGGAGGCACCTGGCTGGTACTGATGCACCCTGACTCTGTCTGTGTCTTCTCCTCTCTTTGCATGGAAAGCCCTTGCTATTTCTGCTCTCAGGTGACCCACGCCCCTAACATCCTAACTCTTTAGAGTTCCGTTCAAAGATTCTCTCCTTCAGAGAATCTTCCAGAAGCCTCCTCAGTTGAAAGCCATCTGTCTTCCTCCTGTAATCTGTCATTCTTTTCTGAATTCCTATGATACTTACCACTTTCTCCTTGGCTCAGTGACTAAAGAATTTGATTTCTCTCTCCCCTGGTGTGTAAGATCTATGGGAAGGGGGTGTGTCGCTACCTTCTTTATCTTGTGTTTCTTCAAACTACCTAGCACAATAACTGGAATAGCCTAGGTGCGTAAGAGTAATTGAGTATGCTGGCACAATTCTCTACCCAGCCAGAAAATGGTGACTCAGGTCCTCGTTAGAGAACTCATTCGTTCACTCACTTAATTGCTGTTGGGTTGGAGATGACTCCTAGTTGACCTACCAGTGGGTTTTCCAAGGCTGTAAATTGCATGAGAGAAGAATGCTCCTATTTCTCCTGTGAAGACACTGGTGGATTCAAACCATGAGAGGGCAGCACATTTGGGCTAACACCACCATTCCCTACAGACTATGTCACAGCGATCTTTAGACAGAGGATGATACTAAGAACTCATCTTTCCACTTGGGTCCTCTTGAGGGTAGGGGAAAGGACTCTCTGAAAGAAACCTCTCAAATAATCTAGACAATTCCCTGGAGACAGTAATAGGATGAATAGTCATATGGACAATAGCAATAAAGCTGGACCCAAGGGCTAGAAAGATTTTAAAGACTGTGAAAAGGAATGTTTAAGCAGATTGACTATTTTTCAAAGGTTAGTCAGTTCAGTAATTTCTCCAAACTTCTTTAGTACACTTCCTTAAATTGCATGGCCTGGTGTGGCATAAATCACAGCTCTTATATGTAATAGAATGGGAAGGGCCTTGAGAGTTTGAAGAAGTATCATGTGAGGTCACTGAGCTGACTTAGAATCCCTTAGCCAGGACCCCAGGACTAGGCTTCAGTCAAGTGTAACGTGTCACGGTCACTGTCAGAGGGTATGGGTGAGAGCACTGGATGGAAGCACTGGCTCTAAAACAACCTGAGGGTGGGTCGCTGTGCTGTCAGTCCAAAGGCAGGAGGTTTGAACACCAGCTGTTCCAGGGGTGAAGGATGGACAACCTCCTCCTGTGTGATTTATAGTCTCTGAAAATCTCCTGGAAGGTCAGCTATGAGGTGGCTTCAACTTGATGGCAATGAACAACAACAAAACTCGAGTGCTTGAGTAGGGAGCTCCGGTGGCCTAGTGGCAAGAAGCTGCACTGCAATCCCAAAGGCGAGCAGTTCAAATCCAACAGATGCTCTGCTGGAGGAGGGGCAATCTCCTCCTGTGCCAGTCCACAGCACACAATAAGAAAAAACCAAAACCAAAAACAACACACAATAAAACTTGAGTACTTGAGAAGAACTGCTACTTGTTTAAAGGGATTCTAAATTGTTCAGAGATTCCTGTCAGGGGAAGGATAACAACTAGCATTTCCGGAAGGGCCCACGTCAGAACTGTGAGTAGTACTGTAAACTCTGCCTTTCTTCATGACTCCCTCTGCTGGCCTAGTGGTAAGAAGCTGCACTGCAGTCTTGAAGACACGAGGTTCAAATCTGCCATCTGTTCCGCATAAGAAGGATGGGCACTCTCCTCCTGTTTGATTACCTGCTTCTGGAAACCTGACAGAGCGTCAACTATGGGTTGGTTCCTACTTGATGGTAAACAACAACAACAACAACATGCTAGTAACGACTCTGAGAAGTCATATGCAGGAAGCCAACTTAGCTTAGAAGTCCGTCACCCTGATTTATGTAGGAAATCGATCTATTCCTCTTCTTTTCTGGGTTGATGCCATCTCCCAGTGATATGAGAAATTAGGATTTCCTAGCACACTTTAGAAGGGAAATGCAACCTTAGCTAAATTAGCTATCCTTGTAATGGAGACACATTTTCAGCTAAGAGTGGGATCTGTGCGATTTGTCTCAAGGGCAGGGAATGTCAGGAGAAGGGTAAAGAATGAGAAAGGTGACACTTGGGGGTCCCAACGCACACCCCCAGTCTTGTTAAGGGCCACTCGGGACTCTCCATGCAGACATCATTTGGACTTTGTTTCTGGCTCAGAAAGCCCAGTAGGTATCAAATGATGTCATCAGACTGGAGGTGGAGTATCCATCTGTTTTCCTGGGATCTTGAGTTGTCTGGGGTGGGGAGAGGGGAGAAGGGGTGCTCTCAGATGGTGACATTTGCTCAAATGGATGCTGTAGGAGGAAGGAAAGCTACAGAGTAAGGGAGAGGGGACAGGGCAGGGACAGGGGGAGTCTGCACCGGCACCAGGAAGGTGAGGCAGACGGCAAGGGGCAGGGTGGAATAAAGAGGGAAAGGGAGAGGTCGGGACAGCTCTGCAGAGGGCTGTGGAAACAAGGCGAGGTGCTGGAGGACACTCCGGGACCTGTCAGATCACGGGGAACTCCACATCTTTGGCTTCTCCTGTCAATCACCAACAAAAACAGAAACAGTCTGAAGATTTGAGATAAAAAGAAGAGGTGGGGCTGGAGCCTTGCTTGAGGGCGTGTGTTGCCCCTTTTCCCCCCCACAGTGGCAGGATGCTTTCCTGCAGGTGGTATCCTGCTCTTGGACCGCTTGATACTCGAGGAAAGTACTTTTTAGATTTTCCCAAGTGCCTAGTAGGGTCCTGTCCCCCACTGAGGTCTGTAGCTTTGAGGAAACGACTGGAAGCCCAGGAGTGATGCCGGGATGGGCTCAGTGCTGTGCAGAAGCCAGAGTACGAGGGGGTCTGGAAGGGGCTGCTTCTTCCCCAGGCTGGGACATGTCTGCTCTCGCATGCAAAGCAACTAGGAGGTCACTGCAAACTAAGGCAACTCAGAAATACTGGAAGCTGAAAGCAAGAAATGCAGTGCATCTAGAAGACTCTCCTATCGAGAGGGAGAAAATTCACTGATCCTCTTGGGGGGGGGGCACTTTTGGGTTTCTTGTCATTATCTGTGTAAAATCTGGTAAAAGGCCCAAAAATTATCATACCGTATAAATACACTATCTATAGCCCAAAAGTTGGCAATACGTGTGGGGTGGCATGGGGCAGAGGGAAATAGGACATTTCCCTTCACAAGAGTTCAGCATTTTCAAGTTACTGCCCCGTGGTGAGCTTGATTAAGAGAATGATTCCCGATTCCCTATCAGAATCTTGACTGGGCCGAGGCTGTGCTCGAGGATGGAAATCACTGGTAAATACAGGGGGTCCTCATTCATGAATTTCACATCTGCAAAATCACCTGCTCACCAAAATGGACCTGTGGATCAAAGGTGATCCGGCATTTGCTAATTCAGCGTTTCTGAGGAGGTCACAGAAGGTTTACCCAGTTCCTGTGGGATCAACGCTGGCACACGGTAACCCCTGTGATCAGGGGAGAGCTGTGACCCACACGCCTCCCACGGCTGGCTGGTTGGGGAGGTCGCTCGGTTGCTCTTCCGAGTCATCTGTGGGAGGACTCACACCTTTCGCTACCAGCTAAGTGTGCCAACCACACACACCACCCAGCGACTCCTTATAGAACGTAGCTGCTGAGAATAAGGAGGCAAGGCTGTGTTAAAAAAAATCTCTATGACGCTTTATTTCTTCAAGGAAACTGGTTAAAAGGATCGTCTCAGCCTCACAGAATGGGATTCCAAGCCAGAAGGGAAAAAGAAATTGCTGTCTTCTCTCACTGGCTGGCATGGCGACCCTGGTCTCTCAGGAATGAGTTCTTTCCTATCAGTCAACAGAGGTCACAGGATCAAGGTCATGAGCATTCTGCATCAGAGCCAGGTTCAAGTGGTTTGGGCCCTTCCGGTTAGGCGTCACTATGGCGTGCCTGCTCTGTTGTGTAGATGAGAAAGGCATCAGACCACCCGTCTCAGGCGCCCTGACTCAAAGGCAAGTTTCAAGAAGAATATTGGCTTCTCGTGATTCTGTGGGGGGTGGTGAGGTGAGGGGAGGCAGTGGGCTGCTGGGCGCACTTAGCCTGTGGACACCATTTCTCAAGTGTTACACGATAGCGATGGTGTGGGTCGTTTGAATGGAATAACATGATTTCCCATGGTATTATTGCACGTCTCCAATGCCAAATAAACACGATGGCGAAAACGAGACCAAAACGCAGAAAGGATAAGAAATTACACAGTGTCACAGGAGTCATGCAAAAAGAAAACCAAAGAGTAAAAAGAAGAGGAATAAGAATGGGCAAGCAACAGACGCTGGAAATGAAAAATAAAAAGAAAAGCCAATGCATACAATTCTAAAATCATGCTTACCTTCTTCAGTCATTGTGTCATAATATTTTAGTTTTCCATATGATCCAAGTTCTACAACATCACAGTAAAAGACACAAAGATAAGGAACGAGCTGTAATGCAAGAACTTTGTTTTTACACATTCTTAATTAATCAGATTCAGAGTTATACTGTCAAATTCCGCAATCCTAACTATATAGAGATGTGCAAACGTGGGCCATGTGGCAGACAGCTTTCACGGCCCATTTTCAGAAATCACTGAAAATATATTATTCTCCTGGGGGTAGGATGTGCCCTGCATTACAGAAGAGGACACGGCTATTTTAACATCTGACGAAGCGGAATACTTGGCAGAGCAAGCTTCACAGCAGGTATCGCCCAGCCCTGGAATGTTTATGGAGGTGACACTCCATGAGGAAGAGACTAAACAAGGACAATGTGCAGGCCCACTGCCGCTTGGAGGCACTGGGATTGCTTGCGACACACAGTCTCGAATGTTCCATTCCCAGCTCTTCTCCAGAAGAACCACGCTCTCAAGCTTAAGGCGGACTCCCTGGAAGGTTAAGACAAAAAAGCAAATCCTAACCTTCCCTTTGCCTCTCATCTTGTATTTCAGAAAAGACAACTCTGAACGTGATACCTGCAGACGCTAGGAGGCGTTGCTGAAGGTGTGGAATGGTCTAGAAGAGGTGCTTGGCTTGGACAGGGCGAGCAGCTGCCTGTCAAGGTATCACCTGCTGCTTGGTGGAGGGCGAGGGCAGCCCCTTCCTTCCCTGTGCACAGAGGGCCTAAAGACTCAGGCTGCGGAAGGAAACCACCGCCCTGATGCAGGCTGTCCACAGCCAGTTCATGTGAGAGGCAGCTGGGGTAGAGCAAGGGAAAGGAGGTGGGGGCCTCGTCATCTATGTTTCCTTCCTTCAGTTCTGAAATAGAAACTTGTCTTCTTGTTCCTCTGAAAATCTCAGAGTATTTGAAGCCACAGAGGGGGCAGGCTAAAACTATTTTCCCTGCTCATGACAACTCTCCCAATAAACACCAAGAAATTAATGAGACTCAAGAGATATTCCTGTGACCCTGCAGAAGGCTCCTGAAGCCCATTAACGTGGGCGCGGCTGCCGGAAATCTACATATGCATCGGCTAGTAATTGAGGAGCTTTGTGTGTAAGGTCGCTTAAAGCACTGTAGTAAGTATTTCTCTTTTTAATTTAATATTCTCTCTCCCTGTGTATGTATTCTTTTTTCCACACAGTGGAGAATTTCTCTATTTGGTTATTTTAATGCACTAACACCTCAGGAAGAAAAATCATCTTATCTTTATGTTTCTGCAAAACCCAGCCTATTCTGGATTTTGTTTGATATATTGCAAGAGATTGCAGGTGCTTCAGTATGAAATGGAATTTTTGTATAAATAACAAGATTTCTTTTTTACTGACTTCTGGGGATTTCCTTCAATGAAATGCTATTATTTTTTCCTGATATTTTAAACATTCTATTTATGACATTAAGACATTGCGCAAGTTTGGAATTCACAGTGGTACACACAGATCTTCATATAGTGTGTCTGCGTGTGTGTGTGTGTGTGTGTGTGTGTGTGTGTGTATGTGTGATTTTAAAAGCAAATCTGCATTATATAAGCCACTAAATTTTTTATAACCCCCTTACTTCAAGGTAGAGCATAAATAGCAGCTGGCATTTCCCATTATTTGCTCAGGAAATAGAATGTGGGTGGCTCTCTGTGTTTGCAAAGTAACTACATTCTGCTTAGTGAAGACACTTGTTGCATTTCTATGACTCTGCCTTTTGAATTGGGAAGCTCTCTGTATGCACACACCTGTTTTCAAGTACCAATCCAGAATTGTCAAACAGCTGCTTGGGGTAGGCTACATTCTTTACCCCATCTCTTGTGCAATGATTTAGAAATAAATGAATGCAATCATGGTTTTAAATGCTCACTCTATTTGCTTATATTTGGAGTTAGAACGGCTTTTAATAAAGTTCCCATGTTGCCACTGTGCCAATGACTCCAGCGGTATTTTGTTGTTGCCTTGGATGATAAATGGGGCAGTGGAACAAGAACTGGACTGAACAAATGAAAATGCAGCAAAAGATGGATGAGGAGAAGGAGTCAGAGCACTGGAAAACAGAATCCCCACAGGTGACGCGGCGACTCAAAGCACAGCGAGCAAAGAGGGAGAGGGAAGGAGAGAGCTGCCCAAGTGAAGGGAACAAGGTTTGCCACATAAAAAGGCAGAGAAGGGAACCAGCCTGTTAGAATATCATCTTATGTGCACACAGCAAAGGAATGATGATGAGACAGTGGCGGCAGCACCCCACAATGCCCAGCATCCCAAGGCAAGCAAGGCCTGTAGTGTCTCCGGCCCAGGCCTCAGGAGATGCAGGAAGAGGCTGTGACAGGTTGACTAGGAAAGGCACAACACATACAAGCTGGAGAACATCACACACCTGTCTGGTGTCCCATAGCCCACGAATACCTGGCCTTAGCACGCAGCGGGGTGTCTGGCTGAAAGGCAAATCTCTGGGGTGAAACTCACCTACTCAGATCACAGCGTCCAATCAGCCCACTCAACCCACATCCTCTTTAACATCATTGGACCAGGATTCAAAGTGAGTCAAATCCATACTGAGTTTCTCTGGGAGAGGAGGGAGGGCATTGAGAGACTGCTGTTCAATCTCACTCTAGAAACATCCATTGCATCAGCGGAGCAAGAGGCAGCCAGGCTGGGTTAGACCTCAAGAGGAAATGCTTCTTTATTGGGACCACCTGGCCCCTATTTTCGACACTTACTCCTCTAGCGAGGCCACGCTGCCTGGGGAAAATCATCCCGACCCCAGCTGGCTGGTGTTTGTGATGAACCTGTGAGTATCATGAACCATGCCCATCATGGGTACCAACCACACTTGCTTTCACACCATTTCATCCAAACAGGGTCACAGGCATTGCTATTGATTGGACCGCGTCTTTCCAAAATATTTGCTGCAAATCCTCACCTCTCAGCATGCAATTATAATCTCATTTGTAAATGGATTTTCTTGGCCATGCTAATGAGACAAGAAAAGGGCAAGCTGTATTTAAAGTCATCTCTTGTGACTAAAGAGAGGCGATCTAACGTAGGGGGCGGGGAGATGCCCCCCATGATGACTGCCAGGAGCTGGAGCTCGGGAGAGACCTGCTTCTGGACTTTCCTCCAGAACCAACAGACAGAAAACCTTCCGTTCGTGCCAGAGCCCTGAATTCAGGCCCCTCACCTCCTAAGCGACAAGAATGTGACTGACTCTGGAACAGCAGCACAAGGCAACTAAGACGAAGGTGCAGCTTCCAGATTCCAGGAGGACAGCATCATTCTACGTCCGCGTCCTTTCAGGCTTCGCCAAGACATCTCATTACCTGACTTCAAGGAACCTCTGAGTTCTTGTCTGTGCTTCAGGACGGTCAAAATCAAGACAAGAGTCTGGCCTTTAGTCTCCAAGAATCTGAGAGTGAGAACTAGCATTTTGAGCTCTTCATTTCCTCCTTTTCCTGAGAGGGGCGAGAACATAGACGCCTCCCAGCAACACCACCTCTCTTGACCCACTTTTAAGGTGGGCTGTTGGCATCCTCAATCCCTTGTCAGCAAATCCCCCAAGATGGGAGCAGCCCATTACTGGATCTCCACGCTCTGATGTTTCAATCAGAAAGGCAATAGAGGAAAAAAAAAAAAATCCATGCTGAGTTAGGTTTTTTTCCCTTTCTCCTTCAGAACAAAAAATAGGTAGAAAAATCAATGAGAAGCAGAATTTATTATGTGCTAGTTAATAGGAAAATAATGATGAACTTGATTATCTTTTAAATCAAAGAGCTACGTTTATTTTTGGAATGGGCTCGGATCACTTAAGAAGACCTAAAAATGCAAGCCGTCTCCAAATCTACAGCACATTCGCCTTAAAGCTGTGAAGTACCTACCAGGGAGGTGTGTGTGGGTACTGGACCCCCCACAGCCATGGAAGGGGTGTGTCCAGTTGCACAAGGGGGTGAAGGACATGAGCCTTGAAGCCACAAGTTTAGGTCTGAACCCAAGATCTGCCCCTTAGCCGCTCTGTGACTGAGTGGCCTGCATTTTGCTGAGGGCTCACAGAGTCAGCTGTAAAGGGACAGCGGTTATGTGCTCAAAGGTGACTCTCCAGTGGGTTTTCGAGAGGCTGCGTGGGAGGAGGCTGCCCAGCTCTCTCCTGTGAAGCAGCAGGTGAATTCGAATCACTTGCCTTTTTGATGTCTGCGCAACTCATTACCCACTCGGCCACCAGAGAGCAGCTGTATTTAACCCAGTTTTCCAGTGGAGAGTAAATGTGATGATGGTCATACTTAGCAATCTACAAAGGGCAGCTATTACTGTCGTACTGTCCTGACGACGTGGAAGAGGACTGCATGCAATATGAAGCAAGATGCTTAAAGGACTTTGCCTTATACAGAGGGCTTATTGTCTTTTTCAAAAGAGTCAACCACTACTTAGAATTACTGCTTTCAAATCAGTTCTGACTCTTAAGCCCTCCAAGCATGTCGCTGAGGTTGTAAATCTTTATAAGAGACTAGCTAGCCTTCTCCGGTGGAATAGCAGCTGGTGGTGTTGAACTGCCAACCTTCTGACTAGCAGGCTGATATGTTATACACTACATCACCAGGGCTCTTTCCTACCTATGCTGTTAAACCTCCAGTGGGTTTTCAGAGGGAGTGAATCAGACAGGAAGAGACTGCCCATCTTTCTTCCACAGAGTGGCTGGTGGATTTGAACTGTGAGCCTCTGGGTTGGCAGTTCAAATTCTTACCACCAAGCCACCACTTTCCTACTTAGAGAGGCTTTAAATAAATGTTGTTCACACTTCTGTATTGGCCTGTGCCTTAAAGAAATCCTTTTCACTCTCAGATTTATGGGAAGTTGGGGCATGGACCGCAACCATGGGCACAGGAGGTGAAGAACGGATCCTTCACTCACCACAGAACCAGCGTCCCTTCTTAGAACCTGGGCCCCTCTGCTCCCAGGATCTGCTGGCCTCCTCTACTGGGTTTTCTGTTATCTGAGAGGCAGGGATCCTCTTTCTTGTTAGATCCCACACAACAGAACCAAGAACAGCACTCTGCTTAATGTGAGCTCCTTTTCATATGTGGAAAAGAAAGTCTGGAGATGCACCTTCTCAACTGACAGTGAGATTCAAGAGGCTTTTGTGTGCTTGTCCCGGGGTTTGCCAAAGCCAGGAAGGCTGGCACTGATGTCTGAGCACGCTTGTCTGGCTGCTGTCACAGGGGTCACCAGGGTTCAGAACCTGAGCAGGACAGACAGGACTCGGGAACTGGAGGGTAAGCAGGGGATGCACCCCTCTGAGTCACAATCTCTTCGACAGAGTGGAGAGAGAAATCTCGGGAAGATTTAGGGAAGATGAGAAAAGTAGGTATATGTGAAGCATTTGGTACTAGGGTGGCACAGATATGCTCATTAACTCGCACCTTTTTTCATTACCTGCCAGAGGGAACCCAGGAACATCTAACTTAGTCCAGTACCAGGCAGCTAAATCCTACAAGTTACCAACTGCCACTGAGCTAATTCTGAATTATGGTGACCTGTGTTTCAAAGAACTGTGCTCTATAGAGTTTTTAGGGCTGTGTTCTTTCTTCTAAGGGGCATCTTGGTGGCCTTGAACCACCAACCTTTTGATTAGTGGCTAAGGGCTATCCAGGGACGCCTGGTTCAATCCAAGTCAAACTCCAGTGATCTCTCTGGGTTCCAAGCTCCACTTGATAGCTGCACTTCAATAAAACCCTCTAGACAACATCTTCCTCCCTTAAACATGAAGATGTCAGAAGAAAAGCTGTTATAAGAGGCTGCCTGGCTCACTTCCAGAACCAAATGTTACAATGTTAATGTGTAGCCTGAGGGTGTATTTCCCACTTTCCAGTCCCCAATTTGTTTTTGATATTGAGTATGAATGTTCAAGAACTCTGTAAATAGATATTATAAGGTTAAATATTTTAATATCTCATTCTATTCCCTGCAAATAAAACACTTATATTTGTAGATTTAATGCAGAGAGCTGGACAACGACTAGGGATGATAGAAGGAGAATTGATACCTTTGAGCTGTGGTGCTGGAGAAGAGTACTGAATATACCATGGACTGCTAGGAGAACAAACAAGTTGGTCCTGGTGAAGGTAAAGCCAGGCTGCTCGTTGGAGGCAAGGATTCTGAAGCTTCATCTGACATACTTTGGACATGTTGCAAGACAGGATCAGTCCTTAGAGAGGGACTTCATGCTTGGGAGGGTGGAGGGACAGAGCTGGAGGGGAAGACCCTCAATGAGAATGATTGTTTCAGTGACTGGGGTAATGGGGATAAGAGTGTCAGAGACAATAAAACTGGCAAGGGATAGAGCAGGGTTTAGGGCTGTTGTACACAGGGTCGCTATGAGTCTCAAGTGACTTGACGGCACATAACAACAACAACAACAACAATCGTAGATTTATATAATTTTGGCATTTCTTTCAACATTTCGGGGTTAAAAATGGCACCACTCTCTTTTTTCTCTTCTCCCTTTCTGTGAAAATATTAATCAAAATAAACATGAATCCTGAGTTAAATGATGTCTTCTACTTCCCATGTGTACTACAGCCCATTTTGGTTTTGTCTTAATGTGGTTACATGGCCCTCCCTAATTAATGGCAGTCTATTAAATGGTTTTCATTGGTCATTATCCTCTTAGATCAAATGTTCTTTTTAAAACGAAAAGGAGAATAAGAAACTTTCAAGAGACTGAGGTTAAATGAGGAAACAACCATAATTCCTCATTTCTCACTCAAGTCAGAAGGAATATTTTAACCTTCAAATTCAAAACCATATACCAAAAAAGCTATCAAAGTACTGAGTCATCGCAGAAGCTCTGCTTAACATTTGGTGGGAGATTGATGTTTGCATATTAAAGTTCCCTTAAAAGCCCTTAAATGTTCCATGTTGGTCTGGAGACAACTATACTCAGCGTGCGGTGCACGTACACATCACACACAAGGTGCCAACAGAGAGGGTTGTGCCCATGGAGCCCTGTCTGTGATACAGTCTTCCAGTTCCATGCTCGTGTGTATTTCTTTATGTTCTATGACATTACAACCTCTCACTCAGGCTTTTGCAAGTGAGGCAAGAACACTGCAAATGAAAAGAGCTGAAATAGTCGACTCTCTCGTCAGCTGCGAGGGTTCCAACAGGCCACAGGAACACACATGGACACGTGCACAGCGCTACCTCTCTACCTTTAATTTTCATGTCCTGAATCTAGCCCTTCTCATGAAATACTCATCCTGTTCAACCTTCCTGCACACTCGCTTGGTATTGCTGCCATTCCCCTCTCCGTGGTCATCATTGTTTTTACATACTTTGGCATGACGTGAAGAGGGGCCATTCCTTGGAAAGGTGGAGAGTCAGCAAAAGACAAGGGAGACACTCAACGGGATGGTGTGATACAGAGTCTGTAGCAGTGGATTCCTGTGTGTCGGGGATGCTGAGGATGGCACAGGACAGGACATGGTTCAGAGCCGTTCTTCACAGGGTCACTGTGAGAAGTACTTGACCTGACAGCACCTAGCAACAACAATAGCTCTTCACTGTGAGGATGGGATAGACAGGGAAAGGTGTAGGTCTGTTGGTCATAGGGTTGCTATGAGTCATAATTCATCTGATAGCACCTAATAACAACAACCACCACCGCTACCACCACCTCCACCTCCACCACCACCACCTCCTCCATCTCCTCCACCACCACCGCCACCTCCTCCTTCATGTATCTTCCTCATTTATGCTCATCTGCTGACAGCATCCTGAAGTCTCAGCCCCCAGGTAATACTGTGGCTAAAATAGGAGTCAGAAAGGTTCATAGTGTACTGTACATGACCACCAAGGGAGACAGGTGTGCAGGTTAGGGAAGTGGACTGAGAAAAACACTAGAGTGGTGAAGATTATGGAAAACTGGAAAACTAAAAAAAAAAAAACAAAAAACCACCCACCAGCCACTCAGTCCAGCTGTGGCCTTCATTGGGGGAAGGCAGAAAATAGCTGTTGACAGACCTGTGAGGATTCATGCAAATTTTATGTGATACTTAAATTTTTAAATGTTGTCAACTAGTTTCAAGTTTTAAAACATACTAGGCCAGTATTTAATCCTTGGTTTAAAATCAGCTAGTTAAAAGTGCACTTATCTTACAAACATTAGTTTAATGAGTGAATGAATGACACTAGCTGGCTACTGGAACTAGAAGTCCTTGCTTAAGAACCTCTCAAGGTCAGTGATCATGGCTCAGTTGTCTCTGCTGGAAGGTATATCCCTCACCTGGGATAGGTCCCTCAGCTCTCTCACCTCTACCTTAGGAAAAGGCCCATCAACTGAGGCTCCTTGGGGACCACCAAGGTGGAGCCTGTGTAAGGTGGACCGGACGGAGATGACCCCACAACTAATCCACCTCTTTGTACTTGTTCCTGTCCAGCCAGCTCTGTCATTGTTCAAACCGAGGGGAGGGGGAGATTTTGCTTTGTTTTTAATTTTAATTTAGGGAAGGATGTGAGTTGCTTATTAGGTGTATCTGTCCCCAGTTATCTTGCAGAGAAATATGTGGGCTATGGAAAATATAGTAGACCGCTCTGACCATGGACTGGCATCACCAAGGCAAGAGCCACCGTCATTGTTTGGGAATTATCATCCTTGGACAGTGAACAATAATGTGTGGTCATTACTGTGGGTCATCCAGATGGCTCCTAATGAAATGCTCAGTGAGTCCCTGGGCACTCTGACTTCTTATAAATTTGTCACCTAATTTCCAGCCCTGCTCCTCTGTGGGGTTGCTCAGCAATATCAGTGGTTACGGATTTCTGTCCTGTGATAAGCTGACTCGGGCCATATTTCACCATATTTTATATGCTCTGGATGATCAAGCAAGAAAAATCGAATCTGGATGTGCTGCTCTGCTGCTTTTCTTAGGAGGTGGGTGGGCTGGAGGCAGGGAGACAGGGTGGAGTGAGAGAGTTTCTAGAAAGGGTTTGTGTGTTTAAAGATGGTGCTGGAGCAGAGGCATGAGGACGGGAGGGGTGTGTGTGGGTAATCATCGAGTCTCATAATTTGATGGGTTACGGGAGGGGTGGCTAAAGGAAATGGGAAAGATCCCCTGTGAAAAATAAGTAGACAATATTTGTAAATAATCCAGTATAAAATAAAAATTTTATTAACTAAAAAAATTATAACGGTCAACCTGGCAAGAGAGCCAAGCCAAAAACCACAATGTAGTTGTAAGATTTTCTGCCTTTCAAGATTATCCTTTTACTTGCATCATTAAAACCTCAATGCTTTTCTCTTTGAAAAGTAAAAGAAACACTCTCTCCCTGGTACACAGCGAAATGGGGTGGTGGGGAGGGCTGGGCGGGGAGAGAAGTGCAGCAATGAATGAATGGAAATCCAAAATCTCTGTAAATGTTCATTAAAATTATTTTAAAAAAATTTAAAAAACAAAACAAAACAAAAACCTCAATGCAATTTAAGTTAAACACTAATTATTTAATTTAAATGGCCCCTCTTCACGTCATGCCAATGTATGTAAAACAGTGATGAGCATGGAGGGGAATGGCAGCAATACCAACACTAATAATTAACTTAAACACTAATATTTTACCACAATTTTTTGTTTTCTTTTCTCCCCCAAAAGAGTAGTAAAACAAGTGACAATATCTCGGCACTACTACGTGCACTATGCATGATGTCCCTTTCCAAAGAAAAGCTTCTCCTTGCAACATGTTCAAAGTATGAGAGACGAAGCTTCACCATCTTTGCTTCCTAGAGGTACTCTGGCTGCACTTTTCCTAAGACATATCCGTTTGTTCTCTTGGCAGTCCGTGGGATATGCAGTACTCTTCCCCAACACCACATAATACTTGGAAAGGTGGAGGGTCAATAAGAGGGAGGAAGGTACCCAATGAGATCGACTACGTGAGCACGGTGACTACAGCAATGGACTCGAACGTATGAGAGATGGTGAGGATGGCACAGGATAGGACAGGATTCAGGTCTGTTATTTATAGGGTTGCTATGCGTCATACTTGATGACACCTAACAACAAAAACAACTAAGTGCACAGATTGGAGCGTGCAGACTGACTTGACAAGTATGTCTACTGCTTGCTTGCCATGCAACGTTGGGCAAATTACCTGAATTTTCCAAGACAGAGTGTCAAGGACTGCAGCCTACAATATGGATTGAGGCTCAATGTCAAGAAGACAAA
>NW_006399764.1:12700632-12702529 GCF_000299155.1 Elephantulus edwardii | reverse complement strand
AGACAGTGCGATTGGCACAGGACAGAGCGGAGTTTAGGGCTGTTGTACATAGGGTCGCTATGAGTCGCAAGCGACTCGACGGCACATAACAACAACAACACATGGTAAAATGGGAATACTAATTGTCTTGTAGGGTTATGGTGAGGATTGCATATTACACACATGGCTGGCACATAATATTAATTAAGTATATGACAATTATTATGTCCTTCTTTAAAGAAATGTACTGACTTTCCTTCAAATAAGTCAGGAAGTTCTCATTGATCACATTTTTCTGATTGTCACAAAACTAAACTTTGCAGTTGTTGTTATTTGCTGTTGAGTCGCTTGTGACTCATAACGGCCCTGTGTACAACTCTGAACCCTGCTCTATCCTAAGCCAACCTTATTGTCTCTGACACAAGCGACAAACAGGTTCATCCTGGAGGGAGTTAAACTAGGCTGCTCCTTGAAGGCAAGGATTCTGAAGCTCCATCTGAAATACTTTGGGTATGTTGCAAGGAGGGACCAGTCCTTGGAGAGAGACAGCACAAGAGAGGAAGACCTTGGATTGACCCAGTGACTCGCGTAAGTCTGCATTTCAATGTAGCCCCATCAATTATTCCTTTGTGCCCTTGAGAAAATGATTTAAGTCCTTTATCCTTCAGTGTCTCGTTGCTAAAATGAAGAAGAGCAGAAGTTCCTACCTCCTAAGACTGATGTGATGATGAAATGATCTCATTGATGTAAAATGCTTAGCATGGTGTCTGGTTCATAAAATGCTCAATAAATGCTAATTGTTCCTATTTGCCTTCATGTGCATAAATTCAGAGTTTGGGTAGGAAATCAAACATTCTTTCTGATGTCTTCTTTTTTAGATGGAGTTTCAAGAAAGAAAAGACTGTTAAAGACGTTCATCATCTTTAAAATATGGTTAGAATATGATCTGAATCCATTTTGAAATACTTAGTATTTCTCATTTAAGAACATCTGTTTGAGCTTTTCTACCATCAAGTTTCTGAGAAATGTTCTCAATAAGCTTTTCTTGCGGTGGGAAGGTTGGGAGGACTGCTGTAGTTAGGTGCCATCAAGCTACAACCCAGAGCGACCCAGAGAACCACAGACCTGAACCTTGCCCTATTCTGTGTCGTCCTCATCATCCCAAGCCCATTGCTACAGTCCCTCTTTGATCCACTTGTTGAAGACCTTTCTCACTTTTACTGACCCTCCACTTTTCCCAGGACGATTTCGTTTCCCAAGGACTGGTCCCTCCTGACCACATGTTCAGAGTACATGAGATGAAGTGTCATTATCCCGGCCTCCAACAGCACCTGTCTTGCTCTTCATCCAGGACACGCTTGTTGGTTCCTTTGGCAATTCATGAAATATTCAGGACTCTTCTCCAACCCCACCATTCAAAGGCATCAATTCTTGTGTTAACCATATTCACTGTCCAATTTGAGGAGTTAACATTTTCACTTATGGCATTTTCTTTCTTTCTTTTCCCCCATTCTTCTTCTGTCATCTTTTTTTAAAAATTAATTTTAATGAAAGTTTACAGAGACTTAGGGTTTCCAATTATTCATTGTTGCACTTTTCTCCCTGCCCACCCCCACCCCAATTAACTCTTCTCCCTGAAAAGTAAAACTCTTCCATTGTTATGCAATTCCTCCCTTCCAGTCCACTCCACTGTGTAGCCTTCATTCTGGACTCCTGTCATGACAATAATAACCAATCATATATCCCTTTTAGTAAAAAAAGTTATTTCTAGATCCATCTTGAAGTACAACATCGTGAGTGACAGGATCATATCCATACGCTTACAAGGAAGTCCAGTAAATACCACTATCATTCAGATATATGCACCAACAACCAGAGCCAAAGAAGAAGAAATAGATGATTTCTACCAACTTTTACA
>NW_006399764.1:12689410-12698267 GCF_000299155.1 Elephantulus edwardii | reverse complement strand
GCATAGGGTCGCTATGAGTCGGAAATGACTCGATGGCACATAACAACAAAATATCCCTTTTAAACAGTTCTCTTCCTCATCTCTTTCAATGCAGTATACATCATTCCTCCCCTCCTTCTCTGTTTTCCCTCAACCCTTAATGTTAGTCCTGTTTCACAACAGTGGACCTATGCAATATTTGTCTTTTTGTGACTGAGATATTTCATTCAGCATATTGTCCTCCAGTGTGATCCATTTTGTATAATATTTCATGAGTTCTTTGTTTTTCAATGCTGCATAGTATTCCATTTTGTGAACATACCAGAGCTTCTCTATCCATTCGTTTGTTGATGGGCAGTTCGATTTTTTCCAGCTCTTTGCAATTGCGAACAAAGCTAACAGCATTTTCTAATAGCTTGAGTATACTTTCATATGTCTGCAAACTAAAGGATGATGCTCACAAAGTCAAGCAAAAGACACTCTGTGACTAAATCCTACCAAATCTACCAGTGTAGACATTCAAAGACATTTCTTATTGCACTAAAAGAGGAGCTCTGGTGGCTTAGTTGTAAAGAGTTGTACTGACAACCTAAATCCTCTCAGTTTGAATCCACCAGGTGCTACGCAGATGACATATGAACAATCTTCTGTGTGATTTACAACCTCAGAAAACTCACTAGAGGGTCAGCTATACGAGTTAATTCCAACTCAAAGGCACACTATAACAACAATAAAAGTGGTAGAAAATTTCATACTTTCCCCCTAAACCCCACTCCTTTAAAGGATGTATCAGATGGTATGTATAGACATGGTGTTCTTTTTCTTCCCCAAATTTTGAGTGAAATTTACAATTTAAGCATAAAGGACATTTTGTTTCATAACATTAATTATAATTAATTACAAGATCTAACCAAGTCTTTATTATATATTACCTTTTGCTTCACCCCACTTGCTTTTTATAGACACCATGGCTTGGAAACTTTGTAGACAAGACTCATGCAGTGAGGCCTAACATGATGCTGAAGCTTCTCTAAGCCACATCTACAATTCAACCACTCACAAAGCCCTACCAATTCTATGTCCTAAATATCCTTTATTTAGATTGACCTGCTGTATTCCCATTGCTCTTTCTTTAATCTGGACCTTTTATAAAGTACTGTAATAATTTCATTTGAACTGTCTTCCTTCAGTCTTTCCGACTACTTGTCTACGCCAACTCTTTTCATACTGTTACTGGAGTTGTTGCTGTTAGGTGTCCTCGCGTGTGTCCCAACTCATATAGTGAGTTCGTGTCCATGAGAATAAAACCTGTCAGATCTGTGCCATCCTCACAACCTCTGCTGTGTGCAAGTCCATGGATGCAACTCCTCTGTCAGTCCATCTCCTTCCGAGCCTTTCCTTTGTTGACCCTCCACAAGCATGATGACTAAGCTTTTACAACATGCTCTCTTAGGCCTTTAACACCATGCATACCATTTTCTTAATATTAGAATTTTATGACTTCTTCAAATTATTTAATTGTTCAAAACCTACATTTGAGGTCTCCTTTTCCAGACGGCCTTCTTGAACGTTTTTATCACTAGGCAAAGTCATTTTCTTCTTGCGTCATTTCTGTTCTAGGTATACACTTTCTGCTGCTGTGCTCACTACTTGTCTATTCAGATCTGTATTGATCTATTTGTTTCCTGCATGGATGGCAAGGAGTCATCATCATACTTACCTTGTTAATGCTAGCACTCAGCAGAGCTCCTGCCTCTCTACAGATGTTCAACCAACGCTGCTGAATTGAGTGAAATACCCGTTTAATAGAGTTTTATTAACCTTCTGTAGCATTTGGGACTGAGGACTGTGAGTCATTCTTTCCATTTTAATGTTCTAGCTACAGATCCAAATGCTGTCTTAATTATATTTACGGAGAAGGAGTCTGGGAAAATGTTTGTGGTTTTGACGCTGGGAAACCCCTTCACTGCTTCTGTAAAGGAGAAGGAGCTGTAGCAGTGAAACAGAGTCATTTTGTCCTCACAACAATATGGGTGGGGTGATGGTAAGCACTAAGACAAAGAATGGACGCTGTATGTCGGCCTGCGACCAACGTGGATACTCTCCTGGATCCCATCTCACAGCCCGGCTGGACTCTGTTCTGCAAGGCAACGTGAATCAGCACTAATGCCATTCAGTGGTTGGGTGAGCACAGCTGAGCGCCTACACTCTCCTACATGAGCACCTATACACATGTTGTTGTTGTTGTTGTTATGTGCTGTCGAGTCGTTTGGGACTCATAGCGATCTTGTGTTCAACAGCCCTAAACCCTGCTCTATCCTGTGCCAATCACACTGCCTCTGACACACCCATCCCGATTACCCCAGTCACTGAATCAATCCACCTCATAGAGGGTCTTCCCCTCCTGTGCCGTCCCTCCACTCTACCCAGCATGATGTCCCTCTCCAAGGACCTGTCTCTCCTTACAACATGTCCAAAGTATACATGTACATACAATAATAGCATCCTAGAAGAGGTAAGGACGAACAACAAAATGAAATAAGTCCAAGCCTCCACTATCTAATGGGGGCAGAGGGAGAAGGGAAAAGGGACGCCCAAGATGCAACAACAGCTTTAAGCGTAGTAGAGATTGTGAGGATGGCTTGGGGTGGGGAGGGTTTGGCAAGTGTGAGCTGGCACTGACCCAACAGTATGTAACAACATGGGAGGGCAGGGATATTTGAGAACATAACAGAATTAGGGGAGAAAGGCTTGAAGAAAGGGAGGGAATGAATGTTACGAACGTGAAGAGAATGAAAAGTAAAAACCGTCTTGGTGACTCTCATTGAGTCACTGAGGCAATTCCAACTTTCCTCATCCAGGGCAGAACGACCGTACAGGGTTTCCAAAGCTGCCGTCTTTCGGGAAGCAGACTATCACACTCTCCTCTCGTGGAACAGCTGGTAGGTCTGGACCACTGGCCATCTGGTTAACAACTAAGTACTGAACCACGGTGCTACCAGGGATTCCACGCTGCCGTATTACCCAGAATTTCATTTTCCTCAATACTTTACTTCTGTCGCAATGAAAAGAATCACCTAAAATTATGAAGATCTTAAGGCATCTCAATATAAGTTGCAAATTTCCCCCTAAGTCTTCTAAATTCTGAGTATAAAATCCATTTACCATTCCAGCCACCAATGAGTTTCTTCTGGCCTCTGTGCTTTGGAGTAGAACTATGTGCTGCAGGGTTTTGGAAGGGAATCACTTGGTCTTTCAATGCTCTGAGTGAGCTCAAATTGTCGACCTTGTAGTTAGCATCTAAATGAGCTAACTGCTGCAACAACCTAGGGACTTGCACTTTACCACTGTTGTTAGTAAACACCTTCTAGTCAATTTCAACTTCTGTTGTTAGGTGCTGCTGAGTTGACTGACTCATGGCGACCCTGTGAAGAAGGGATCTGAACCCTGCCCTACCCTGTGCATTGCATCATCTAATACACGGGAGCCTGTTGTTACAGTCACTGTGTCAGTCCACTGGACTGCGGTTCCTCCTCTCTTTTGCCGAACCTCCACCTTTCCAAGTGCGATGTTCTTTTCCAAGGATCAGCTGCTCCTATCAACATGCCCCCAGTAGTGACCCTATATAAGTACAAATGCCCCACAGGGTTTCCTTAGCTGTAATTTTAGTGGGAACAGATTGCCTGGTCTTTCTCCTGTGGACCACTGGCTGGACTGGAACTGCCAACCTTTCAGTTAATATCTAGGAAGTTACCCAGGGTGCCACCACGGCACCTCTATTTACCATCGCTTGTGTTTAAATACTATACTGTATAAAGTGGGGCAATGTAGATGGATTTAAAACACACAAGGCAATGGCAAAGGGTAAGGTGTTTCACAAATAGTCAATAGGCATCTGAGATTAAATATCAAGTATCTGTCCATGAACTTGATGAAGCATCCAAATAGTGGCCTAAGGATGTTTCTGCAGAATCCAAAATATTACTATAGTGAATTGTGTTCCAAAGGAGTCTGGTAATACAGAGGATTATATATTGACTACTAACTGGAAGGTTAGTGGTTCTAATCCACCAGTAGCTCCTAGGCAGAAAGATGGCGTAAACACCTCCCAAGTTCATCCCATGAAGCCCAATTGAGGGAAGTTAGGATCTATTAGAAAGCAGTGGTTTGCTTTTTATTTTATTTTTGTTGTTGTTGTTGTTGTTGAATTGCATTTCCAGATGCTTAATATAGATGTCAGGGATTTCTCCAGAGCACTAAAGGCCAAGCAATGATGTCAGTCTAGAGACTAAGGTGTGCTTGATCCAGGCCATGAGTTTCTCAATTGCTTGCTATACATCTGAGAGCTGGACAGTGATGAAGGATGACAGAAGAAGAATCTATGTCTTTGAGTTGTTGTGCTAGGGAAGAATACTGAACATACCAAGGACTGCCAAGAGAACAAACAAGTCTGTCCTGGAGAGGGTGAAACCAGGTTCCTCCTTGAAGATGAGTATTTTGAAACTCCATCTCACATACTCTGGGAATGTTGCCAGGAGGGATCAGTCCTTGGAGAAGGACATCATGCTTGGAAAGGTAGAGGGTTAGTGCAGGAAGGAAGACTCCAGATGAGACGGACTGACATAGTGCCTATGGCAACAGGGTCAGGTGTGCCAGCGATGGTGAGACTGGCTCAGGTCAGGGTTCAGAGCTGTGGTCCGTAGAGTCACTATGAGTCATAATTGACTCGACAGCACATGGCAACAACAAATAATGATTTTGGAAAAAAGTCTGCTGAACCTGTGAAACTGTGTAGCCCAGCTGCAATATGGACTTTCTGGCGAGAAATAAGCTGCTGTTTTGCCACATGATTCCTTCTCATCCACAAAGGACAGAAGAACTTTGTAAATGCAGAAACTATAATTACAGGGTTTCAAGGTAACTTTGGCTCAAATGAAGACCAGATAGACAGAAAGATCACTTCACATGCCATCTTAGAGATATGCACGTGCTAGAATCTAAAAGGTGACATTTGGTTAAGAGGCTTCTTAAGGAAAAAAAATACAATCCAATGACTTATTTCTCAATCAATGGAAGCTGCCTAAAAATATAACGGGTTCAAGAAAAAAATTATTGGCCACTGCTTACATAGAACTTAGATGTCCCGAGCACTGTCTGTGAGCTCTCTGAATGGCACTCCACAGAAAAAGTTAACAGCCCCAAGAGGTGGAGACCAGTGTCTACTTCTGAGAAATCAGTCATCGAAACCCCAGTGGAGCAAGTTCTACTGTGAGAGGAGTCAGAACTGACTCCACAGCAACTGTTTAACATTTTAAAAAATTTTTTTACAAAAGAGGATACAGTGAAGTAACTTGATCAAGGTCGTAAAGCAAGTTAGTGACAAAGCAGGGGTGGGATCCAAGGAACCAGGCTCTAGAATGTGTTGCTTAGCAACAATACTATGTAACACTTTCCAGGACATTGATGGGAAGGGATCACCATTAACATACCACAGGCAGGGGTCAGAGAACTGGTGGAGGTGGCCACCTTGTCTGACATGTTCTTTAAGCTCTAAGAATCAGTTGTTTGCATTCGGCCTTAATTAGAATTACGGATAAGCCTGAGGCTAACAGAATAACTAATTGGTTCTCTTCTTCCAGATAGGAAATGCCACACGACCAAGAGTGTTGGGAATGGAATTGGGGTGCATAGAGAGATGAGTAACTGACTAAGGTTTCCTTTGTAAATGACAGAGTAGAGTTTTATGAGAAAGTTCTCAGAAATGGCTGATTTCCTATGGAGTTTAAGTTCTCTCAATAATAGTTGTTCTGACCCAGAGGCCTTAAGGATTGAAGCAAAGTTACATTGGTATTTGGCTTTTGGGTTTAAGTACTGCCCCCTGGGGTGGTAGGAACAGAGTGAAAAATCACTACCTCTGAAGGAGCCCCAGAGGCCAAGGTGATGGCATTTCTGAAGCACAAATTCACCAAAAGCATTAAAACTAGTTAACTATTGTTGTTGTTGTTAGGTGCTGTCAAGTTGAGTTTGACCCATAGTGACCATATGAACAACAGGTCTGGGGCAAACATTGGCTAATGTTTGCCCAGAGCCTTGTTCACAGTAGAACTTGTAAAGGACAATGCCCCACTGGGGTTACCACTAAGGCCAGCTTGCAGTAGGAATGCGATTTCTGAATGAATGAGTGAATTTTGTTGTTTGTTGTTATGTGCCATTGAGTTGCCTGTGACTCATAGCGACTCTATGTACAACACTCTAAACCCTGCTCTATCCTGTGCCAACCTCACTGTCCCTGACACACCCACTCTGATTACCTCAGTCACTGAAGCAATCCACCTCATAGAGGGCCTTCCTCTCCTGCGCTGTCCTTCCACCCTCCCAAGCATGATGTCCAAGGACTGGTCCCTCCTTACAACATGTCCAAAATATGTCAGATGAAGCTTCAGAATCCTTGCCTCCAACGAGCATCCTGTTTGCACCACAGCTCAAAGGCATCAATTCTCCTTCTATCCTCCCTAGTCATTGTCCAGATCTCTGATGCATAGCAAGTGATTGCAAAGACTATGGCCTGTAACAGGCGCACCTTAGTCTCCAGAGTGATACCACTGCTCTTCAGTACTTTTTAGAGAGGTCCCTCACAGCAGACTTTCCCATCACAATATGTCTTTTAATTTCCTGGCTGCTGATGCCAACAGTGTTGACTGTGGAGCCAAGCAAACTAAAACTGTGAACAATCTCAATCTCTTCACCATCCATCCTGATGTTGTCAATTGACCCAGTGCTGAGAATCTTTGTCCTCTTGACATTAAGCCTCAATCATATTGAAGGATGCAGTCCTTGACCCTCTGCAGGAAGTGCATCAGGTCCTCCTCAGTTTCAGCAAGCAGGGTTGAATACATGAATAAAAAAATCAAGTGAAGCAGCTCTAACGTAGCTAATGCAGTTATGATTAATTATGTAATGTAGTTGTGTAAGTTTTATACAAACATCAATGCTGTTTTACAACATAAGTTTTATTTACAAGTGTGTGTGTACACATGGGCATATATGTATAAATGGATGCATTTTTGCATGTATATGTATGTCCATGTATGTTTGTATGTGCATATGTGTATGTATACATTATCATGAGCCCAGGACAACCTGTCAGGGTAAGCTGATGTAGGTGAGGGAATATTTTTTTTATGGTGAAGGTGAAGTGGTCCGATTTGGTGGATCTGACAATGCAAAGCCAGACGAGAGAGAGTCTGAGGATGAGTGATTACAATGCGCCGCGGTCAGGGCTGAGTGGAGAGCCCCATGTGCAAAGCGCAAACAGAACACAGAGCTTCGACTCTCTCACAGAAAAAGGTCTCCTCCTTGCTTTCAAGTCAGCACTCCCGTATGTCAGCAGGGGAGGCCTGGCTCTTTATCAATTAGATGTCTGTAGCTTCAGTGTGTTTAATTTAGAAGAAAGCACCTTTGAACACTCTCGTATCCCCAGTAATATTTTTGTCAATACACACCTTGAATGGTTCGTCTTAGGGGACATGAAATGCTTTTTCACCTTCAGTGATTGCCTCCAATCATCCATGTGACAGCTGCCTTTTATCTCTGCTAACTCTTAGCCACTTTTGAAGACTGTGCATTTGAATTCATTCAGGGGACCAAAGATGAGGTGATAGGAGGGACCCATCACGTCACTGTCTTTTCCCTCCCTGAGGTCTGCTTAAAGGCAAACACCATCTAAATCAATTTCTGGCTACATACCTTCACGGCCTTCACTTCAAGGCAAACCTCCTTAACAGAAGAAGGAAAAACCATTTCCCATACTTGAAAAGCACTTATTTCCAGTAAGGACATTCACCTTCCCTTCATGCCCCAAGTGAAACTGAGTTATAATGTGTCTCAGAGCACACAGCGATGGAATTCTGACTGCCTTTGGGGTTCATAAACTCCCCAAAGAGTGGAGCTGGCTAAGGTGTCACCACATTTGCTCTAGGAGAGGCATGAACGGTGTGTCCCTATTTATCTTACCATTTATATTCCTGCCACCTTATTAAAACCATGGCCCAGCTACTGGACTTTATTTTCCTTCAGCGAAGATCTGCCTATTCACTCACTCCCTGGGGAGACACTGAATTCAAGCATCTCTGTGCTAATATAAACTGATCTACGACTTGGGAGAGAAGGCAGGGTTAAAATGCTGACTTTCCAGGACACTTTCTCCACATTTTAAAGAAAACGGGCATGAAAATCACTTTATTTCAGGACCAAATAGCAATTTATGGAAGCTCATTTTGTAGCTTTCTCTGATAGAAGCTGTGAAAATAACAAGCTCTGCTATTTGTTGAGGAAGAAAAAAAATATCTCAACCAGCAAGCAAGCATTTATGAAAAGTTTAATCTTGGGGACAGCTTTAAATGTATGTAACTGAGGACCTGGAACGCTTTTACGCAAGCCGCACAGCCAGGCTCAGAGGACTGGGAAGTGTAGCTCCCAGTGAGCGAGGCCAGAGCCAGCTGAAGGTGCCAGACTCTGAAGTGAAGCTGAGGGGGCTGTGTGACCATGAGCTGGTACGTGACCTCTCGGAACCTCAGTCTGCACAGAGGTAAAACAGGCACAGTGAGTCCCAGGGCCATGCTGGAAAGAATTACACAGGGGACTCTTAGGGGCAGGTGCTGGTGAAGCCCACTACCACTCCTATTGGGTCGAGTCCAACTCACAGCAACTGGTAGACCTGCCCAGAGGGATTCTGCAGCTGTAAGTCTTTTTATGAGCTCATATGGCATAGGCAACATGTTGCAAGGAGGGACAGGTCCTTGGAGAGGGACATCATGCTGGGTAGAGTAGAGGGACAGCGCAGGAGGGGAAGACCCTCTATGAGGTGGATTGATTCAGT